>NC_056751.1:673868359-673933359 GCF_019279795.1 Protopterus annectens | reverse complement strand
ATGTGAGCCATGATTCAACATAGTGGAGGGTATCTTGGGTAAGGGAGTAAGTTGTCAGAGGTTGTGATGATGGTGGAGTCATTTGCGTATTGTATGAGTGTGGAGTGGGGGCAGGAATGGAAGAGATTATTAGTGAAAATATTGAAAAGTAATGGGCCCAAGTTGGAGCCTTGGGGTATCCCAGTTAGTACGGGAAGGAAAGGAGATATAGTAGAGAGCCACTTGACAGCTTGGTTTCTATTAGATAAGTATGAGGAGAACCAGCTGAGGGTAGAGGTGGAGAGATTAAAGGAAGAAAGTTTGGAGAGTAGGAGATTGTGAGATACAGTATCAAAAGCCTTAGACTAGTCAAGAAAAAGGCAGGACACAAATTGGTTACTGCTGAGAGATGAAGAAATAGAGTGGGTGAATGATCGTACAGTCATAGTTGTGCTATGATGAGGACGGAAGCCATGTTATGTAGGGGTGAGAAGATTTTCCAGAATAAGATGTGATATGAGTTGTTTATGTATGCACTTTTCAAGAATCTTAGCGAGATGGGATAGGATAGCTATTGGCCTGAAATTTAAGGGGTCAGTGGCGTTACCTCCTTTACGTAGTGGTATAATGAAGCACTTTTTCCAGATGTTAGGGACAAGATTTTCTTTTTTAATTTCTCCAGGTCTTTTGGGTTTCTAATACCATGACAGGAATGGACCCCATTCCTAAGTAAAAGTATGATTAAAGTTCATGAAATTAGTATTGTTTCAAACTTTGATGTCAGCCAGAAGTGTTCTTTGCAGTACCCACAATGTGCCCAGTAATGTCTCCTTCTGCAGTTCATATGGAGTTACATGTATTAGTAACATATCTAAATAAGACTGTAAATTCTTTTTTTATAAGACCCATTGCTCCTACTGCTATTGGAACTGTCTGGGTATCTTTCTTCCACATTGCTCTCGTTTCTGCCTGGAGATCCTGATATTTTATGACTTTGTGTCTCTCTGTACGCAAAATGCTATAGTCACTGGGTGTGGCAATTTCAATGATCAATGCTACTCTTGTCTTCTTTCTTGGACCACTATATCCGGTTTTCTAGCATCTATCTTTTGAACTGCTGGTAATGGATGATCCCATGTGATGTAGACTCTTCATTTTCCATGATACTTTGTGGCTCATGTTTCCAGTGTTTTTCGGCCACTTCAATACCATAATGTTTCCATAATCCCCAGTGTAACAGTCTTGCCACATCGTTATGCCTTTCAATATACAGTCCTTCTGCCACTAGTATGTTGCAACCAGCAATGAGGTGTGCAACTGTTTCCAATTCGGTTTTACAAAAGCTACATTTGTCTGTTTCTCCCACATGTTCAATAGACTTTATAAACCAATGTGTATGCATCCAACTATCTTGGGCCACCAATATTAACCCTCCATCTCTTGATTTGAATTCACCTCTCCTTAACCATTCCTGTGTTCATTCCTGATCAACATGAGTTTCTTCTAGAAGTTTTCTATACTTGCAACTATATTTATGCTTTTTCCACATTTCTTGCCTTCTCATTTGATCTTTCACCGTATATTCTTTCTTTTGTTTTTTGGCACATTCAGTTGCTTCTTGATTTTTATCTACTTCTGGTTTCATAGGTTCATTGGTTGGTACATGGCAGCCCTGGGGCCTATACAAGCCTAGCCAAACAATTCCTCGGATATTTCTTCCCACAATATTTACTTCCCTGGACCACTGTCTAGCAGGGCAACTGACGTGATCCCCGGAGTGAATTTCCTATCTCCCATCCAGTCATCAAGGTTCCTTTTGAAAAGGGCCAAGGAGGCGCTCTGCTTGACATGTATGGGCAGTCTATTCCAGAGTATGGGGAGTCTCTGGGTCAAGAACCTATCCCTCCAGCATGTTTTGTTCATTGTGATGACAAGGTTTTGATCCCTGGAGTGTGTGGCTCTGAGGGATTGGGATTTCTTTAAGTGGAGCATGTCCAACAGCTCAGGGTTTGACATGGCCTTGTATGTTAAGCAGAGATCACCTCTGAGTAGACGATATGCAACAGAGTATAGCTGGAGTTTTTTTAGATGGTCAGCATGGGGCATCTGCTTTAGGCCTGTGATTCTTTTAGTGAGGTATTTCTGCGGCCTTTCCAGCTGTTGCAGATGTCTTGTGAGGTACATACCAAACGGGGCATTGCACTCTATAATGGGTCTAATGAGGGATGAGTACAGTGGGACAATGACCTCCTTTTTTCTGGATGGAAAGCCCTTAGTGATGAGGTGTGCCACATAGAAGGATTTCCTGACTGCTGTGGCAATGTGGTTATCGAAGGTGAGACTACTGTCCACCTGTGACCCTAAGTCTCTCATCACACTTTCAGTGTTTAGTGTACTGCCACCTATGTGGTAATTCATGGGTACATGTTTTTTCCTAAAGGGGATAACTATACATTTCTTGGCATTAAGCTTGAGCCCATGGCTCTGGCACCAAGCATCTGTTTCTGTAAGGCCCTTTTGTAGAATATTCACATAATTTGGGGATTCAATAATGGCTCCCAGTTTGCAGTCATCTGTGAACTTTGTTAGCCAGAGTCCCTTCATGTTGGACTGTACTTCAGAGAAGTAGATGCCAAACAAGAGCGGTCCCGGAACTGAACCCTGAGGTACTCCACTTGTCACTTGTCTGGAGCTGGATTTGGAGTCGGCTACTTTTACAGTCTGGATTCTGTCAGTAAGCCAGTTAGCAACCCATCGAGTGACGTTGGGATTTATGCCCAGCTTAGTAAGTTTATCTATGATTCCAGAGTGGGGGGTGGTGTTGAAGGCCTTGGTGAGGTCCAGATAGGCTGTGTGGACTGCCTTACCCTCGTCCACAGCTCTGGAGACTGATTCAAAGAAGTCAATCAGGTTCAGGAGACAAGATCATCCCTTCACGAACCCAAACTGGGTGGGGTCCAGCGTTTGAAGATTGCCAATGTCTTTGTTTATAAGTTCCATGATAATGCGTTCCATGCCCTTGCAGATGAGACTCGTCAGACTGATGGGACGGTAGTTCCCGGGATCCAAGGTAGATATCCCCTTGTGGAGTGGGATAACTGTAGCTGTGCACCACTCAGTGGGCATGAAGCCTGAGGTGAGGCTATGATTAAACATGACACTTAGGTGAGGTGCCAGTTCATTTTGGAGTTCATGTAGTACACAGCCTGGGATGTCATTTGTCCCATGGATGCTGTATTCTTAGCTTTGGAGAGTGCAGTTTCTACCTGTGTGGCCGTGATTACTGGAATTTGGCAATCTTTTGGTATTGAGATGGGCCCTTTAGGGGGTGAGAGGGGGGAGAAGTTGGCACTAAATCAATCTGCCAGGGTATTGGCAATATCCTTGGGGTCAGTATATTTAATGCCATTCTGTTGTAGCTCAGAGCAGATCTGAGGATTGCCATTTAGATTCTTGACATAACTATAGAATGGCTTGCGGTTGTCTTTGGAATTTTTGGCAATTTTATTTTCTTAACTAGCTTTGGAGGATTTTATGAGGGATTTCAGCTTCTTACTGAGGCTGGTAAGGGAGTTTTTTGCATCCTGGGATTTTCCTCTTTTCTGCAACAGTTTCTTCCTTCTGTTGTATAGTTTGTTTATGGCATGGGGCCACCAGTTTGGCTTCCTTTTTTTGGAGGAGAGCATCTTGGTTCTATTGGGGATGGCACGATTCATGCATGAGTGGATGTGCTCATACAGTGCCTTAGTGTATGATTCAGCAGTTGAACTTTCAGCTCCCATCTGCATGGGTGCCATGAAGTTTCAAACTTCTGACTTATGGGTGCCATGAAGTTTCAAACTTCTGACTTAAGTAGCATGAAGTTGGCTTTGGAGAAGTTTTTTACCAATGAGGGGGTGACCACTGGTGTGGAGCATCTGTCTCCCATGTTGGTAATGATCAGGTCTAGGATATTGGAGCCCCTGGTGGGACAATGGATTAGTTGATCCAGGGCGTTGGAATTTATGAATTCCAAGAACTGTAGGAAAAAGGTGTTGGTACCCAAGTAGTTTTCCCAGTTAATGGCAGGGTAGTTGAAATCACCCAGTATTAGGGTGTTTGGTTGTATCTTAATATTTTCCAGTATGTTTAGAAAGGTGTAGTGAGAATCTTGGGGCATGGTGGGGGATCTGTAGCAAGCAACAATTTGGATTGCAGTCTTACCTAGTGTTAGTTGCACCTGGAGAATTTCAGATGTATTGTGTTGGGTAACTAGCCTGGAGGTGTGAATATCCTTGGTGAATATGGACACTCCTCCACCTTTAGTGTTTCGGTCTTGGTTGGGTGGCTGAAAAGTATTAAGAGTTGTAGCCTGGTATTGCAGGGGTGCTCTGTGGAGTCCTGAACCAGGTCTCAATTATTGGACAGATATCGATGTTCTCCATTTTTAGGAGTGCCTCGAGAGAGTACATTTTGAGGTTTAGACTTCTAGCATTGAGTAGCATTACCTTCAGATTTTGCATGTTTGTATCTGGTATGGTGGTGGTTTTGTCCTTTGAACCTTGCCTAAAAAAGGCACTATAGGGGTGGCAAGAGCTTTAGCCAGTAACCTGAATCCCAGGGGTGACAGGTGCAGACCATCTCTGGCAAAGCACCGTGGTTTGTCGATCATGTCGTCCCAGGCAGACAGATACTGGAGCCCCATTGAATGACACCAGAAGCTTAGCCAATTGTTGACGTCTATCATTTTGTCTTTATACTGTGGTATCATTCTGGGTGAAGGCAGCATGCTACTTAGGGCTAGGGTCATACCTGCCTGGACCACATGATCCAAGAGCTCTTCCATGTCTCTTTTCATTTAGTCCAGGGAGGTACGTCTCAAGTCATTCACTCCAACATGGACAATGACAGAGTCTTTGATTTCCATTCCTGCTTGGTGTTGATAAGCTTCTTGTAGATTAAGCAAAGATATCATCTTAGATTTATTCTCCTCATGTTTCAAAACTTTCACTACATTTGGGTCTTGTGAGGTCAGCAGATATGTGTGGAGTCCCATGATTGCAGATCTATACATATAATCAATTACATGGAGGCCCATCCCTCCTTCGGAAAGGGGAATATATAATCTTGGTACTGATTTTTATAAATCATTTGGTGAGCATGAAGCATCCTTCTTGTTTTCCTATCTATTCTATCCAACACATTTTGGGTCCAGTCAATCACTCCAAAACTGTAAGTTAAGACAGGAAGAGCAAATTGGTTTATAGCTTGGATTTTGTTCCTAGATGTCAATGCTGTTTTCAGGATTAATTTAAGTCTTCTAAAGTATTCCTTACTAAGTTTTATTTGCATTTGTTTGTGTTTTATTGTTGATCCTTCATCAGTTCCCAGATATTTATACACTCCTTCTTGCTCAAGTTATTTTATATCACATTCTTGTCCCAAACTGATGTTTTCCCAGCATTGCAGTTTTTCTGCTTTAAAGGTTGCTTTTGCACATTTATCAAGACCAAATGACATTCTTATATCATCTGAAAAAGTTTTAACAACTTGCAGTTGTGCTTTCAGTTCCTCATCTGATGAACTATGCTGTTTTAAATCATCGACAAAGAGAAGATGAGACGTCTTTACACTCTGTTGTTTTCTAGGAGCCAGATTATAGCCATGGCCTAAGCTGTTGAGTTAACAGCTTAATGGATTAAGGGCAAAGCAGAATAGCAACGGTGACAGAGAGTCACCCTGGACTATCCACCTTTGAATTTTTATCCCTGGGATAACAATTTATCCTTTATCATGGCTTAATTGCAAAGTGGTCTGCCACTGTTTCATGATCACTCTAATGTAGTCAATCAGTGTGGGGTGCATTTTATACATTTTTAAGCACTCTTTTATTCATGAATGAGGGATACTATCAAATGCTTTTTTGTAGTCAATCCATGCCATACTTAGCTTCTTCCCCTTTTTACAGTTTTCCCCTTTTTACAGTTCTCCACTATGACTTTATTTAACAACGAATAATCCTTTGTTCCATTTGACTTTCTTTTATTGCCCTTTTGTTCTACTGCCATAATTGAGTTTTCTTCTAAATGACTATAAACTCTGTCGTCATCAATTTCCGTGTATAATTTATACATCGTCAGATATTGGTCTAAAATTTTTAGGGTAGCTTGCAGGTTCACTCTTAAGTAGGAGCATTGTTTTTCCTGTTGTTAGCCAGGTTGGTATCTGTTCTGGGTGTGCATATAAATAGTTCTTACTCATGGCTAAATCTTCGTGCAAAGATGTTAATACTTTTAACCAGAAGTTGGGTACTGCAGCTGGGCCTGGGGTTTTCCAATTAGAGGCTTTTCTTATCTTTGTTTCAATCTTTCTAGCTGTTATATCATCCCCTTTCATATCCTGTACCTTTAAACTTCTTATTCTTTCTTTTACTTCTTCTAGCAATTTAGCATCTTTGTTATGTTCCACAGGATCTTCATAGATGTTTCTCCAAAATGTATCTATTTCTTCTTTTTTTTTGGTGGCCTTTCAATTTCTTTTACTTTATTTCCCAGTTCTCTATAAAACCTTTTTGGGTCATCAATAAATTGCTTATTTTGCACTTTTCTTTTATATTTATCTTCGTATCTTCAGAGTTTTTCTGCCTGTGCTGAAATTTTTAGTTTATTTGCAATAGTGCATGATAGATCTTGATCTGTTCTAGTATTGCTCCTTGCTTTAATCACATCTATCTTTTTTAGTATTTTTGTTGATCTAGTCTCTCTTCTATAGTCTTTTAACAGTGACACTTCCTGTCTTAATTGCTTTATAATTTTCTCTATTCGATATTTCCATGATGGTATTCGATTTCTCCCCTTCCTTTCCCTCACTACCCTGTGTTCCTGTGGCAGAACTTTATCAGTTATTAATTTAGCTGCACAGTAATATATCCTGTTTACTTCTGTTATATCACATGGATCTCTATCAACAGTCCTAATTACTGTGTTCATTTGTTTAATCAGACTTCTGACTTTTTTGGGTTTTATTAACCTTCTGCAGTCTATTTCTTGAATTGAGCTTGATATATCTGTCCATATCTATTAAATCAAGCAATTCTTCTCTTATCTCATTTTCTTCCAAACTTAGGTCACATGCCTTGTTTTCCAGTTCCTGCGAGCATTCTACAGAAGGTTCTATAGCATCTTCTTGTGACACATTCTCATCAATCTCATCTTGTGCCGTCCATTGCTCTATCATATGGGGAACTCACTGGCCTATCACTCCACAACATTGACTGCATCAAAGTTTCCACAGTTTCCTGTTCCTTCCCTTGCTGTCTAGCTTCAAGTGAACATTTATACTGGTTTCCTGTGGAAGGCTCCAAATTATCTTCATATGGCACCTGATCAATTGCTTCTTCTTCCACCGGTTTCCCCTTACTTTGGATATCCATTACTCTATCCTATTGTAGTGCTTTCGGAATTAGATTTTCTACACTAAATCCTTCACTTTGCAGGTACTCCATAACCTCAGTTTCTATTTCTTTAACTTCTCCATCAATGATATCCTTTTCTACTTTTCCTCTTTGTTGCTTTATTTTTTGTATTGTAAAGTTTTCTATATCCTGATTCTTGTCTGTATGTCTCTTCAAATGTCTTTGGTGCTGCTCTTTTTGTATTGGTTAGTTTTTCTTTCTCCTTTGCATAAATATTACACCATATTAAATCTCTTTTTCTTTCCCATGTCCATATTTCTTCTTCAGATGTTTCCTGATCTTCCTGTTTCTCCCGGCTTTGGGGACTCATTCCATCCTGCTGTGATGTAACCTGTGTTAGACCTTCTACATCAAATCCTTCACTTCCCAGGCACTCCATAACTTCCACTTCTATTTTTTAACTCCTATTTTACTAATCTTCTTTTCTACATTCCATCTTTGTGATATTATTTTTTTATTGTGAAATTTTCCATATCCGGATGCCTTTGCCTGTATTTCTCTTCAAATATCTTTGGGGCTACCTTTTTTACATTGATTAATTTGGCTTTCTCCTTTGCATAAATATTGCACCATATCAAATCTCTCTTTCTTTCCCATTTCTTTTTTATACTTTTCAAATATTTTTTGGTTTTGTTGTTTATATTTTTGCGCTTCCTCAGATGCTTCTTTTTCCAAACAGATCAGGGTTTATTGATCTGTATGCTGTTTTTCACAAATCTGTTGTATCAAGGAATACAAATATACTGTTTTCACAAATCTGTTGTATCAATGAACACAAATTACTTGTATAGACCGATTGATGAGTATGGCAACTGGATAGGCAATAGAGGTGGCAGCAAGTTTGAGGTAATGAGGGGGTAGATTATCAGACGAAGGGGAACAGGGTTTAAGTTTATAGAGTAAGGATCTTATAGTGGATGCTGGGATAGGTTTGAGTGAGAAAAGAGTGTTATTGGTGAGTTGGGGAAGGGTATCTTGGTAGGCTTCCTTTTGTGGTTTGATTAGCTTTTGTATGGAGTCTATGAAGAAAGAGTTTAGAAGTGTGGTGGTCTCTTGGAGTGAGCTGTTAGGATAGGGTTTGGTAGGAGTTTGATTTCCTGGGTGTATCAGCTTATTTATGGTACTCCAGCATTTTTCGGGGTTGGAGTGGGGATTCCACTGAGGGTTAAGACAGAAGAGCACAAATGGCTCAGAATTTGTACCAAAAAGTTGAGCATTACCATAATAATTCACTAATAGCTGAGATAGATGGCTAATGCATTAGGATACCACACACTTATTAAAGTAAGGAAGTACTTTATCAAATATTACAATTTAATAGGGAACACTTCAGAATATATTCCATTAATGACTTAAGAGTCATATTCAATACATTTACATATATGATGTGGATGTTATGATAGCAATGGCTGAATGCTGTGTTTGTGTCATTTGGAGACTGGATTTCATAACAGCAGTGTGAAAATAATACTGATGGCAGAAATGATCATTATTGTGTTATACTTTAGTGATTATGCATACATAAGTATAAATGCAGTAATTTACTATTGAAATTCTGCAGTGCTTAGTATATTAACAAGCATGTGTGATGAACTGGAGATTTTTGGAGTGACGATAATAAATTAAAAAAAAAATGGCAGTATTATGAGTGCATGACAATGGCAGTGGGTAGGGCAAGGATGCTTTTTGTAAAAAAAGTGGTTGCATTCATGACCTGAATGAACTGTGTAAGATCAGGTGTTATTTGAATGTATTTGTTAGACAGAAATACAGTATTCTCTTTCTATAAGTCCAGAAATGCAGCCACATTAAAGCAGGCCTTCAAATTTTGCAGTTTCAATGAATGCACTTTCAATCAGTGAAAATAACCTTCAGTCAAGAATGCTGACAAAGAATAAAATGCGCTAATAGAATATGCAATACATAGAGTACAAACAGATCTTGTTTAGATGGTATGAAACTTGGGAACCAAGGTTAAAGAAGCATGTAAAAATACACAGAGGTTTGGCATTGTTAGGAAATACTTCAGACACAGTTAGTTAGTTAGTTAGTTAGTTAGTTAGTTAGTTAGTTAGTTAGTTAGTTAGTTTGGACTGATATGCAGAAGGTCATTGCAGTGCGGCCCACCTTGTTTTATATATACACTCGAGAGTGAGTGCAGAAGTCAAGTCAAATATACAGCATTCCAGAATATTAATTATATTATTCAGGAGGAAAGGAATTTGAGTGCAGAAGCTATGGACATAATTATCAGCATCGATATTGGAGACAGTAAGAATTGACATTCTGAGTACAGAATGTATGGACAGTATAATGAGTGCAGAAGCTACAAGCATTATGAATTGATTCAGATATTGTTGACATCTAATAAAATATTCTTAACCAAACTACTGTGTATGTAGACTTTTATTCTGAAAGGTACACGAAGATTTGGTAGATAAAGGATAGACTGGGACCTGTTCAGCACAGTTCTTGGTAATTAAAAGATAAAGGCATTAATTCCAGTTTGTTCAAGTCATTTCCTGTACATTCCAATATTTTATAGTCATGACAGTTATTACAATAGCAAGCCACCATCAATGGGGGGGGCAATATTTGCAATTAAAGTAAGTCTCAAAACCCCATAACAACCTTGCAAATCTGTCAGTGGTCAGACTATGTGCATTTACAGAGCAGCAGTATTACTACTTCAGAAAATCTACATTAAAGTCTCAAATAACTTCAGACTCTCCAAGATACCAGTGTAAAGGACATTATCCAGTAATAGCGACATATCAGAAAAATACACCATCTCCAAATCTGATGACAGACTTTCAAGTTTCCAGGGTGACATCACAGAGCCAAGAAAATTCTTACAATAGGGAGTTTGAAAAAACTGCAACACATTTGGCAACCTTCTTAAAGCAACTTCAATTTTCCCTATGTGAACATTCAGGTCTATATAATGACATCAAACGATAAAAAAAGCAAGCACTCTTTTATCAAACATTAAAAACCGAAAGCAGTAAATGTCAAACACACGGAACAGTGATTTTTTTCCCAGGGGAAAAAAAAATTGCTGCTCCTCAAAAAAAAAATCCAAACACAACAATAAAGTGGGGGTATTTGCCCCCCCACACACCCCTACTTAAATATACCAACTCCAAGATCACACCACAGTGGAGGAACTCATCTGAGGAAGGTACTTTGATAAAAATGCAGTGATTCAGTTAATGTGTTCTTATGTTTGTGTCCTGCTGTGTACTTCATTTTGTCATCCAGTGCCTGCTTTTACAGTTTACAAGTATAAATAATACAGACTTCAGGGCAAAATAAAGAAGAACTGCATACCATAGCTCAAGTCAATGTTATTACAAGTGTTTTGGGGCAAATTAAAGAAGAAACTTGCACCATAGCTGAAGTCAGCATTGTTGCTTATACTATAAAATAGGATTTTCAGCTTATCTATAAGGGGTGTGACAGTCCAGCACTATACTAGATTATCTGCCATTGTTTGTTTACAGAAATTACATTATGTAATTGTTTAAAGAAAAGAAATTAGGGTATAATGTATTCATTAATACAGATTCATCAATTTCAGTTACAAATAGACCTCTACTAGAGGACATGAGTAGAGTTATGTCAGGATTTGAAGGGTCAAAGGTTATAGCAGTGAGCACTTCTAAGTGTAACAGTACCATACAAAGTATGGACATGTCATCAGAGTTGCATGTTATTTTAGACTTCTGCAACAAGATTTTATGGAAAAATAAAAATGCTATAGAATGTACAGTAGTACACACAGATGGCACTTCTAAGAATTTGTGTGCAATAGATTGTGCAAATGTACAGAATTTGAAGACTTGGTTATAGGTTCATAGGTTCATAGGTTCGTACTAGGCTATCTGCCCTAGGGCATTTATAAGCCTAGCCAGAGTGTGTGTGGCTTTCACCACCCCTTAGGATGAGAATACTATGCCCTTTTAGGGTTTAGTTTACTGTGCCTCTGTCTAGTAGTGACACAGATATGACCCCCGGGGTAAACCTACGATCTCCCATCCACTCGTCAAGATTTCTCTTGAATAGAGTCAGTGAGGGGCTCTGCCTAACATGGACTGGGATTCTGTTCCAGAGTGTAGGGAGCCTCTGGGTTATGAATCTGTCCCTCCAGCACGTCCTATTTATTTCTGTGTTGAGGTTTAAGTCTCTTGCTCTCGTGGCTCTGGTGGATTTGGATTTACTAAGGTGGAGCATGTCCATTAATTCTGGATTGGACATGGCCTTGTACGTCAGGCACAGATCACCTCTGAGTAGGCGGTATGCGACTGAATAGAGCTGGAGTTTTTCAGTCGGGCAGCATATGACATATGTTTAAGACCCTTTATCCTCTTGGTGAGGAACTTTTGGGGTCTTTCCAACTGCTGCAGGTGACGGGTAAGATACATCCCAAATGGGGCATTGTACTCAATCATTGGCCTGATAAGAGAAGAGTACAGGGGCACAATGACCTCTCTTGATCTAGATGTGAAACCCTTCATGATAAGGTGGGCAATATAGAAGGTCTTCCTAACCACTTTGGCAATGTGAGTGTCAAATGAGAGGTTACTGTCAACCTGGGTCCCAAGGTCCCTGATTACCTCTTCCGTACTTAATGGATTACCACCTATGTGGTAATTTGTGGGTACCTTGTTTTTTGGCATTCAGCTTAAGGCCATGGCTCTGGCACCAATTATCCGTTTCTATGAGGCCTCTCTGAAGGATGTTTGTGTCCGCTGGAGTATCAATTACGGCGCCCAGTTTGCAGTCATCTGCGAACTTTGTCAGCCACAATCCTCCTATGTTTGCCTGTACCTCGGAAAAATAAATGCCGAACAAGAGGGGTCCCAGGACTGAGCCCTGTGGGACACCGCTTGTGACTGGCTTAGAGTCTGACATAGCTCCAGCAACTCTGACCCTGTGGGTTCTGTCCTTGAGCCAGTTTGCAACCCATCTTGTGACATATGGGTTTACATTTAAGCTGGTGAGTTTGTCTATGATGCCCGAGTGGGGTATTGTGTCAAAGGCCTTTGCAAGGTCAAGGTAGGCTGTGTAAACTGCTCTACCCTCATCAATGGCCTTAGTGACTGTCTCAAAAAAGTCGATCAAGTTCAAAAGGCAGGATCTGCCCTTGACAAAGCCAAATTGGGTAGGATCCAATGTCTGTACATCCCCAATGTCTTTGTTTATGAGTTCCATAATGATCCTCTCCATAGCTTTGCAGACCAGGCTCGTCAAGCTTATGGGGCGGTAATTTCCAGGGTCCGTAGAAGCACCGCCTTTGTGAAGTGGTACCACTGTCGCCGTACGCCACTCTTTGGGTACGTATCCTGTAGTAAGGCTAAGATTAAACAGCAGCCTTATGTGTGGGTTTAGTTCCTCTTGGAGTTCATGTAGCACACAGCCCGGGACACCGTCCGGTCCCATTGATGCTGTGTTTTTAGCTTTAGAGAGGGCGGCTCTCACCTGGGCATTTGAGATATTAGGGAGGCTACACTCTGCTGGGATAGTTATTTCTCCTTTGGGGGGGGAGGAGAAATTTGCACTGAACCTGTCTGCCAGAATGTTGGCAATGTCAGTGGGTTCAGTGTATTTTGTATCATTTTGGACTAACTCTGAGCATATCTGGGAATTTCCACCCAGGTTTCTAACATAGCTAAAGAAGGCCTTGTGATTGTCTTTTGTGTCTTTTGCGATTTTTCTCTCAAAGTTGGCCTTGGATGATTTTATGAGTGAACGTAGTTTTTTGCTAGTACTGATCAGAGATGCCTTCCCTTTTAGGGATTTTGCTCTGTCGTGTAGTAGCTTCCTCCTCCTGTTGTAGAGCTTGTTTATGGCTGGGGTCCACCAGACCGGGCGCCTGCCTTTGGGGGAATGGGTCTTGGTTTTATTAGGGATTGCATGATCCATGCATTCTTGAAGGTGCCCGTAGAAGGCATTGCAAAGGATTCAGCAGTGTGGGTTGTGGTTTCCACTAGCCCAGGGGCCTTGAAGGATACCATTTCAGTCTTAAAAAGTGTGAAGTTGGCTTTTGAGAAGTTCTTCACTGTGGTCTTTTGTGCAGGGGGTGGGGGCGGGATGTGGATTTCCAGTGAGATTAATTTATGGTCTGATCTTACCAGAGAGGGATATACTTCCGGTGTGGAGCATTTTGTCCCCATGTTTGTGATGATCAGGTCTAGTATATTGTCTCCTCTTGTGGGAATGGTGACCAGTTGTTCCATTGCATTTGAGTTTATGAATTCTAGGAACCTTTGAGCTAGAGTGTTGGGGCTTGAGTAATGTTCCCAGTCTATGTTTGGGTAGTTGAAGTCTCCCAATATAATGGTATTTATGACAGGAACACACGGATTCATGGGTTGAAGATAAAATAAATTGTGGTTCAGCTACTACAGCTGAACTGCAGGCTGTCAAGTTACCACATTTTCAGAAACAGTATCCTATTCTCAGAAAAGCAAAGACAGAATAGAAATGAAATTTCAATTCACTTTTATGGCCAGCAAGGAAAAACGGTTTCAGGCTAGCACTAGATTTAAAACTGGTATACATATTTACCATTCTGGAATCACATGTTGTGTATAGTATACCAGAAATGACAGTCAAGTTAATTCACACAATACATGGTTTACAGTTACAGATCTAGCAAATTAATTTTTTGTGTCATTGTTTTGTTTTAGCAGACATTAAGACTTTTGAATTATAGAAGTAAATGGTTGTAATGCATAAGTAATATATTGATACAGAGACAGAAGAGCATTTACATATATTAAATGCTACTTTGCTGGTTTACAGAATATAGAATTTAAAGTCAGTGTTACATTTAAAAGTGATAGTACAGTCAAAAGTTCAGATCCCATGCAAGAAAAGAATGCAGCATAAATGTGTGTCATTAAAGCCACAGGTTCAGCTATGGAATTTTACTATATGAAGAAATGTCACATACTTGTAAAGCACATACAAACAAAGTTCCAGAATCAGATCAGTTCAATACTAGTAAGAAAAATGTATATGTAAACAGTTTGAGATGTTATATATTTCATGCAGAAATTGCAGTTAACCAAGCATACCACAGGCACAGACCTATGCAACAGAGTTATCAGATTATAGACCAGCTCAGCAGAGTTCCCCAAGGTTAAATAACTTTACATCTATCACTTGCTTGCTTAAGTTGAAAGTTTATGAACGATAATATTTTAGTATATGCATTAAGAATATGGCAAAAAAAACTGAATCTTTACATTTTTGAAATGTGCTAATATTTTTTTTTAATTTGTCATGCCATGCCATCAATGTTTGACAACTTTTTTATGGATTTTATTCTGTAATATTGTGGCTTTAAAAAAATTGTGGTAGATGATCATGTGACATTTTATTTCCTTTTAAATTATGCAGTTGATTCATTGTATCTTTTATCTGATGAGGTCTTTATAACTTTTATAGGATGAAAGTGCTTATCTTCTGTGTTTAATAAATGTGAATTTACAGAATGTGGTTGTGTTTTGGTGACTGTGCTGCATCAGTGCATTATTTTCTTCTGTTTGCTTTTTGATCATTTTCTACCAGTTATTTCCAGTTCATTCCACTATTTTACAGTCATATCAGTTCTTACAAACTGTAAATAAGATACTACAGTTTTTATGTGGCTATATTGGCTTTACTGAGATTTCTGTATGAAATTATAAGTTTTGTATTAAGTAACATTTTTATTTAATGTGGGAGGCAGGAGGACTTGGCCAGTGTTTTGTACTAAAGCTGATTATATTAAAACATTAATGTCACAGTTTCTGACAGTGGCCTTTTTTCCCCGTGTAGTAATTAGTTGAATAATGGATCAAAGCAGAGAAAGGATAACTTCAGACATTTAGGAAATTGTATCCTCATGGCAGCACTTAGGACATATGGGAAACTTCTTTTTGGTAAAGGGGTCCCAGATAAGCTGAAAGGAATAAGGCCTGGAATCAAGTTGTTGTTGACATTAATGCAGTGGATGACAGAAATCAAGCATTAGCACAGTGCAAGGAAAGGGCTAATGATAATAGTAGCATATGTTAGAAGCAAGGCCAGGCAGAATGCAATTTTCCATACCACTATAAGAGGAACTCCAAATCTTATTCAATTAACACCAGATGAGGAATACTTTCTATCCATCCATGGGGATGACTATGACACAGAAGATGGCAGAACAGCTACAATTAGAGGTGGCATGGACATTGCTGCATATTCCCAGTGCCTGCAACAGCAGCAACACTTATCTGCTCATGAAGGTTGGTTTAAAATCAGTAACACATATTTATATAGAAAATTAGTAACATGTATCTATATTGAGAGAATTGAATGCTGACAAAGAATGTTCTCATCAAACATGTCACAATTCATTATTATTAGGTGAACCTTGTACATCAACACCGAATGAAATGTAACCAGTGTGGATGTTAGATATCCCACTCACCCTCTTGTATGCATACATTACTGAATGCTATTCCATTATTATTGTTTTCTAATATTTTTTCACAGGGTCGGCATCAGAAACAAACAGTTCAACTGTCATAGTTCTGCTAGACAGAGAAAGACTAGTGCTGAAGGTGAAGCTAAATTAACACTTCAGCATATTTTACTCTAGCAATGTAAAAAATCCATGGAAAGGCAATAAAAAGCCCATAACCATAAAATTAAATGCTGTGAATCAAGTCAAGTATTTAGAGCTCAGAGACCTTGTCTTTGTATCCATAAACATTCTACCTCACTGATTGTTTGTTTTGGGTGGTAAACCAAACTTTGCAGCTTATATAGCTACCACTGCTCTATTGCATGGAACAAACTTCCTCTAGAAATAAGGAACCTTACACACCCAAACAATTTAAGCTAGCCACCAAAGACTACTTTAAAAAACACTAGACCTGTCACTGTTCACACCCTCCCTGGCCACAACCAACCTACTTAGTACTTTTAACTAATATATAGCATGAACAACTTACTTCCCATATTATCAAATAAAATCTTAAACTTAACCAATACTCTCTCCTTTGAACTTCAGATTGGCATACACCTGCCAAACTACTACTACCTACCTACCATACTCTAATTGATACTTATCCAGTTTTAACATTAGTAATGTATAATTTGATACTATTATATTGATGATTGTAGCCTTTCAAATATTTTTTGTGTTATTCTGTTGTTGAACGTCTCTAATACTATTGTAATCTTTTATATGTGCATCTTGGAGCTTTTCTCCCCGGGCCTCCACTGAAAAAGGGCTTGAGCTCAGTCAGACACTCCCGGTCAACAGTTATAAAAATAAATAAATAAAAATAAATAAACCATCTGTTGGGGGGAATAACTTCATTCCATTGTTAGGAAAAAATGCATTTCTTATAATTATTCTTCACAAAATGCATATTAACTTACAGTTTCTTCACAAATGAATCAAACAAAATGTTTATAAATTACGTTAAAAACAATATGTAGTATAGATGCTTAATTATGCAAATCACAGATACCTAAGTTGTAGTTGTCAAGTGTTTACAACTGCATTCTAATATCAAGCTATAAGTGTATAAATGGATGACTGAAGGTAAAGAAAGTGATGAAGGGGTTAAGGAATGTTACTATGATCAACAGAGTCTGGTTCTGGAATGCTCATGAAGTGAGGAAAGGAAACAATGTGAAAGATATTTTCTTTTATCTGAGCTCTGAACTCCCCAGTCTGGAGGAGGGGTAATTACAAGGAATGTTGGGGGTACTGGTACTGAAAGATGCAAGGTCAAAAACAAGATAGGTTGCTAGGCTAGGTGGTTTGTGTTTTTAAAACATTATTGTCACTAAAACATGGTTCTTACGTGTTGACGTGCAGCACTAAGCAAGAAGCACAAGGGTCTGCAAAGACTCTATTTGTTAATTAATATGAAATGTCAAAATTCTGCATGCATGCTACTGTAAAGAAATGGTATATAAACTGTATGTTTTTGCTGCTTGGTGAGACTGATTGGAAAACTTTGTGAAGGCAGTCTCCCAGCACTGTGATTTGTTATTTGAAAATAAACGGGGAAATGTTTTGTGCATCCTAAAGTGCTAGACTAACAGGTAAATCATTGTTATTTATTGATATTTTAATTGCGTCATAACATTTTGGCACCAGACTCAGATCTGAACTTTGGTATTGCTGCAGAGCAGTGTGGAAAGAATTATAAGGGCCCAGCACAGAAAGCTCTTCTTTGAATTCCATACTGTTTTGTATGGAATAATCAGACATTCATATACTTAACTATTCAGGGTGTGTGCAAACCTATTAGGCTAGAAATGGGAAAATAGAATTGTGGAAAATGTTTTTCCTTTCTTTTCTTTCCTTTTAGAAAATTGCAGTTAAAAGAAAAGTGGAAAGGTGTTTATTGTATTGTAAAATGACTGAATTTGCTTATTAAGTATATGATGTGTACTGTTTTGTTGAGGGATCAAATTTGCTTTTAAGTATACGATGCTACTGTTTTGTTGAATGACTGAGTTGCTTGTTAGGTATGTGGTGTCTGCTGCTTTGTTGAATGACGGAAATCTGCTTATTATATGTATGTAAAGTAATAGTGGGAGGTCCCCACAGGACATTGGAAAAGTGTATTAATGTGTATTAATGTGAATGTGCATACAACAAAAGGGAATTTAACACAAGGAGGCACCTTGCTTTAATGTACGACTGATATCTTTGTTGCTGTGTAATGTAAGACTGAAGACAGAGAAAGCGACAGAGAGAAAAAGAAAAAGATAAAAGTAAAGTTAATTCAAATTTATGAGCCTACAGCATGTTGGGATGTAGGTGTGTGTGTAGAGTTAATTGAAATTCCTGAGCCTACAATATGTTGTGAGATAGGTTTGTGTGCAGAGTTAATTCAAATTCATGAGTCTAGATGTGTGTGTTGTTAAATCAAGTCCAGGCATGACTGTGTGAAAGTACCCTCAGAGGGTCCAAAAGAGTGGTCACTTCTGGACACAGTACTTATTCATCCCATTATCCCAGTTATAGGTTCATAGGTTCATAGGTTCATACTAGGCTATCTGCCCTAGGGCATTTATAAGCCTAGCCAGAATGTGTTTGGCTTTCGCCACCCATTTTAAATTTATTTTGCTATGCCCTTTTTCGAGGTTAGTATACTGTGCCTCTGTCTAACAGTGACACAGAAGTGATACCCGGGGTAAACCTACGATCTCCCATCCACTCATCAAGATTCCTTTTGAATAGAGTCAATGATGGACTCTGCCTAACCTGGACTGGGATTTTATTCCAGAGTGAAGGGAGCCTCTGGGTTATGAATCTGTCCCTCCAGCATGTCCTATTTATTTCAGTGCTGAGGTTCAAGTCTCTCGAGCGCGTAGCTCGATGGGATTTGGATTTTCTGAGGTGCAGCATGTCCATTAATTCCAGGTTGGACATGGCTTTATACGTCAGGCACAGATCGCCTCTGAACAGGCGGTATGCCACTGAGTAGAGCTGGAGTTTCTTTAACCGGGCAGCATATGGCATCTGTTTGAGCCCTTTGATCCTCTTGGTGAGGTACTTTTGGGGTCTTTCCAGTTGCTGCAGGTGTCTAGTAAGGTACATCCCAAAAGGGGCATTGTACTCAATTATGGGCCTGATGAGGGATGAGTAAAGAGGCACGATGACCTCCCCTGATCTAGATGTGAATCCCTTCATGATTAGGTGGGCTATATAAAATGTTTTTCTAACCACTTTGGCCACGTGGTTGTCAAATGAGAGATTGCTATCAACTTGGGTCCCCAGGTCCCTAATTACTTCTTCTGTACTTAATGGATTACCACCTATGGGGTAATTTGTGGGCACTTTGTTTTTGCCAAAGGGGATGACTATACACTTTTTGGCATTTAGCTTGAGGCCATGGCTCTGGCACTAGTTGTCTGTTTCTATGAGGCCCTTTTGGAGGATGCTTGTGTTGGTTGGAGAGTCGATTATGGCGCCCAGTTTGCCGTCATCTGTGAACTTGGTCAGCCACAGTCCTTCCGTGTTGGCCTGTACCTCCGAGAAATATATACCGAACAAGAGAGGTCCCAGGACTGAGCTCTGTGGGACACCACTTGTAACTGGTTTGGAGTCTGATATGGCTCCAGCAATTCTAACCATGTGGGTTCTCTCCTTGAGCCAGTTTGCAATCCATCTAGTGACATAGGGGTTTATATTTAAGCTGGTGAGCTTATCTATAATGCCCGAGTGGGGTATTGTATCGAAGGCTTTTGCGAGGTCCAGGTAGGCTGTGTGGACCACTTTCCCCTCGCCAATGGCCTTGGTGACTGTTTCAAAGAAATCAACCAGGTTTAAGAGGCAGGATCTGCCCTTAACAAAGCCGAACTGGGTAGGATCCAGTGTCTGTAGGTCCCCAATATCTTTATTTATGAGGTCCATGATGATCCTTTCCATAGCTTTGCAGACCAAGCTAGTCAGGCTTATGGGGCGATAGTTTCCAGGATCCGTTGAGGCACCACCTTTATGGAGAGGGACCACTGTTGCTGTACGCCACTCTTTGGGCACATATCCTGTAGTAAGGCTGAGATTGAACAGTAGTTTTATGTTTGGGTTTAGCTCTTCTTGGAGTTCATGTAGGACGCATACTGGGACACCGTCTGGTCCCATTGATGCTGTGTTTTTGCTTTGGAGAGGGCGGCTCTTACCTGAGCATCTGAGATGTCAGGGGGGCAGCACTCTGCTGGGATAGATATTTGCCCTTTTGGTGGGGAGGGGGGGGAGAAGTTTGTGCTGAACCTGTCAGCTAGGATGTTGGCAATGTCTGTGGGTTCAGTGTATTTTTTGTCATTTTGGACTAATTCTGAGCATATCTGGGAATTCCCACCCAGGTTCCTAACATAACTAAAGAAAGCCTTGTTATTATCCTTAGTGTCCTGTGCAATTTTTCTCTCAAAGCTGGCCTTAGACAATTTTATGAGTGCCCGTAGTTTTTTGCTAATACTGATCAGTGATGCCTTCCCTTTTTGGGATTTTGCTCTATCATTTAGTAGCTTCCTCCTTCTATTGTATAGTTTGTTTATGGCTGGGGTCTACCAGACAGGACGTCTGCCTTTGGAGGATTGGGTCTTGGTTTTATTTGGGATCGCATGATCCATGCATTCCTGAAGGTGTTCATAGAATGCGTTTATAAAGGATTCTGCAGTCTGGGCCGTATTTTCCACAGGCCCGGGGCTTTGAAGGATTCCACCTCGGTTTTGAGGAGTGTGAAATTTGCTTTAGAGAAGTTTTTCACTGTGGTTTTCTGGGCAGGGGGTGGGGACGGGATGTGAATATCCAGTGAGATTAGTTTATGGTCTGATCTTACCAGTGAGGGATACACTTCTGGTCTGGAGCATAGAGTCCCCATGTTGGTGATGATCAGGTCCAGTATGTTTTCCCCTCTTGTGGGAGTGGTAACAAATTGTTCCATAGCATTTGAGTTTATAAATTCTAGGAATCTTTGGGCTAGGGTGTTGGAGCTAGAGTAATGCTCCCAGTCTATGTTTGGGTAGTTGAAGTCGCCCAATATAATGGTGTTTGGAGAGACCTTCATATTTTCCAGTGTTCTCAGGAAGGCTGAGTGGGGTTCCTGGGTTTGGGAGGGTGGTCTGTAGCAGGCTATAAACTGGAAGGCAGTTTTACCCACTGTTAGTTGCACATGGATAGTCTCTGATGCTTCGTGCTTTGCCACCAACCTGGAGGTGTGGGTATCCTTGATGAATATCGATATTCCCCCTCCTTTTGTGGTTCAATCCAAGTTTTGGGGCCGAAAAGCATGGTATGAGGTATAACCTGGTAGTGCTGGGGTGCTCTCAGGAGCCCTGAACCAGGTTTCTGTTACTGCACAGATATCGATGTTCTCCATGCTAAGGAGAGTTTCGAGTGCGTGCATCTTGAGGTTTAGACTTCTGGCGTTGAGTAGCATTACTCTTAGTTTCTTATCCCTTGTGATACCTATGGAGGTGGGTTTGTCTTTTGAGCCTTGCCTAAAAAAGGCACTATGGGGGTAGCAAGAGCCTTTGCCAATATCCGAAAGCCCAGGGGTGACAGGTGCAAGCCGTCCCTAGCGAAGCATCGTGGCTTGTCAAGCATATCATCCCAAGCTGACAGGCATTTGAATGACACCAGTACTTAAGCCAATTGTTGAAATTGATCATCTTGTCTTCATATTGTGGCATCATTCTTGGTGAGGGTAAGATGCTACTCAAGGTCAGGGTCATACCGGCCTGGGCTACATGCTCAGAGAGCTCCTTTATGTCTCTTTTCATGTAGTCCAGGGAGGTATGTCTCAGGTCATTCACACCAGCATGGACAATGACTGAGTCATATTTGTACTTGCCTTGGAGTGACCTGAGTGCTTGTGTTATGTGGCGGATCCTAGCGCCCGACAGGCTGCTCACCGTGACCCTCTCCTTGTTCAGCCTGGTGAGCGGGACGTCAGTGTGCCTGACGATAGAGTCACCTATTACAAGTGTATCAGGTGTGTTGTTTAGTCTTAAGGGCTGTGACTGTTCGCACACTGGCTTTGTGAGATATGTGTTGCACGTGTTTTGTTTTGGGGTAGCGGTTGCTTGGGTGTCTGCTTTGGAGGTCTCTGCTGCTTAGGCAGATCTTTATTTAGAGCCTCCGAGTATGTTTTTGTGTGATTATGTGTTTGGTTTGCTGTCGTGGTAGGTCTATGTGAGACTGGAATTGTAGTGAGTGTGGTTTCCTTCTCCTCCTGACTGGTTATGCCAGTACTGAGTTGAGAGAGCTTAGCCTCCAGTTTGGCTATATGGTTGCATCTCTCACATGGGTTGGAATTTGTTGGGAGGAGGAGAGGGTTGTCTGTGTACGAGGCAGTTGTAACATTGCCTCAAGATTCCCAGATTCACCAGCTGGACCGGAGAGGAGATTGACAACTGACCTTTGGACATGCTAGAATAATATTGGGAATTCCTTAATATTCCTTATAATGCTGGAACTGGAACTTTTGTGCTCGTGACAAGATGAAAGCAAGGAAGTGCTGTGGGAAAAGGCTGATAGAAGTCTCTCCTCTGTCACTGCATAACAACAGAAATTACTCTGTCACTGCATGACAACAGAAACTCTACCCTTCCCTTCTCTGAATTTCTAGGATCCAGAATCTATAAGGTAAGTCTTAAGAGAAAAACAAAATGGGAACAAAGATAAGCGAGCAGGATCAAATCTCTGAAAAGGGTACACCTACATATTTTATGTATCATACTTATGGTAAAGAAAGATGTAGATATTTGAATGACTGGTTTCAGATTACTAAAAATTGCTCTGGTGGGGTATTTCCTTTAAATGGAACTTATGATAGGATACATTAATGAAACTGTAGGGTATTTGGAAGAAAAGAAAAACAAAGTAAGTGAGGAACAAATGGGAGTATTTTATTCTTGGTATAATGAAGTTCTTAAAAGGGAAAATGAGTCAGCATTAAGGGGGTTAGATGATGCTAATAGAAAACTGTTGCTACAGGTAAATGAAGGTAAGAAGGCAGTACAAACAAGTAAAAATGGATCCCTTTATCCTGTCTTAGCAGGTTTGGAACAAACTGAAGATGGCCAAAAAGAAGAAACTTCTGAAGAGGATGATAATCCTCCAACAGCTACTGTACCCCCTCCTCTTTATACACTGGTGTGGGTACCTCCTGTACAAGATTCTGTTGTTTCCCAAATCCCTACATATTGGTCAACTGTCTGCTACATACCAAGTCAGCGTGATACTGTTACATCTCAGACTAGTTTCCCCATTCAATCTTCATCTTCTGAACAGGCATCTTTAGTCAAGGGGGGGTGGTCTTCTTCTTATCCTTCTCAAACAGTTTCTACTTCTCCAACAGGGGCATTAGTATTTGACACTCCTGTAGCTCATCACACATGCCCACATGATATGGTAGAGCAAGAGGTTGTGGCCTCTGTAGAGGATCTTTTGGCACTTCTCAGGGAAATTCTGGGGGCTAATAATAGAGAACTTGCTCAACATTCCTGGACCCCTACTGATTTGCATACTATGTCTAGAGGTTTTCTAAGTATTAGAGAGACTCCATTAAGGTTTAGGGAAGAATTAAAAACTATAATAGTAAGTTACAATCCTACCTTTACAGATTTAAATCAGCTGTTCAGAGTAGTTACTTCAGGTGAAATAAGAAAGTAGCTACTGGAAAAGGCTAAAATAATGGATTTTACCCTCACAGGGAATGCATTAATAGATAAAAGGACAGCATTGTTAAACAAAATTATGGACGTGTCAAGTTAGGACTGATTGGTCTACGATACATGCATGTAAACAAAATAAAGGGGAAGCTCCGGCAGACTGAGTCATATTAAAACAGTGTTTGCTAGGCATTCAGGGATACCAGATCCAGAAGAACAAGTTAAGCCACCAATTGCAGCAGCTTTTGTGCAGTGTGTGCAAGCCCCTGTACAAAATCAAATAAAGTAAGTGCTCATAGATTGGTATGGAAAGGACTTACAGTCTTTACTAAGTGCTGCAAATCACTGTACAGAGTATCAGGAAAAACTGATAAAGGATACTGAGGACAAGCTGCTAACTTTGCAAATCAGCCAGCTATAAGCCCCCAGGGGTCAGGGCAGAGGC
Organism: Protopterus annectens; assembly: GCF_019279795.1. NCBI lineage: Eukaryota > Metazoa > Chordata > Ceratodontiformes > Protopteridae > Protopterus > Protopterus annectens. The sequence continues at coordinate 673,909,300 of NC_056751.1, read as the reverse complement.
AGGGGAAGAGGGAGAGGAATTGCTAGGGGATTTAGTAAAAGTGTTGGCCAAGGAGAACTAAGTGCAGCTGGTTGGCAACAATAAACTGGCAGTGCCCCTCCTGTCTTATCTGATGGGTCTTTTTTCAACTGAGGAGAATGCCCACACAGGCGAATCCAGAGTGTCCAAGATACGCGACTGAATGGCAGCCGAATTATAATAATGCTTCTTTTCCTCCTCCACCTCCTCCCATTGGAAGGCATCTGGAAGCACGGTACTGACTATGCCAGGATAATGAGACACAAATAAATCTTGACCCTTTGCTTCTAGTAGATCAAAAGGGACCCTATGTTAAAGTAGAAATAAATGAAAAGAAATTTTCATTCCTGGACACTGGAGCCACTAGGTCTGTATTGAAAGTTACTTCAGATAGTCAAATACCAGTATCAAAACATAAAGTAAAGGCAGCTGGAGTAACAAATGCTACTGTTACATATTCTGTCTCAGAACCTATACCCATTTCTTTATGTCCAATTGAAGAAAGGGATTCTTTTCTTTTGAGTACTACTGCACCAATGAATCTGCTAGGAATAAATCTGTTGTGCAAACTGGGTTGTACTATTTACTGTACACCAGAAAGGCTGTATCTTGATGTTCCAGTAGAATCAGAAGGGAAAGTATTAGCAGTCTTAGAAGAAGGTGAAGAACAGCCTCTTGAAAGCATACATACAACTGACAAACTGTTACAGCAGGTATCCGCTAAATTATGGGCTAATCATGCTAATGAAGCAAGTATATTAAAATCTGCAGAACTGGTAAGAATAAAATTAAACCCATCGGAACCTCTTCCTAGAGTTCTGCAGTATCCACTGAAGCCAGAAGCAGTGCAGGGAACCAAACCTGTAATTCAGTCTTTGATACAACAAGGAGTAATTGTGCCAGCTAAAAGTCCTTGTAATGCTCCTATCTTCCCAGTGAAAAAGCCAGGAAAGGATACATATAGGTTTGTGCAAGATCTGAGAGCTGTAAATAACACAGTATTACCAACTTTTCCTGTGGTTTCAACTCCAGCAACTATACTTAGCTGCGTACCACCTACAGCAAAATATTTTTTTTCTGTTAATAGATCTTTGTTCAGCATTGTTTTCTATACCCATCCACCCCAAAAGTCAGTTTTTGTTTGCCTTTACTTATCAGGGACAGCAGTATACATGGACATGCTTCCCACAAGGATATACTGAATCTCATCTCTCAATTCTTTATCTTCTCAAATTCTAAGGAAAGATTTAGAAGATGTAACATTTACAGGTGGGTCTGTGCTAGTGCAGTATGCAGATGATTTACTAGTAGCTTCTGATTCTTTTCAGTAGTGCCAGCAGAACACCCTACATCTTCTGACTATCCTTGCAGGAAAGGGACACAAGGCATCAAGAGAAAAATTACAGTTATAGTCACCTCAGATATGTTATCTGGGTCTGCTTTATAAAACCGAAAACACAAACTCTCGAACGCTCACAAGCAAATAATCACAAACTCGAAAGTGGTATTTTGGGATCACAGTACAGTGAAGATCAGAATATTTGCCCTTTCCTCACTGTAGTGCGATCTCAGAGAAGGAATATATATTTAGCGGGGGGTGTAGCCCCCCCACAATACCAATTTCGAGTTTTTGATTATTCACTCATGTGAGTGTTCGAGAGTTTGAGTTTTCGGTTTTATGACATAGACCCTGTTATCTTAGTCATTTGATATCTCAGGGTAGTAGACAGGTGTTGCCATCTCATATTGAGGCAATAGAAAAAGTGCCACATCCAACTACTGTCAGCTTAGATCTTTACTATGTGTAACAGGGTATTGTAGGCAGTGGATTTTGAATTACGCAGAAATTGCTAAATCTTTGACAGAGCTTTTAAAGCAAGATGTGCCAGAGCCCTTCCCTTGGGAAAGTGAAGAGGAAAATTGATTTCAGAATTTAAAGCAAGCTTTGGCTACTGCCCCAGCTTTAGGGTTACCTGACTATGGAAAGAATTTCATTTTATTTTGTCATGAAAGAAATGGATTTTCTCAGGGAGTGCTTACACAGAAACGTGGGAACTACCATCGTGTAACTTATTATAGTACAGCAAAAAATTCTGTTGCAAAGATATTTCCACCATGCCTAAAGACAGTCACTGCTGCCATTCTAGTCAATCTAGCACAATCACTGGTGCTCAGGCATGATCTTACAGTAGCTGTCCCTTATTCTGTATCATCTCTTTTACTTAGAATGAAAACTCAGCCACTCTCGACTGTACTTCTAACTAAATATGAACTAATTTTACTTACTGATCCATCTATTTCTCTCATACACTGCTCTGTTCTAAATCTTGCATCCTTGCTACCAGCTACTGAGGATGGTAAACCATATGATTGTGTGTGTGTGACTATCTGCTTTCTCCTAAGCATGACTTAAGGGACACTCCTATACCGAACGCTGAGCTGGAATTATTCATGGATGGTTCTTGTGGAAGAAACCGAAAGGGACATCTGATAACCGTGACTGCAGTGTGTAATACACACAGAGTATAGGTTCAACAAAGTTTAGAAGGTGTTCATTCTGCCCAAATAGCTGAGTTCGTAGCTTTACAAAAAGCTTGTGAATTAGTCAATGACAAAGTTGCAAATATATATACTAATAGTCACTATGCCTTCAGGGTGGTGCCTGATTTTGGTCAGCTTTGGAGGCAGAGAGGTTTTCTATCCTCATTGGGCACTACAATTAAAAATTATGAATATGTAAACAATTTGCTGGAGGCCCTTTTACTGTCTAGAAAGTTGGCTATAATCAAATGTAGTGCCCACCAGAAGGGTGAACACAGTGTTACATAAGGGAACAACTTGGCAAATTATGCTGCCAAACAGATTATAGAAGGAAATTGTAATAATTTGTATGTAATGCTGTTGCAAAACTCTAATGGTGATGATATATTAGACTTTGATGAAGTGCCAATTTTTCAAGCTGAAACATCACAGGGAGAAGTTCAGAGGTGGCTCAAGGATGGATGTTTTAAATCCTCTGATGGAATATGGCAACATCCGAACGGCAGACTAGTGGTGCCTGCCTCCTTGCTATCTTACCTGGTAAGGGCATATCATTTACTGGCTCATGTAGGTAAGACAGCTTTATTTAATCAAATTACCCAAAATTAATATACCCCTCATGTCTCCTCTTTGATACTTCAGTATGTTAGTAACTGTGCAACATGCTTTGACTATAATGTTAGCAAAAATCCAAACATTAAGGCTGTGAGTTTACTGCCACTTTCAGAATCTTTTGTAAATGTGCTGACTGATTTTGCACAGATGCCAAGAGTATGTAATTTACAGTATATTCTGGTATGTTTTCTGCATTGGTAGAAGCTTACCCATGTCAGGGGGCAGACTCTACCATGGTAGTAAAGAAATTAATATATGATTTTATTCCTAGGTTTGGTGTACCTTGTACTATTAACAGTGACCAGGGAACCCATTTTAACAATTCTCTGATGAAGGAATCAAGCAAGATTTTTAATACTAATCGAGTCTTCACTGGCCCAGCCATCTACAATCATCTGGACAGGTGGAAAGGGTTAACAGGACCCTTAAAAATAAGATTTTAAAAATTTGCGCTGAAACAAGTCTTAAATGGCCTGAGGCACTTCCCTTACCTCTGATAAACATGTGAAGCATGTCGAATGCAACAAGAAAATTGAGATATTAATGGGGAGGCCCATGGCCCTTCCAGCTGCTCCCCTGTGTCAAATGAAGAATTAACGGTTGATGTAATAATAATATATTGTAAAAGACTTATCCATCTCTTGCAGCAGTATCATAGAACTGTACTAGAAGCTCTTCCTCAACCTCCAGACCAGCCCTGTCACCAACTGCAGCCGGGAGATTGGATTTATGTGAAAACCTTCCAGAGAAAGAACTGTTTGAGCCTGGGGTGGAAAGCCCCTTTCCAGGTGTTAATCACCATCCTGACTGTGGTCCACTGTGCAGGACTACCAACCTGGATTCACTCATCTCACTGTAAGAAGACCTGTCATGTAGGGGCCCCAGCCGAATCATCCTTGCCAGTGAAGGAAGACCGAAGTGTAAAGGACAAATCATCTGCCCTAGTGAAGAATTAAGGAGAAAAAACAACTCAAACAGCACTTCATGATGAATCCTGTGACAACAGGTACTTTTACTTTATATTTGTTGTTGGTTCCTTTTATAACCTGGTCAAGAGAAAATAGTTCCCTGCTGGTTCTTCTACAATATGCTGTGGACTTAAATGTGACAAACTGTTGGGTGTGTTCACATATACTTCATAATTCCAGGGCAGGGATTCCCATGATTCCAATCCCTACATCACAGGTAACATTTGAGAAAGATCTTACTGATACTAATCTAACTTGGCATAATGTGACTAATTTTTTCAAAGGTTGTGTCTCTTCACCTTGCCACCACAAATCATGGAGACACATATTATGCCAGAAATGGGACTGTGCCAGTGGGACTCAGCAGATGTAATGACAGTAGACATGAAAGTGTGTTAAACTCTTTACACTTAAAAAACATGACTGGGGGCATGGAATGAGCATGATAGAAGATCGTTACTACATTTGTGGTGATCATGCCTACTCCTGGTTGCCTACAAACTGGTCAAAATGTGGGCTATATTACTCCTGCTATTCAACATTTTGAGAACCATCCAGCAGACAGGCTGAGAAATCTAGGCAATCCACTGGGCAGAGCAAGTATTTTCAGCCATTGTAACTATGTATGGAGTGCAAAGGACACTGCTCGAAATCACCATGCTTGTTCAGATTCTTCAGGAGATAGCTAACCATACTTCACATCACATCAGGATGGCAAACCGAGAAATGACTGAAATGCAAACTGTGGTGTTACAAAACTGATTGGCACTTGATATAATGATTGCTGCAAAGGGGGGGGGGTTATGGCCCCTCATAAGAAGTCATTGTTGTTCTTATATTAGTGACTATCATGATGAACAAGAAAAGTTGGCCAATTTCATGAAGCAGAGGGGCAAATATTTGGACAGCACCTCTAAACAATGAACACTTTTTGGATGGTTGGGCAATGTATTTGGTAACCTGGGAACTAGTAGATTACAATGTATCATTACAGTAATTGGTGTTATTCTTTTGGTTGCTTTAATATTTTCTGATCTAAAGGCTGTAATCACAAAATGCTTAATCTCACCTGCATGCAAAAAGCCTCTTGTACCTGATAATGAATGTAAGGTAAATGAAAATGCAATCACTGCAGATGATGAATATTATGTACTGAAGCATAGTCCATCAAATTATGAAAAATCAAAATATAATTGTGCATTGTATGACACTGGTAGTGTCAAAGGGGGAATTTGTTATGAAAAAATGTATTTCTTTTGTTTATTCTTCACAAAATGCACATCAACTTACAGTTTCTTCACAAATGAATCAAAGTGTTTATAAACTGTTATCTTAAAAACAATATGCAGTATAGATGCATAATTATGCAAACCAGATATCCAAGTTGTAGTTTTCAAGTGTTTTACAACTGCATTCTAATATCAAGCTATAAGTGTATAAACAGATGACTGAAGGCAAAAAAAGTGCTGAAGGGGTTAAGGGATGTGACTATGATCAACAGAGTCTGGTTCTGGAATGCTCATAAAGGGAGGAAAGGAAACAATGTGAAAGAGATTTTGTTTTATGTGAGCTCTGACCTCCCCAGACTGGGGATGAGTAGTTACAAGGAATGTTGAGGAGGTAGCATGTACCGGTACTGAAAGATACAAGGTCAAAAAACAAGACAAGTCGCAAGGTCAGGCGTCATGTTCCTAAAACATTATTGTTACTAAAACATGGTTCTTAAGTGCTCATGTGCAGCACTAAGTGAGAAGCATGAGGGTCTGCAGAGACCCTATTTTTAACTAATATGAAACATCAAAATTCTGCGTGCATGTTACTGATAAGAAATGGTATATAAACTGTATGTTTTTGGTGCTTGGTGAGACTGATTGGAAAACTTTGTGATGGCAGTCTCCCAGCACTGTGATTTGTGATTTGAAAATAAACGGGGAAATATTTTGCACATCCTGAAGTGTTATTCTTGACTCTAGACTAACAGGTAAATCATTGTTATTTATGTATATTTTAATTGCATCGTAACACCATTGAAGGAGCTGGTTGGCCCTCCCCTCATCTCAGTTGTTTTTTACTACTTTTGCCTTTGTGGATCCGAATTTAAAATCATTTCTCTACCCCATGATCCAAGTGTTCTCCTCTCCATCCAGCTGCTTCACTCTACAATAAGGTACATTGCATTTTTGAATTTATTAACAGATATGATTTATTTTATTCTGTTCAACCTTGTACTAGAAACAAATGGGAATAAGATTCTTCTGTGTTAAATTCTGGTTAAGTGTTGTCTTTCTGCTGTTAATGTGTAATAATTATATTAGCAAGTTTCTACTAACTTTTTGCTGTAAGATTCAGTAAAACCATCAAATTTTTTCATTATGTATTGAGCAGTTACAGCCAAGTAAGTCTGGAGTGTGTTGCCATCTGGTTAAGTCTTATATATTTCTCTCTGCTCTCAGTTATAGTACCCGATTATTTTATGTTTTATGGGCAGCACAGGTTACTTAGATAGTCTAGTCACTTGTTAATAATATATGAGAGTTCTCTTTGTGAAAATAGATTGATCATTGCCTAGCTTTTTCATATATGTTACAAACTCAAGTGCTTAAATATCATATTTACAGACAGTATGTTGTATATCAAAGAGTTAGAACTAACTGAGGTAGGTGTTCTTCCTGTCCTTCTAAAATCTGTAAACCTATATCTCTGTAATCCCACACTTGCATACAAATGCATATCTCGTGTTAGTTTTGTTTTTCCTTTCTGTCCTTCTAAACTGTGGAAACCTCCATTTCTGTTTTTTAGGTTCATAGGTTGGTACTAGGCTATCAGCCCTAGGGCCTATACAAGCATAGCCATAACAATTCCCTGGCTATTTCTCCCCACAATATTTACTTAAGTGGACCCCTGTCTAGCAGGGTGACTGACATGATCCCTGGGGTGAATTTCCTATCTCCCATTCAATCATCAAGGTTCCTTTTGAAGAGGGCCAAACAGGCACTCTGCTTGACATGTATGGGCAGTCTATTCCAGAGTCTGGGGAGTCTCTGGGTCAGAAACCTATCCCTCCAGCATGTTTTGTTCATTGTGATGACAAGGTTTAGATCCATGGAGCGTGTGTCTCTGAGGGATTGGGATTTCTTTAAGTGAAGCATGTCCAACAGCTCTGGGTTTGACATGGCCTTGTATTTTAAGAAGAGATCGCCTCTGAGTAGACGATATGCGACAGAGTATAGGTGGAGTTTTTTTAGACGGTCAGCATAGGGCATCTGCTTTAGGCCTGTGATTCTTTTAGTGAAGTATTTCTGCAGCCTTTGCAGTTGTTGCAGATGTCTTGAGAGGTACATACCAAACAGAGCATTGTATTCTATAATGGGTCTAATGAGGGATGAGTACAGTGGGACAATGACCAAACTGCAGAAGTGTGCGAACCAAATACTCCACAATAAAACCACTGGTATATTGATGCTGTAGAAAGTGCTGGTAGTCCACAAAGTAAAGCAAAAAAGTTTATTGTAAGACAATAGAAAGCTGGTAAGCGCTTTCGTCCTGAACAAAAGAACTTCATCAGACCTGATGGGTCAGATGAAGTTCTTTTGTTGAGAACAAAAGCGCTTACCAGCTTTCTATTGTCTTACAATAAACTTTTTTGCTTTACTTTGTGGACTATCAACATTTTCTACAGCATCAATATACCAGTGGTTTTACTGTGGAGTATTTGGTTCGCACACTTCTGCAGTTTGGACAGTGGGACAATGACCTCCTTTTTTCTATATGAAAAGCTCTTGGTGATGAGGTGTGCCACATAGAAGGATTTCTTGACTGTTGTGGTGATGTGGTTATTGAAGGTGAGACCACTGTCCACCTGTGTTCCTAAGTCTCTTATCACACTTTCAGTGTTTAGTGTACTGCCACCTATATGGCAATTCATGGGTACACGCTTTTTCCCAAAGGGGATAACTATACATTTCTTGGCATTGAGCTTGAGCCCATGGCTCTGGCACCAAGCATCTGTTTCTGTAAGGCCTTTTTGTAGAATATCCACATCATTTGGGGATTCAATAATGGCTCCCAGTTTGCAGTCATCTGCGAACTTTGTCAGCCAGAGTCCCTTAGTGTTGGCCTGTACTTCAGAGAAGTAGATGCCAAACAAGAGCTGTCCCAGGACTGAACCCTGAGGTACTCCACTTGCCACTTGTCTGGAGCTGGATTTGGAGTAGGCTACTTTTACAGTGTAGGTTCTGTCAGTAAGCCAGTTGGCAACCCATCGAGTGATGTAGGGATTAATGCCCAGCTTCGTATGTTTATCTATGATTCCAGAATTGGGGGTGGTGTCGGAGGCCTTGGCAAGGTCCAGATAGGCTGTGTGGACCACCTTACCCTTGTTCACGGCTCTGGAGACTGATTCGAAGATGTCAATCAGGTTCAGGAGACAAGATCGGCCCTTCAAGAACCCAAACTGCGTGGGGTCCAGTGTTTGAAGGTTGCCAATGTCTTTGTTTATAAGTTCCATGATAATATGTTCCATGGCCTTGCAGATCAGGCTCGTTGGACTGATGGGGTGGTAGTTCCCGGGATCCAAGGTTGATCCCCCCTTGTGGAGTGGGATAACTGTAGCTGTGCACCACTCAGTGGGCACAAAGCCTGAGGTGAGGCTATGATTAAACATGACACTTTGGTGAGGTGCCAGTTCATTTTGTAGTTCATGAAGTACACAGCCTGGGATGTCGTCTGGTCCTATGGATGCTGTATTCTTAGCTTTGGAGAGTGCGTTTTTTACCTGTGTGGCCATTATTACCAGAATCTGGCAATCTTTCAGTACTGAGATGGGCCCTTTAGGGGGGTGAAGTTTGCACTGAATCGATTTGCCAGGATATTAGCAATATCCTTGGGATCAGTATATTTAATGCCATTCTCTTGTAGCTCAGAACAGATCTGAGCATTGCTATTTAGATTCTTGACATAGCTATAGAATGCCTTGTGGTTGTCTTTGGAATCTTTGGCAATTTTATTTTTGTAACTAGCTTTGGAGGATTTTATGAGGGATCTTAGCTTCTTACTGAGGCTGGTAAGAGAGTTTTTTGCATCCTGGGATTTTACTCTTTTCTGCAACAGTTTCTTCCTTTTGTTGTAAAGTTTGTTTATGGCAAGGGACCACCAAATTGGCTTCCTTTTTTTGGAGGAGAGCATCTTGGTTCTATTGGGGATGGCACAATTCATGCATAAGTGGATGTGCTTGTACAGTGCTTTAGTGTAGGATTCAGCAGTTGAACTTTCAGTTCCCGTCTGCATGGGTGTCATGAAGTTTGTAGCATGAAGTTGGCTTTGGAGAAGTTTTTTATGGAGGGTTCCTTACTGGGGGGTGGGGTGGGATGTGGATGTCAAGGGTGATTAGCTTATGGTCAGACCTGACCAACAAGGGGGTGACCATAGGTGTGGAGCATCAATTTCCCATGTTGGTAATGATCAGGTCTAGGATATTGGAGCCCCTGGTGGGACTAAGGTTTAGTTGATCCAGGGCATTGGAATTTATGAATTCCAAGAACCGTTGGTCAAAGGTGTTAGTACACGAGTAGTTTTCCCAGTTAATGGCAGGGTAGTTGAAATCACCCAGTATTAGGGTGTTTGGTTGTATCTTAATATTTTCCAGTATGTTTAGAAAGGTGTAGTGAGAATCTTGGGGCATGGTGGGGGATCTGTAGCAAGCTACAATTTGGATTGCAGTCTTACCTAGTGTTAGTTGCACCTGGAGAATTTCAGACGCATTGTGTTGGGCAACTAGCCTGGTGTTGTGAATATCCTTGGTGAATATGGACACTCCTCCACCTTTAGTGTTTCGGTCCTGGTTTGGTGGCCGAAAAGTGTGGTAAGAGTTGTAGCCTGGTATTGCAGGGATGGTATCTGGAGCCTTGAACCAGATATTGATGTTATCCCATGTTTAGTAATCCCAAACTTGCATATCTAGACATATATCCTGTTAGCTTCCTTATGTTCCTGTTTTAATGCTATAAAACAGAAATGCACAACTGTGAGATATAGTCCACTACTCATGTTTGCCAAGCACTACTTAATGCAGCACAGTATAGTAAACAAATAGTACTTTATCTACCTAGATCACCCATCAAACAATCCTGAGTAACTTAATTTCTCTTTCTCCCTCTCTCTCTTTCTCCCAGTGTACCAAGCACACAGTAAGTCTGACAATAGGTGCTGAAAAAGTTAACATATCTGATTACCAAAGGAACCTGTATAGGTGAATTTCACTTGCAGTCGCAAAAGTTTAAAAGAAACAATACACGGAGTTAAAATCCAAGACTCAAACTAAAAACTTACTTATGCATTAATGTGTACTGTACTGCAGTGCTGAATCTGCTGAAGGAACGCCCCCAACCCAACCCACATTCAGAGGCCTTTTGCTGCTAAAGCTGAAGCTAAATTAACACTTTAGCATATTTTACTCTAGCAGTGTAAAAAAATCTCTGGAAAAGCATTAAAAAGCCCATAACCATGGGATCAAATGGGAGATTACTAGGTTATTGACCCAGACCCAGAGGTCATTTTAAGCTTAGCCCGTTTCAATCCAATGTAATACCATAGAAGTGCTAGTCAATACCCAAGACTGCATTTATTGATGACTGCCCATGTCCAGGATGGGTGTGGGCACTATCCCTGGTAAGAATTTATGGTGCCTCATCCACTCGTCCAGGTTCCTCTTAAACAATGTCATAGAGATGCTCTGTTTCACATGAATGTTTGTAGCCTGTTCCAAAGATGTGGCAGTCACTGAGAGATAAATCTGTCCCTTCAGCATGTCTTATTTATATCACAGGCCATATTTAAGTCCCTGGAATGAGCAGCCCTAGACCCATTTGATTTACGGATATTCAGCAAGTTCATTAGGTTTGGGTCTTGGATTGCTCTGCAGGCCAGGTATAAGTCTCCCCTAAGAAGTCTATATGATACAGAGTATAGTGACAGGGACTTTAGTTGGTCTGTGTAATCACGTGCTGGAGTTCCTTTATCTTCTTTGTTAAAAACCTCTGAGGTCCCGCTAATTGCTGCAGGTGCTTAGTACAGTACATGCCGGATGGGGTGTTATACTCAATTATGGGCCAGATAAGTGCAGAGTGTAGTGGGGGTTATAACTTCTTTTGCTCTCAAGGTGATGCCTTTACTAATCAAGTGTGCTACATGGAAAGCTTTCCTTACTATGGTAGGCACATGGTGGTTGATGTTAAGGTCGCAGTCAACCTGTGATCCCAGGTCCCTTACCACTTTATGGGTACTTAGGGTATTGTTGTTGATTTGCTAGTGTGAAGGGACATTGTTTGTGCAGAAGGAATGATGATGCATTTCTTTGCATTCAGTTTGAGACTGCGGCTAATACACCAGTCACTGGTCTGCGTGAAACCCTCCTGGAGTATACTGACATAATATGGGGATCAAAGATTGCACCTAGTTTTCAGTTGTCTGCAAACTTAGTGAGCCAGAACCCCTTAGTTTTGACCTGAACTTCTGAGAAGTATATACCAAACAGTAGGGGGTCCAGCACTGACCCTGTGGCACTTCACTGGTAACAGGTCTGCTGGTTGATGTGGAGTGACCTGTTTTGATAGTGTGTGTCCAGTTTGTGGGCCATTCAGCAAACCCATCTTACAAGGAAGGGGTTTACATTCAGTTTGCTAAGTTTATCAGTAATGCCTGAATGTGGGATTGTGTTGAAAGCCTTTGCCAGGTCGAGGTATGCCATGTGCACAGATTTGCCATCATCAATGGCCTTGGTCAAACTTTCAAAGAAATCCACCAGATTTAACAGGCAGGGTCTGCCCTTCACGAAGCCGAACTGGGTAGTATCCAGGGTTTGGAGGTCACTTATGTCTTTATTTACGAAGTCCATAATGATACGTTCCATGGCCTTACAGATGAGGCTGGTTAGGCTTATGAGTCTGTAATTCCCTGGGTCTGTTGCTAGGCCACCTTTGTGGAGGGGAATAACTGTAGCTGTTCTCCATTCCACAGGAACAAAGCCTGTGATTAGGCTATGATTGAAAAGGCTACTTAATGGTGATGATGTTTAGAAGACAGCCTGGGATGTCATCTGGTGGCATAGAGGCTGTGTTTTTTGCCTTGGACAGGGCTTTGAGGACATGCTCTTCAGATATGTAGGGTGGGGGAAGTTTGGAGGAGTGTTTCTTGTAAGTTAAGAGGGGATACGGAACATATCCCTCAATCTGTTAGTGCAAGAAATATGGACAAAGCCTGGCAAAATCGGGGCAAAGGCCCAAATCTAGGGACAGATTTTAAATACTACTCTTATTAACTTATGAAGTTGCTAGAGCAACAGAGTTTGTGTTAACATACATTTTTCTGAAGGATTTGAAGTCTGAAACTCAAATGTATGTCATTATTTGGTAGCTTCAGTCCTCAGATCATCCCAGTGATTTGCCAGAAACCACAAATTTTATGAGGAACAGACCAAAAAATATGAGACAAAATTCTAGACATTCTGCAAAAATATGGACAGCTGAGAGGTATGATAAGGGAGAAAAAATTTTGCCAAACTTATCCACTAGCTGGTTTGCTATCTCTGTAGGGTTAGTGTGTGTGATACTGTTGGCCATTTCTGCAAATGCTTGGGTCCTACTCTTTGGGTTGCGTACATAGCTGTAAAAGGCCTTATGGTTATCCTTGGCAGTACTTGCTAGGCTTCTCTCAATGGAGCTCTTGGAGAATTTGACAAGTTGTCTTATTTGACTGTTGAGGCTGAAGAGGGTGCTTTTCCACTGTTGGGGCCTTGCCTTTGTTTTCTTGGACAGCAGCTTTTTGTGTTTATTGTAGAATTTGTTGATGGTGGATGCCCACCCATGGCAGCTTGTTTTTACTTGTGGCTCTGGCTTTGATTCTTTCTGGTACAGCAGAGTTTATAGACTTATGCAAGTGATTGTATAGGGCTTTAGTGCAAGCTTTGGCAAAGTTACCACTTTCAGCTTGGGGTGGGGCTTGGAAAGCATTTATACATTCACCTAGAAGGGTATAGTTTGCCTTGATGAAATTGTTTAGTCTGATTTCACCCTTTGGGAGTCCCACTGTTAGTGTCAGTTAGAAGATGACTGATTTGTGGTCAGTTTTAACTAATGAGGGTCCAACAGTTGCAGCAGTGCACCTGTTTGATATGTTGGTGAGGACCAAAACTAGAATATTTGTTTCTCTTGTTGGGGTATGGACAATTTTTTCCATGACATTTGAATTCACAAAGTCAAGGAACTTTTGTGCTAACAAGTTTGGGCTAAAGTAGGTACCCAGTTGATGGTGGGATAATTGAAATCTCCCATAACCAGTATGTTCTGTAAAATTTTGATTGTCTTCAGTTTGGTTAAATAGGCTTTGTGGGTGTCATGACCCATGGAGGGGGATCTATAACTGGCTAAGACTTGAATGGGGGTCTTACCTATCATAACCTGGACCTCTAGTAACTTCATGGAGTTGTTCAGTCTAACTAGACAGAAGGTGAATTTATCTCTAATATAGAATGGTTTTCACATGTTCATTTTGTGGTTTAAGGGTGTGGAACTCATTGTAGCCTTGCAGGGTCAGGGTACTGTCTGAGGCATTAAACCAGGTTTCTGCAACTACACAGACATCTACATCTTCTAGTGATAGAAGTGCTTCCAGGGAGTGCAGTTTTTGGTTTAAGCTTCTAGCATTTAGCAGCATGACCCTTATTTTGTTCTGATTGGTTAATCAAATTAAATGTTGTGACTCAAATCAAGTATTTAGAGTTCAGAGATATTGTCTTTGTATCCATAAACATTCTACCTCATTGTTTTTTGTGGTAAACCATCTATGTGGGGGGGGGGGGTAACTGCATTCCAGTGAAGGACCTGATTGGTCCTCCCCTCATCTCAGTTGTTTCTCCAGCTTCTATAGCATTATTTCAAACCAAAGTCACTGCAATACTATCTTTTTCAGTTAACTTAGGTGTATGTTAACAGCAGTTTACCACCTTGTTTTACTGTCCTTAGAAATTAGCAGGATTTGTCTTACCTATTGTTTTTTGCTGCAGTTTTACAGATACTTTTCCTGGTACTTACTCCACCATGGGCCAACTGGCTCCATTCACTCCTCGCTATGCTCAGGCTTGACTCAGCTCCCCTGCCCTCGAAACATATGCATCAAAATCACACATTTTCATGCTTGGATGACCCAACACAACCCAGACATCCAAACCACAACTGACACATGGCTAAAGCCTGAAATAAAAGATTATGAAATACTACTCCCAGTTATAATATTGTTAGGCTTGATAAAAAACATAAAAAAGCAGGTGGAATAGCTATAATCTTTCCAAATATGCTCACAGTAACTCTCTATGCAGGCATAATCCTAATTTTTGGAAAAGCAGAAATTCTAATTTCATTCCTAAAACATAATAGAGCCAAGAGCATCTACATTGCTGTTCTATACATCCATGGGCAGAACATACTTGAAAACATACTATCCTGGAAAGCAGATACAATCACAAATGAAATTATCCTCCTGGATGATGTAAACATTGACTGGAAGTTTTTATCCACAAATTCAGCAATAAATAGCATGAACCTCTTTGGATTCATTCAACTTATTAATACACCAAGATATGGCAAAAATAACTCCCAACAATCTGTCTTGGATTGGATTCTGATTATCAACCCATCTAATTTTACCTCCTCAGGTACCCTCAGGAATATTACACAGCTAACAAAGGAACATAAGCTCAAAACTACTCGTAATCTTTCCAAATTCTCTAAGGAGTCTTTCATTGAATCTCTGAAGGCAGTTAATTGGCGCATCCTAAAAAAGATTCCCCTTAAATGATGCAGTTGAATACTATGGTGCAGTATTACTAAATATTCTTAACACATTAGCCCTAGAGTGTACAAAAAGAATTAAAAATAGCCATACTCCATTGCTCACTAACCAATGCAAGCTCCTTATGAAAGACAGAGACAAAGCATGGATTAACTGGCAAAAGAATAAAAATAAAAACTGGCAGCAATTCAGACAGTTAAAAAACCAAATCAAGAAACAAGTTAATAGGTTCATAGGTTCATAGACATTTACTAGGCTAACAATCACAAGGGCCTTTTTATGCCTAGCCATGCATCCCAAATCTTTGCCAAGTTCTGATACCCTTAATAAGTGTAAGCATGGGCCTGGGAGATGAACCATTTACAGGTTAACTGTGTCCATTACGGACATATTTGCCAAACCAGGGATGAATTTCTGGTTTCATCTCCAATTGTCTGAGTTGCACTTGAATTGGGTCAGGGAGGAACTCTGCTTCACATGGTGGATGGGGAGCCTGTTCCATAGACGGGGTAGTCTTTGGGATACATATCTATCTCTCTAGCAGGTCCTATTTATATGACAGGCAAGGCTTAAGTCTTTAGAATAGGTAATTCTGGTGCTGTTTGTTTTATGGATATGCAGGAGGTCCATCACAGTGGGATCTGACAATGCCCTGTATGCCAGGCATAGATCTCCCCTCAAAAGTCTGTAGGAGACAGAATACAGGGATAGGGCCTTGAGGCAGTCTGCATAGGATATTTTACCTACGCCCTGTATTCTTTAAGTGAGGAACCTCTGTGGACATTCCAGTTGTTGGATATGCCTGGTTAGGTACACACCAAAGGGGCCATTGTATTCAATGACAGGTCTGATGAATGATGAATATAGTGGAACAATGACTTGCTTGGACTTAGATGCCATACCTTGGTTTATAAGTTGTGCAACATAGAATGATTTCTTCACCACTGTAGACACATGATGGTCAAAGGCCAGATTACTATCTGTGTGTGTGTCCCTAAGTCCCTGACTACTGGATCAACTGTAAGGGGTGTGTTGTCAACATGATAGTTACCAGGGATGGATGACTTCCCAAAGGATACTATTATGCATTTGTTTGCATTTAGTTTTAGTCCATGGCTCTGACACCAGTTGTTTGCCTGTGTCAGCCCTTCCTGCAGAACATTTGTGTCAGTGTGAGATTCAATGACAGCTCCTAATTTGCAATCATCTGCAAATTGAGTCAGCCAGAGACCACTGACACTGGCCTTGAATTCTGAGAAGTAAATGCCAAAAAGGAGAGCTCCAAGGACTGATCCCTGTGGGACTCCACTTGTGACTGGTCTCTTTGTAGAGGTGGACTCTTTGTAGAGGTGGTTTGTTGATCATCTCCCTCCATGCTGACAAATACTGCACCCCCTTAGAATGACACCACAAACTAAGCCAGTTATTAAAGTCAGTCATCTTTTGTTCGTATTTTGGCATCATCCTTGGAGAAAGTAAAATGCTGCTGAATGTTAGGCTCATACTAGCCTAAGACACATATTCTGAGAGCTCCATGATGTCTCTCTTCATTTAGTCTAGGGAGGTACATCTCAGGTCATTTAGTCCCACATGGACTTTGGCTGAGTCATGTTGCTAATCGTGGTCCAATGACATAAGTGGGTTCATAATGTGGTGGATCCTAACCCCTGATAAGCAACTGACCGTGACTTTCTCCTTACTCAGCCTGGTGAGAGGGACATCAGTGTGTCTCATGATATGGAGTCTCCAATGACTAGAATGTTGGATTGTGTGGTGGCTTGCCTTATGGGCTTAGAGGTAGAGGCTCCATGAGATGTAGCTCTATGTGTTGATGTGGGTGTTGTCCTGAAAGAGTGTATTTGGGGCTGCTGAGGGTATTTCTTATGTGTACTTCATCTAGAAAGTCTTTGTGGTTTAGGAATGTTACACTTAATTGCCTCAGCATATGTGGGTCAATATGTCTGCTTTGAATTGTGTGTGACGGGTGTAGCATGTGCACTACTGACAACCTTATTGACTTTAGGAGTACTTTTGTGTGAGAGCTTTGCCTCCTATGTCATTGTGTAAATACAGCTCTCACATATCATATCAGTTTGTTTGAGAATTAACTGGTTGTCAGTAAACTTGAGGCAATTTCTACATTGCCTGAGGATGCCCATGTCCACCAAGCTGGTAACGGAGATAGTAAGAAAGTTCATATCCATGGCAACAGACCCTTTTTTATTGGTTAGACAGTTGAAGGGAGAATATCAATCACTGTCAGGAGTATCCAGTTTGCAACTATGGGGACAGTGCTTGTCACTGCAAAGTAGTTGTCCTACGTGCAACTAGGTAATGGAGAAATTTCAATTGTGCTTTTACAGGAAAAATGTCATTCAAGGTGTCTGAGTCTGTACAGAGCACTGCCAAATACTCGAGGAGAAACTAATATGTAGACCGTGAAAATTTAAGCTAATTGAATAGTGATAAAAAGTCTTATTATACTCCTACAAGATAGCCATAAGAATAATCCTAAAAATTCTGGTCCTCCATATCCCCTCTCATCAGCCTAGGTCCAAAAAATAATCCCAGCCCACACCCAGACATTCTTCCTTTTCAAACATCTATCTATTTCAATACATATTTAGTAGAATACAAAGCCAGCTTAAACTCAAACTCACCTAACACTCCCCCTTCATCACAGCCAACTTCCTCTACCTTAGATCCTGCCGCATCTCCTTTACAAAACTCACCTATCTGCAGCTTCTCCAATACACATGCTGACAACTCCACTCAACCTTTCAACAAGTTTCTATAACTCTCATAAAAAAAGCTTTTACGTAAACCTAAAACCTTGCTCCTCCTCAGCTAAAAACCTTCTCCCAGAATGCCTAAATCTAGCTGCAGATGCAATAGCATACCTAATCAGCATTCTTATTAATAGATCAATAACAGAATCCTGTGTCCCTAACTTGTGGAAAATGGCACACATTACCCTATTACATAAAGGAGGAAATTCCACTGACATTTCAAATTTCAGTCCCATAGCCATCCTCTCTCCCTTTCCTAAAATCCTTGAAAGATATATCCATCAACAATTTCTCCACAATCTCTTACAAAATAAGTTAATCACCAATACGCAAACATGGATTTCGACCAGAACACAGCACCTGCACTGCATTACTATCATTTACAGACACTGTCAAAAAGGCACAACAACTCTAATAAGTGTGTATCTGTAGTTTCACAGTAAACTCCTCAAGCAACTCTCCACCCTGGGTCTAGCGTCTCCATCTATTCAGTGGTTCTCTAGTTACCTTGCCAGTGGGCAATAAACTGTAATATGCCAAGGATCCATCTCCACATATCTTCCCACTTCCACAGAGTCCCACAAGGATCCATCCTTGGCCCTCTACTATTCAATATTTTTATCAATAATCTACACTCATCTTCTTCTGAAGGCACCTTGATTCAAAATGCAGATGACTCTACCATTATCTGCTCTTCAAACACTTTAAATCACCTCCAAGAAATCACTCAATAAGGTGTCATCTCCATTAAAACCTGGTTTACAATGGCACCACTCCTACTCAAGCCACAAAAAACAAACTCTTCCACTTTACCCCAAAATCTCACAGCCCTAACAAAGAATCTTTCAAAATCTTTTTAGCAAATGGTCCTGAAATCAAGTTAACCCACCATACCAGACTATTGGGAGTCATAATAGAGGATAATCTTAAATTTGACCTCCACATCCAAAGCAATATCAGGAAAACCCATCAAAAACTAGGCATTCTATACAGAAACAATCATTTTCTGAGCACACCCACAAAAATTATTCTAGACAAAACCTACTTTTTGCCCTCCCTACTCTATAGAGCTCCAATTCTAACCATTTTACAATGATGTATAAAAAACAAACTTGAAAGCTGTTACAACAAAATTGCCAAGTTTGCTACTAATTCATCCTCATTTACCCATCACTCTGAAGCTCTGCATACCCTTAGCTGGCTGGAACTCCCCTTCCACCTCTCCTACATTCAGCTTGTAACAATGCATAAAATTATACACAAACCATTAGCCTGACCAGCCCTTATTCTTTTAATCAACATGTATTTTCGAAAAAGAACTCCTAGATCATAAGACAAACAACTTCTCACCATAAATAAACCAAATAAATTCCCTGGACAAAGCCTATACTCCTACCCAGTAGCAAAGAATGGAACGCCTTACCTCTAACCACCAGAACTATTTCTAACCTACCCACCTTTAAAAGCTCCCTAAAAGAATACCTTACAAAATCCTGGACCTGCTCCTGTGCCAATCCTGGCTGAACTTATTATATTTCACTCACCCCCTCCAACCTAAATCACACGTCACTACCCTCTACAGCCCCCTACTCCACTCCTTTTTGTTTTCCCCACTACCTAACCTTACTTAATTCATCTCTGCAGACCTTCCCTCTTCCTCTTTCTTCCATACTCCCCTAAGGTACCCGAAGACACCCCACCCTGCGCCCTGCTCATAATCTCCTTCTCTCCATCCTCCTTCCGTCTATAACCATAAAATGAACATCTCTCTCGTAATAAGACATCTTTTCATGCCCTCACTGTCTCTAATCATGTAATCTCTGACATCTCTTTAAATATCTTATTAGAATTGTCTCAGGTCTCATTTACTACATACTCATCTATGTAACAAATAATATAACTATTGAATTTTTCCTCACATATTGTCTTCAAATCATGTTATTCTCATTACACTCTGCTATGAAGCAGATGTTCTATGTTTTCCTCATTACAACATCCTTTCACCCTTATGTTTGTACTGTAATGATACTTTGGGATTTAAACTATCTGTATTTGCTGTTTTATAATGGAACATGATACTTTGTGATTAAAAATATCTGTACTTGATTTTTGAAATACTGTGATTGTGGAGCTTTTCTTCCTGGGTCTCCACTGAAAATGGGCACTTTCTGACCCAGTTGGACTTTCCTGGTAAAAAATGTCAAATAAATAAATAAATAAAGACAGAGAAGTGTTTTTATTTCTTGGCCTGATTTTAAATTCATTTTAACAGCCTGTGTCTGCTTTAGCTACGGTCTTTAAGCCTATTGCAGTAATTACAGTACATACTTGCACTACATTTGTCCTGTTTAAGTGGTCTAACTGTTGTCATTAAACCCTGGTTTTATTCTTGTGTACTGAGTGTATGTCAGGCTGGTTCAGGACTTGTCTTTGCGTTTGGGCAGTTCCAGACAGTCAGATTAGAGGTAAGGTTTATTATTTTTCCTTTCCACCTACCCTGTTGTAGTTGTATTCTTAAACCCAGTGTCTAATTATGTTTCCTTTCTACCCACTCTGTTGTAGTTGTATACTTAAACCCAGTGTATCTGTTGTTGCCCATCCCTTATGTTAATTTGACTACATAATTCCCTCCCTTTCCCTGTTTATTGGCTGTCGACATAAGTATCATTGTCCCCCTAAACTACTCACCAGGCTAAAAGACCTTTGATAAAATTACTTAATGTTGAGTGTACTGATACTGCCTGCATTGATTTAATATCAAATTAGTGATTTTTTTTTTACTATAATTAGTTTACTAATTCCTGCTGGTTTCAGAAGAAGGTTTCCAGGATAGTTGTTTTGTATTGAAATTTAAACACTCATTAGAAAGTCCACCCAAACATCATTCTATAGCTGAACTCCAACAGCATAACACAGTGTGTGATAGATGTACATATATAGTATCCTTGGAAGTAAAAATCTCACACACAGTAAACTCGGACACCAAAATCATCAGTAGTACACCACACATCACACCTCTCCAAGTCCATTGCAATGCACATAATCCACCATATGGTGAGGGTCTAAAGATTGACTTGCCTAAACCTCAAAGACCTCCAAAACACAACACAGGTACAAAGCAAACTCAGCATATTGAACATACTTCCTCTCATAGTACAAGGAATCCCAAAGTCACAGATGCCGAGCCCCTAAGGCAGACATCAACCTAACTAAATTCTTGTTATAGGTGACTCCATTGTAAGACATACAGGTATGTATCTTAAAAGGCTGAGCAAGGAAAGAGTGATGGTTAGTCTTGCCCAGTGCCAGGATCCATCAGATCATGCATACATGCGTGTCCTTGAACACCACGTGGCAGTATGACTTTGTCACAGTTCATCCCATTGTCAATGACTTGAGGTTTACCTCCCAGGACAATATGAAGAGAAACATGATGGAGCTGTCAGAGTATGTGTCCCATGCAAGTATGAGTCTAGCACTGAACAGTGTTAAATCTTTTCTCAAGATGATGCCACAAAATGGGCAAAAACAATTGACTTCAATAATTGCCTTAGTTTTTGGTGTAATTCAAAGACGGTCCAATATTTGTCAGCCTGGGAGGATATGCTTGACAGACCATGTTGCTTCACAGGAATGGCCTGTATCTGTCCCCTCTAGGGTTTTGGTTATTGGCAAAGACATTGCCCATCTCATACTGCCTTTTTTAGGCAATGCCAACCTGATAAACCTACCAATGTAACAAAACTAGCAAGGGAAATATTAAGGTATTACTGGTCAATGCCAGGAGACTAAACAAGAAACTCCAGTGACTATAAGACTTTCTCATCCTGGAAGACACTAACACCTGTGTAGTGACTGAGACATGGTTTAAAATGGTGGACAGCACTCCAGCTGTAAAGGGCTATAATACCTTTCACATGTTTAGTCCAGCTACTACACAGAAAGGGAAAAAAGTGAAGGTGTATCAAGCTACATCCAGAAGAGCCTTACCTCAAGACTGATAAATCAGCATGATTCACTGGAGCTTGCTCATGTACACATAACCATCAGACAGGTGGACCCACACCATATATTAACTAGCTATTGAACTCCCTCTATGATGAAAGAAAGCCACAATACCTATCTACAGGAACTAGAATCACTCACTATTAAATCCAATACAATTTTCCCAGCTGATCTAATTTACCTAACTATACACTGGGAAATCTACACCACCACTAGTGCACAGGCATAGAGATTCATGGGAAACCTACACCACCACTTGTGCACAGGCACAGAGATTCATGGGAAACCTATATCACCATTAGTGCACAAGCACAGAGATCCCTGGGAAACCTACACCACCACTAGTGCACAAGCACAGAGATCCCTGGGAAACGTACACCACCACTAGTGCACAAGCACAGAGATCCCTGGGAAACATACACCACCACTAGTGCACAAGCACAGAGATTCCTGAGAAACCTACACCACCACTAGTGCACAAGCACAGAGATTCATGGGAAACCTACACCACCACTAGTGCACAAGCACAGAGATCCCTGGGAAACATACACCACCACTAGTGCACAAGCACAGAGATTCCTGGGAAACCTACACCACCACTAGTGCACAGGCACAGAGATTCATGGGAAACCTACACCACCACTAGTGCACAAGCACAGAGATTCATGGGAAACCTACACCACCACTAGTGCACAAGCACAGAGATCCCTGG
Organism: Protopterus annectens; assembly: GCF_019279795.1. Taxonomy (NCBI): domain Eukaryota; kingdom Metazoa; phylum Chordata; order Ceratodontiformes; family Protopteridae; genus Protopterus; species Protopterus annectens. The sequence continues at coordinate 673,886,810 of NC_056751.1, read as the reverse complement.
GAAACATACACCACCACTAGTGCACAAGCACAGAGATTCCTGGGAAACCTACACCACCACTAGTGCACAGGCACAGAGATTCATGGGAAACCTACACCACCACTAGTGCACAAGCACAGAGATTCATGGGAAACCTACACCACCACTAGTGCACAAGCACAGAGATCCCTGGGAAACATACACCACCACTAGTGCACAAGCACAGAGATTCATGGGAAACCTACACCACCACTAGTGCACAGGCACAGAGATTCATGGGAAACCTACACCACCACTAGTGCACAAGCACAGAGATTCATGGGAAACCTACACCACCACTAGTGCACAAGCACAGAGATTCATGGGAAACCTACACCACCACTAGTGCACAAGCACAGAGATCCTTGGGAAACCTACACTACCACTAGTGTAGAAGCATAGAGATTCCTGGACTTTGTCAGTATAAATGCCGTGGTACAATTATTCAGAGTGCCCATTACGGGGAGTAACGTCTTGGATCTTGTCCTTACTAAAGGGAGCATCTTATACCATCCCTTATATATATATATATATATATATATATATATATATATATATATATATATATATATATATATATATATATATACACATCATTTGTTAGGTCTGACCATAAAGCTGTCTCCTTTGAAATAAAACTGAAGCCAGAAATTCCTTCTTCCATACGTACCTTTAGAAATTTCTTTAAGATGAATTACCTACTCCTAAGCGATACATTGGCAAGCCTCAAATCCCCACCAAACCCAGTTAACTCCACTGAATGTGCAGAAATGTACACTACCACACTATACTAGCATATAAACTGCTGCATAGATGTATCTCATACCTCTCAACTGTCTAAATCTTTGCAGAAAGTCCAGATTTGTACCTCATATTTTTAGTCTGTTCCTCATAAAAATTTGCAGTTTTCTGGCAGATCATTGAGGATTGAAGTAATTAAATAATGGCAGATAGTTGAGTTTCTGACTTCATATCTTTCAGAAAATGCATGCTAAAGCAAAACCTGTATTCTATCAACTTTCTAAGTTTATAATAGCAGTTTTTAAAATGTTCCTATCCTGAGGACTTTGTACAACTGTTATTTTTGACTTTCTCCTGATTTCTTGTGCTAAGAGGTTGAGAGGTATGTATATCCCATAGGAACAAATGCAAGGTGAACCCCAGAAACAAATACATACCGTGGAACCATAATATCAACAAGCTTTATAACAAAAGGAAAATAATTTTGACCAAAAGTAAGAATGTTAGAATCCTTCTCAGTGAAACAGACAAGCAACACAGGAGTTTAATAAAATCCGTCAAAGCCAAGTTTGAGGCTATCCAAACCTAAGACAATCACATGGCATATTTTTAGTTATGCTCGTAATCTCAAAAGCACAATGCAGCAATACATTGAGCTGATTGTGAATGGTTACCTGCATTGAGTCTGAAGATATAGTAAACCTACTGGCCAATAAATTTAGCTCTAACTTTACCCCTCTCTCAACTCCATCTGTCCCTCAACATATACATGAAACTGGCGCGCCTCCACCTATCACACAAGGCCAATTCCTAAAAGTGCTATCAAAAGCTAAAAATATAGCACTGATGGGCCCTGACAATATCATTGGATGAATATTGAATAGCATGAAGCACGATTTAGCCACAACCCTAACAACACTCTTCAATCTCAGCCTTCATACAGATTTTGTACCAAACAAATGGAGAACAGCTACATTCATTCCCCTGCATAAGAGAGGACCTTCCATAGACCCTGACAATTACAGACCCATAAGTCTGACAAGCCTCATATGCAGAACAATGGAAAAACATTTCATTAAATTAAACAATCAGGACATAAGGCACCTCTAAACACTGTATCCATTCCAGACTGGATGCATCAAGGGCAGCTCATGCTTACTCAACTTGGTAGATGTTTTTGAAAAGGTCCCCAATTAATGGATGAAGGCAGAATGGTACGAACCACATACCTCATCCTGTCCAAAACTTTTGACACAGTTCCTCTCTCAGGCATAATAGAAAAGCTAAATAAACTAGGAAACCCCCCTACATCACTAACTGGCTCACAGATAGAATGCAGATAATCAAAATTGGAGAACTTACTTCTACAAAGATAAAACAACCAGTAAATTTCAAAATTGAGGAATAAACAACCTTCAAAGCAATAACCAATAAACAAAAATATAGTCCAAGGCTGTATGAAGCACCCTTGACCCTACTGAAATGAAAGGCAATAAAAACTCTCTTTATTTTCCACAGTTGCACACAGAAGACCTTAACATTCACAATGGCACATACGTTTTCGTCTGTAAAAAGACTTCATCAGATGAGCTGATCTGATGAAGTCTTTTTACAGATGAAAATGTAGGTGCCATTGTGAATGTTAATATATTCTGTGTGAAACTGTGGAAAATAAAGAGTGCTTTTATTGCCTTTCATTTCAGTGGGGTGCTTCCTACAGCCTTGGACTTTATTTTTACTTCTACAAAGATACCAGTCATGAGTGTAGTCCCCAGAGTTCTGTGTTGTGACCTCACCTGTTTGGCATTATTTTTTCTGAAGCAAAAGCTGATACCAAAGAGCTTTAGCTGACTAAGTTTGCAGATGACTGCAAGTTAGAAGCAGTCATTGAAATCCCAAATGACTTAGCCATCCTGCAGGAAGGTTTGTCTCAAATAAATAACTGGTGTCAGTATCACAGACTGAAACTAAATGTCAAAAGATGCATTATTGTATCCTTTGGGAAGTCATCATCCCCAGGGAACTACCACATTGACAATACACCCCTAGGAGTTGACTCATTGTTCAAGATTTGGGAATGGATGTGGACAGTGATCTAACTTTTGACCGTGTCTGTTTTTTTAAGAAAGTCCTTCTATATCATATGAGGTTACTAGGCTAATAGCCCTGGGGCTCTTACGAGCCGAGCCAAGAGTTTATCCCAAAAAAAGAAACCTCAAACAGCACCTATCACCCCTGTCAATAAGGGACACAGATGGAAGCCCTGAGACAAATTTATGGTTTCTCATCCACTCATCAAGGCTGCGCTTGAAGAGGGTCAGCAACGTACTTTGTTTGACATGTATGGGAAGACTATTCCACAGATGAGGCAGCCTCTGGGAGACAAACCTGTCTCTCCAGAAGGCTTTGTTAATGTTGCATATTAGATTTAGGCCTTTCAGTTGGGTACTGCACGAGAGTTAGACTTACGGATGTGGAGCATCTCTAGTAAGGCAGGGTCCAATATTGCCTTGTAGGTGAGACACAGATCACCTTTGAGCAATCTGTGTGATACCGAGTAGAGATAGTAATTTGAGCCTGTCCGCATAGGACAGGTGTTGGAGACCATGGATTCTCTTTGCATGGTATTTCTGTGGCCTCTCCTGTTGGTGCAGGTGTTTGGAGAGGTACATATTAAACTTGTGCTCAATTATTGGCCTAATGAGGGAGGAGTACATAGAGGTAATAACCTCCTTTTTTCTGGATGCAATCCTTTTACTTATGAGATGAACCAAGTAAAAGGCTTTTCTGACCACTGCCATTACATTATGGTCGAATGTGAGATTGTTGTCAGCTTGTGTACCCAGGTATCTCACCACTGGTCGCGTGCTTAGGAAGTTGCCATTGATATGTTTCTACCTAAAGGTACAATAATATTTTTTTTTTGCATTTAACAACTCATTCACTCTGGAGCAGCTCAGAAAATGCTGCCTGCTTACTTCCACCATAGGAACAACAGCACAGCCTGAGCTCATTTTCAGAAAATTCATTTGTAATACCATACAGAAAACAAATGTTCATAACTCTTTAAGTATAAGAGCTAAACTGAAAATGTAAACACAAAAGTTGTTCTGCAGACACTGACCTTTCCAACAGTGTAAATGTTGATAGTGCATATCAAAGTCATTATTAAATATTTGGCAAGGAATGCTGATATTGTGCATATTTTTTACCTTTTTGGAGAAACAAAGCAAAATATCTTGGTCAATGTACCATGTAGACCCATACAATTTGTATCTAATTTGTTTGTATGAATGTCAGCTTTAAAATAATAACTTAACCATTATTGTGTGATGCTCCTTTATGGAGATATTCACAGAAATATGATTAATATAATATTTCTCATAATTCATAAATAAACAAAGCATAATACCTCATCACCTGTAACAGACAGAGGCTACATATCAGTGTACAAGTTGTGTGTCTCAATGTCACCTTCAAAATGATGCATCATTTGTGTCATCACCATGCTCCCTTGCAAAGATATGGGCATAATAATGAGAAGTATTGGAAATGTATAATTGTCATAATCCTACAAGACTAAACAAACTGTAATATCTGTACATGTGTGCAGCACACAGACACACTTCTTTTACCATGTTGTAAGGAGTAACACTGTCTTCAAAATGAGGTATTACGTGGCACACTGACATGTTCCCTTGCAAAATTATTTACCAAAATATGAAAAAAAATCATAATTTCCATAACCTAAATCCTAAACAAACTTTGATATCTGTACATGTGTACAGCATACAGACACAGTTCATTTACCATGTTGGAACTATTAATAATGTCTTCAAAATTAGGTATTACTTAGCACATTGGCATGCTCCCTTGCAAAGTTATTTACCAAAATATGAAAAAATTAATAATTTACATATCATAAGCCCTAAACAAACTGTGATATATGTACATGTGTACAGCACAAGGCCACATTTCTTTTGCAACATTGTAAGGACTAATACTGTCTTAAAATTTAGATATTACTTAGCATGTTGACATCTTTCCTTAGCTAAGTCATTCACTAAAATATGAAACAATATCATAATTTTCATAACTTTAGTCCTAAAAGTACTTTTCCCATTTTGTAAGTACTAATACTGTTTTCAAAATATGGTCTTATTCAGCATGTTGATATGTTCCCTAGCAAAATGATTTACCAAAAAATGAAAATTATAATTTTCATGGCCTAAGTCATAAACAATTTGTGATATATGTACATGTGTACAGTGCACAGATACACTTATTTTACCATTTTGCAAGTACTGATACTGTCTTCAAAAAGTGGGTCTTTTACAGCATGTTAACATGTTCCCTACCTCAGTTATTAGCTAGAATATAAAAACATATAATAATTTTCATAACCTGAGCTATAAATAAATTGTGATATCTATACATATGTACAGCATACAAAGTTATTTTACCATCTTGCAAGTACTAATACTGTCTTCAAAATGGAGTCTTAGTCAACATGTTGAAATGATTCCTACAACAGCTATTTACCAAATTATGAAAAAATATAATACATTTCATGACCTGAGTCATAAACAAACTGTGATAGCTGATGACATCTTTCCCTACCAACCAGGAAAACCCTAAATGACTATTAGAGTGGCTGTGGGTACAAATCGTGGTAAACAAAAACATTCTTGCTCTAGCCAAAATACTGCATGAATGGATACTGACAAGGGAATACAGAAAGGACACGTAAAGAAAAAAAAATCAGGCTCAGGACTGCCACTCTACTAATGAAAGCTGGACAGGTATGGGGCTTCAAAGGCACTCAAGGGCACCTGAAGTGTCCTTTACCAGTGCTGACTACCCACTCAGACTGCTGATAGCAGCACTGTCTCATGATTTCCTTCAGTGTCAGCAGTCTTCCTTACCTCTGCATTTTCCATTTCCATCTGTCCTTTCAGCAATGGATATAAGGAATCAAAGGGGGAACTAACCTAATGACTCTTGCCCTGACCTAAATACATTTACTTTATCTGAAGGGACGGAGAGTGACATGAGAGTAATTCACAAAAAATATGAAATATATAACCACAATGGATACCTTTATCTGTATCTTACAATAAAAATAATTGGAAAAAAGAAAAGAAAGAAATTGGGGGAGACTTCTGCATGACTCCTCAATGACAGAAACCAAAATCTGGCATGTGCATTCAACAATGTGATAATGACAGCTAGTAATGTGAATAGCAGTGACAGCTGCTGAGGGTTTTACCTGACAAGTGATAATGACTCAGTGTTATATTGTAACTGCCCACATTGTCAATAATGTGATAATGACTTGCATTTCATTACTGCAAGGTTCATCATGCTCAGACAAAGGTGACAATTGCTGCACATAACCTGTTGAGCAGAGACATTCATTACATTCCTGGTGCAGGTGTAATGTAAGACTGAGTCATTGCCATCTGTTAGAGAAAAAACAGAGTAAATTAATAAAAGTAGTATGACACTTGTATATTATTGAGCCCTTCCTCTCACCTAAATTCTACACATGACAGACAAAGCCATGAATCTTGTCCAAAATATATGGTTGCTCCATGCCATAATTAGCGTACAAGTAATAATATTTATCTCACTGACCATCCCGCTAATTAGAATCAGGCACACAAATAACAAAGTCAGAAATATCTAAACTATCTGGTTGATCCATATAAGAATTTGTCCAAAATAAAACTAACTTTTATCTCACTGAACCATCCAGCTGATTAGAATTAGATGTATAAATGACAAAGGCAAAGGCAAGTGTGCCTATTCTGGAAAGGAGGGCTGATTCAGGTAGCATAGTGTCACAAACCCCATCAAAGTAGAGAATGCAAACAGAAGTGACCTGGTATCTGCATTTCACTTGCAAATGCACAATTGCCTTTATTCATTATCTATCTATATCCATTATCTATCTATATCCATTATCTATCGATATCCATTATCTATCTATATCCATTATCTATCTATATCCATTATCTATCGATATCCATTATCTATCGATATCCATTATCTATCTATATCCATTATCTATCGATATCCATTATCTATCGATATCCATTATCTATCGATATCCATTATCTATCGATATCCATTATCTATCTATATCCATTATCTATCTATATCCATTATCTATCTATATCCATTATCTATCTATATCCATTATCTATCTATATCCATTATCTATCGATATCCATTATCTATCGATATCCATTATCTATCTATATCCATTATCTATCGATATCCATTATCTATCTATATCCATTATCTATCTATATCCATTATCTATCGATATCCATTATCTATCTATATCCATTATCTATCTATATCCATTATCTATCGATATCCATTATCTATCGATATCCATTATCTATCTATATCCATTATCTATCGATATCCATTATCTATCTATATCTATATCTGTATTCCCCTAGTGATCTCTTCTGCAGCCTGTTCATGTATGCACAAGCACTCCCCTGACCACCAAACGAAACATATCTCCCAACAATCCCTTCTGCACTCTATGTATGCACAAGCACTCCTCTGACCACCAAATGAAACATATCTCTCAACAATCCCTTCTGCACTCTATGTATGCACAAGCACTCCTCTGACCACCAAATGAAATATTTCCACCAACAATCCCTTCTGCAATCTGTCTGGGTATGCACAAGCACTCCCCTGACCACTAAGTGAGACATATCCAGTAACGATCCTTTCTGCAGTCCGTCCATGTATGTACATGGACTCCCTGAGCACAAACTAAAACATTTCCACCAGTGATCCCTTCTGCGGTCTGTTAAGGGATGCACAAGCAGTCTCCTGACCCCCAACTGAAACATTTTGGCCAGAGACCCCATCTGCAGTCTATCTGGGAAAACATTCCCCACACTGATCCTGTCTGTAGTCTGTCCAGGTGTGCACAAACATCCTACTGATAACCAAATGAAACATTTCCAGAAACTATACCATCTTCAGTCTGTCCAAGTGTGCATAAGCACTCCTCTAACCACCAACTGAACCATTCCCCCACCAATCTTGTCTGCAGTCTGTCTAGGTGTGCAGAAGCACCCCCTTGACCCCCCCAGTTATCCCCTTTGCAGTATGTCCAGGTATGCACAAGCATTCTGCTGACCACCAAATTAAACATTTTTACCAAGGAGCCCTTCTGCAGTCTCTCCAGGTATGCACAAGCACTCCCCTTACAATAAAATGAAACATATTTCCACCACACTCCCTTATGTAGTCTGTCCATTGTATGCACAACCACTCCCCTGACTACAAAATTAAACATTTCCTGTAAGGATCCTGTTTGCAGTGTGTCCAGGTATGCACAAGCACTCCCCTGATCACTAAATGAAACATTTCCCCCCAGCGATCCCTGTCTGTCTAGTTATACATAATCACTGTCCTGGCACCAAATTAACATTTCCCACAGAGATCCCTTCTGCAGTTTGTCCAGGTGTTCACAATCACTACCCTGACCACCAAATTAAACATTTCCTCCAGTGATACCTTCAGCAGTTTGTTCAGCTATGCACAACCTCTTCCCTACCCAGCAAATGAAACTTTTAGGCCCATAGGTCCATAGATTCATACTAGACTAACTGCCTTTGTGGGCCATTTTAAGTCCAGCCAATTTCCCCAAGTGAGAATCAAACCCTGCACCTTGTGTCTGTAAGGTAAACACCTTAACCATTAAGCCAACCGGATTTTTGTATAGCAATCCCTTCAAAAGTATGTCCAGGTATGCATAAGAACTCCCCTGAACACCAAATGAAACATTCTCTTCACTAACCCTTCAGTAGTCTTTCCAGGTATGCACAAGTACTCCCCTGACCATTGAATTAAAAATTTCCCCCAGTAGTCTTTTCTGCAGTACGTCCATGTATGCATAAGTACTCCCCTGACCACCAAATGAAACCTTTCCCACAATGATCCATTCTGCAGTTTGTCCATGTATGCACAAGAACTCCCCTGTCCATCAAATGAAACATTTCTCCCAACAATCCCCTTTGCAGTCTGTCCAGCTATGCACAAGAACTCCTCTGATCACCAGATAAAACATTTCCCCCAATGATCCCATCTGCAGTCTGACTAGGTATACACAGGCACTCCCCTGACCCCCAAAAGAAACACTTCCACCAGCGATCCAATCTGCAGTCTGCCCAGGTAAGCACAGAAAATCGCAGACCACCAAATTAAACATTTCCCAGCAATCCCTTCTGCAGTCTGTCCAAGTATGCACAAGCACTGCCCTGACCACACAATAAAACACTTTCCCCAATGGCCCCATTCTGTATTTTATCCATTGTACACACAACCAGTCCCCTGACCACCAAATGAAACTTTCCATTAAGGATCAACTTTGCAGTCTGTTCACATATGCACAAGCACCATCATCCATCTATCCTCAATCCCTTTTCCCATTTTGCACATGGGATTCAGGTGTCATTTCAATAGTGACAATCTTTAGACAAGGTTTACACCCCCTGACCACAAAATGAAAAATTTATACCAGCAATCCTGTATGCAGTCTGTCCAGGTATGCACAAGCACTCTCCTGAGCACAAAATGAGAGATTTCCCCCATCAGTCTCTGCTGCTATTTCTCCAGGTATGCACAAGCAGTCCCCTGACCACCAGCTGAAACATTTCCCCCAGCGATCCCTTCTACAGTCTGTCCAGGAATGCACAAGCACTCCCCTGATGACCACCTGAAAAATTTCCCCAGAGATTCATTCTGCAGTCTGTCTGGGAATGCAAAAGCACTCCCCAGACCAGCAAGTGAAGCATTTCCTCCAGCAATCCTGTCTGTAGTCTGTCCAGGTGAGCAAAAGCACTCCACTTACAAACCACTGAAAAATTTCCACAAACAATCCCTTCTTCACTCGATCCAGGTGTGTACAAGCACTTCCCTGATAACTAACTGAACCAGGAAGCACTCCCCTAACCATCAAATGTAACATTTCCAGCAACAATCCTTTCTGCAGTCTGTAAACGTATGAACAAGATGTCCTCTGATCAGCAAATCATTTTTTTCTGCAATGATCACTTCTACAGTCTGCCTGTGTAGACAAAGAACTCCCCTGACCACCAAATAAAATATTTCCTCCAATGATCCATTCTCAATCTGTCCACGTATACACAAGCACTTCTCCGATCACCATATAAAACATTTCTCCCAAATATCATTCCAGCAGTCTGTCCATGTACACATCAGTACTCCCCTGACAACCAAATGAAACGTGCCAACAAACCTTTCTGAAGTCTGCCCATGTATGCACAAACACTCCATTGACCATGAAATCAAACATTTCCCTATTGATCTCATCTGCAGTCTGTCCATGTATGCACAATCATTCCTCTGAACAAGAAATTAAATCAGTGGTGAAGAGAATAAAAAAAGACAAGCTGCCAAAAAAAAAATTTAAATAAAAGCCCAACTGGCTTTAACATTGTACAGCAACTCTGCACACCAAATTGCAATTGACAGGGAATGTTTTTTGCTTCATAATCTTCAGTAAACTAATGTTTATTAATATAAGAACAGGTAACACAAACTGAAAAAAAATTCAAATCAATAGCATTTGAACTGGTGAACATTGTAGGCATCAGCAAATCCATTGTTAGGATACACTGAAAAGTTCGAGAAAAGGTATACATACGGTTAGGCTGTGGAACACACAGAACACAATAAAGCTTGGAGATAGCAATTTAAGTGGCAATATATTAGAAGCAGACCTACTACGCTAAGAACCCCCCCCCCCAAGAATATAGTATGGTGAATACAAGGCTCTTGATGTGCAGGACAGGTGCACAGCTATTGAGTTAGTGAGAAACTGAGAAGGCTTGACAGGTCTGACCAAATTTGGGATAGAGCTCTATGGTCGTGCACTGCGAGTATAAACTCTACCCTGCACTGTTTTGAAGCAGAATTTGTACCGAGCACAATGAGACCTGGCATAATAGTAATCTAGTACCAAGAAGATTGGGCAGGTAGAGGGATTATGTTTAATGAGCTAGTCAATATGAGTTCTGACCCATTGAGGGCACATAATGCAAACTAATTAGCTTCATGTAGCAGGTTAGACCAGGGCCTGCTGTCCATTTCAGAGAACCTATAGAATATATGACAACAGTAATCCTCCGAAACTATCAAAGCAAGAACGGCACAGCTTTCCTGAAGTGTACAAGCAGGCAGCTCCCCAGTGACATCACATGTACCAGCAAATCTGCAAGGGCACAGACAATGCAAATCATTCAAGTGTGTGTTTACACTAAAACAAATGAAAAGTTCAGTTTGAAAGCATTCCCTAAAATTTGTAAGACAAAAAGTGTCACAGGTCATTCAAGTAAGGAAAAGCTCTTCCCTTCGTTAAAACTGCACTTCAGCAAGCAAGAAGTAACAGTCTAAAAACAGTGCACTTTCAGTATGAGGAAAACCATTAGCAAAGAATAAATAAAAAAACACGTATGGAACAGTTTGCTCCTGTTGCGTTAGAATTCCACATGAATTTAATTTCAGTTTTGCCACCCCACCTCCTCCACTGAGTGAAGACTTGCCTGGCTATGTCTGTTTCTCAGCAAAGGTGAACAATGCTTCACTACCTTGTATCAGTGCAACATCTGCTAAGGCTAAGCGAATGGGACAGTTCTCTCAGCTTCTAAGCTAAAGTTAATATTTGTAAGTGGAATTCGTGATTTTAAGACTGCTGCTACCAGGGATCACTATCAGTCCTCACATACACATACTTCAATAAAAATTACATACAAAGCAGGGACATGATCGTAGCTCTCAATATTTTACCCCAATTATATACAGAGAGTTGGCACAACAAACTTATGGCAGCAACTGAAAAGTAGAATTATGAAGCCATTATTGGGCACAATTCTGTGCTGGCACTACCTTTAGACCACTCACATCTGCTCTGGAAAAGGGCAATGCTGCAGCTGTACTTTGCTTGCTTTTTTTTAAACCATGGCAATATCTCTGTAGCAGAGTCAGAAACCGGCAAACAGACGGAGATGGATGATCTGTCCAAATAAAATGCCAGATCCAGTAGCAATAAAGTCTGCAAATATCAGAAAGACAAAAGGGGATTGCTACTGCTGAACCCTATATTTATATGGACAGATTAAAGAAAAATTAGATTGGGGTGGAGGTGTTATGCAAGTGGCGGTTTGCCATGGAATAATCCGATTGGCTGCCACCTCTTGCTCCTTGCAATGCATACTTTGGCACCAGTCATTTGTTGCAGTGAGACCCTCTTGTTGTATGTTAACATCATTTGGGGAGTCAATGACAGCACCCAACTTACAGTCGCTCGTAAACGTGGTCAGCCACAGGTCTTTTTTCTTTGCCTGGATCTCTGAGAAGTAGATGCCAAATAATAGGGCTCCCAGGACAAATCCTTGGTGAACACCACTAGTGACAGGTCTGCTATCAGACGTGGTGGCACCTATTTTGACCTTATGAGTCCTATCAGTGAGCCAGTTGGTCACCCACCTGATGAGATAGGGATTTACGCCAAGTTGTGTTAGCTTTTCGATGATGCCCAAGTGGGGGATTGTGGCAAAGGCTTTGACCAAGTCAAGGTAAGCTGTATGCACTGACTTTCCCCTCAACCAGAGCCTTGGTGAGAGTCTCAAAAAAGTCAACCAGGTTTAACAGGCAAGATCTGCCCTTGATAAGTCCGAACTAGGTTGGGTCAAGTGCTTGCCGATTGCCTATATCCTTGTTTATGAGGTCCATAATAATACGCTCTATGGCCTTACAGATCAGACTTGTCATACTAATGGGGTGATAGTTTCTAGGGTCAGTAGTGGCACCACTTTTGTGCAAGGGGATGACAATGGCAGTTTTCCACTCTGCTGGAATGAAGCCTGTACTTATGCTATGGTTGAATAGAGTGCTCAATGGCAAGGCTAGTTCTTGCTGGAAATGGTGCAGAATACAGCCTGGGATACTATCAGGTCCCATGGAAGCTGTGTTCTTTGCCTTGGATAGAGCCTTTAACACTTGATCTATGGAGATATGATGTGTGGGACAAGTATCTGGGATGTCGAATGGGCCTTTGGGGGGTGGGTACAGGGGGGTGAAGTTTACTCTGAACCTATCTGCTAGCAGGTTGGCTAAGTCAACAGGATCAGTGTAAGTGGTATTGTTAAGAACTAATTTGGAACAAACCTGGGCTTTGCCATGGAGGTTCCTGACATAACTGAAAAAGGCTTTGTGGTTGCCCTTTGTTTCAGAGACTAGTTTTGAATCATAATTGGCTTTGTATGTTTTCACTAGTGATCTAATTTGCTTGTTGAGGCTACAGAGGGAGTTTTTCCAATGGGGAATTTGAGCATTTTTACCCTTGGACAACAGTTTATTTCTTTTGCTATAAAGCCTGTTGACAGAGGATGTCCACTAGATAGGTTTGTGTTTCCTTGAGGAGCAGGTTTTAGTTCTGTTGGGTATGGCTGAGTCCATGCAGTTGTACAGGTGCTTGTATACTACACTGGCATACTGTTCAGCATAATTCTCTGCATCCTCTGAGGGGGGAGGTGGTGGTGTGAAGCTACTGATACCCTCCTTTAGAAGGTTGTACTCAGCTTTTGAGAAGTTTTTTAGCCTGGTTACGGCTGGAGGAGTTGGATGGGATAGAAACTTTGAATGGGCCAGACCAATGGTCTGATCTCACCAGGGAAAAACTTACTATTGGGGTGGTGCAGTGGTCACCCATGTTGATGAGAACCAAGTCTAGAATGTTATTTCCCCTTGTGGGGGATGAGACAAGCTGGTCTAGTTTGTTAGAACTGATGAAATCAAGGAATCATTGGATGAATGCATTAGAGCAGGAATAGTTCACCCAGTCTATGGTGGGGTAGGTGAAGTCACCAAGGATCAGGGTGTTAGGGGGCACCTTGATGGAGTCAAGTAGGTCCCTGTAGGATGAATGGGTGTCCTGAATCATGGAGGGGGGTCTGTAGCTAGCTATAATTTGAATGAGTGTCTTGCCAATTGTCACTTGCACCTGGATTAGTTATAGTGCGTTATGCTGAAAAAACAGTCTGGAGGTGTGCTTGTCTTTAATTAAAATAGAGACTCCACCACCCTTAGTCTTCCTGACCTCATTTTTGGGTCAGAATGTGTGGAATGAGGTATAGCCTGGTAAGGCAGGGGTATTCTCTGCAGCCTTGAACCAAGTTTCTGGGACTGCACAAATATCGGCATCTTCCAGTGCAAGGAGAGCCTCTGATGAGTGCATTTTCAGGTTAAGGCTCCTAGTGTTAGGCAGCATGACCTTCAATTTGCTTTTTGACAGATCTTTTATGTTGGAAGATGTCTTTTGGACATTGCCTAAAAAAGACACAATGGGGGATGCAAAAGCCTTGGTCAGAATCCTGAATCCCAAGGGTGATAACTGGAGGCCATCTTTGGCAAAGTATTGCGACCTGTTAACCATGTCATCCCAGGCAGGCAGATATGGGTTCCCCTTGGAATGACACCAGAAACTAAGCCAATTGTTGAAGTCAATTATTTTTTGTTGGGATTGTGGTATCATTCTTGGTGAAGGTAGGATGCTGTTTAGGACTAGGGTCATACCTGCCTGGAACACATACATTATGTCTGTCTCTTCATTTAGTCCAGGGAGGTACATCTGAAGTCATTCACACCAACATGGACAATGACAGAGTCATACTTGTACCTGTTGTGTCAAGACTTAGTACGTGCATAATGTGATGGATTCTGGTACCTGACAGACAACTGACCGTGATCTTCTCCTTGTCAAGCCTTGTAAGGGAGACAGTAGTGTGTCTCACAATTGAGTCACCAATGACTAGTATGCACAGTTTATAAACAAAGGGATTGTGTCTAGATCTAGGGATGGCAACCCTCATTTGGCTAATTAACCCTTATTCAACCCTCATTAGGCTAATCATAGAATACAATGCACCCTTTGGCATGTATCTGCCCAGATACATGCAACAACTGGAATGCTCACAGAGCTACCTTGCTAAAATGATACAAGACCTAAATATCAAGTTCTACATAGATTAACTCAATGTCATGTTGCTATACTTGTATCCTACAGGTTGCTAAGAGGTGACCTGTGTCTGGTATACAAGGCATCTTCCGACCCATTACTGATGGAATTACTGCATATTAGCAAGTCAAATGGCATTGGAAATAGTCAGTTTAGGGATCTAAACCTCTTCTGCAACATCAACAGAACAATTCATCCCTGTCCATTTTCAAGAACAACTTAGATCTATGGATGGGAAACAGAACATTTATCCCAGAGCTGCCCCTTGTACTACTAATGGACAGAGGCAGCTCCTAAATACTTTATCTCATGCATGGGTCCTCAAAATTATATATAGTATGATCCCAGTTATTCTAATTACTAGCCAATGGATGGGTAAGGTAAATCTATAAGCAAAGGGGATAGATAGGTCATTTCAAACATAAAAAGGAAAACTGGCTAAGCTTAAAATAACCTGCAAGGGCAGCTAGCCCAGTACTTGCCTATGAACCTGTGAACTATACCAGTACATTTAAATCATATCAGCAGCAGAATGGGTGCTGCTGCGGCAGCTGCTGGTGATGATGATAACACAGTTATATTTATGAGGCAGCCTAAGAAAGTCCCCAAGTTTAATGGCAGGATCTCACACCACATGACATGTTAGTAACTCTGCAGAAACTGACATGACAAAGTCAAGCACAAGCTGAAATACCATCACACTTGTACAGGAGGAACACCCTTGCACCTCTACACCACTGTCTCTAAACCGAGAGGAACACTTTTTGAGGATGATGGCAAACATTCAGAGGTAACAAGGTCTGCAGTGACACCTTTACAAAGGGGAGCCAGGTGCAGACATTTCTTACAGTTACCCCAGAAAACACATAAAGCATTGGCTGACCAACAGGGATGTACCATGATATTGTTAAGACTCAAACCAGTGCCACAGAGAGTCAGCTGGAAAGGGACAGTGTCCTCCGTGGTATGTATGATGATTTTCAGCAGTACTTGGAAATGGCACAAAGTAAGGATAATGCCATGATCACACTGATGCATAGTTTGATGGCACACCAGGCATCAGTGGCCGCTTCCTTTCAATACACTAGTTAGGACATACCAGAGTCATACTAGAGTCAGTCTTGGAAAGGGAAGAGAATGGAGTACTGTCTGGACATATGGGAGGAGATCACATGATAATACAATTGCGTTTCCAAAAAACAATGTAAGTGGTCAAGGTGAACAAGCACAACATATTTCATGCAGGCCATATCAGTGCTCATCTATACCTAATAGAACCTCACATTTAAGGTCACAATCATGATCAAGTAGAACTATCAGACCAGATTTAGCAGAATCACCTGCATCAAGTAGGTCATGACATTGAACCAACTCATCTTGGAATTCTCATGGTAACCCCTCTTCAAAATCACTTGCAACATCACCTAGCCTATCTATAGGAGAGCTGTATGATTCATTTGATCTTGAACTACTGTGAATTAGCTTAATAGACACAGCTGTATCTTTAATCAGTATGGGGGACAGGGGAACCATGTTTGCAAATATATGCAATTCACCTCTGTAAAAGTAGTATGGATACCATTGATGAAAGATAGAATAAAATCAATGCTACATGGATTACCATCATGCCTCTTAACTGTCCCTTTTTTCAGGTACGTCCTTGATTTTCACTCAAATATTAGCTCTGTCCCTCTTAATCCCTCCTACAACTGGTGATGTTTGGAGAAAATGTGATATATTATATTTAACATACAGTGACAATAATTACAGTTATAGAATTCTTTTACTTCAGAAAAGGTATATCAGTTCACATGATGTTATTCTGTCAACGTCTGAGGTTAACAGTATTAATATTTTAAAAGTATCCCTGATTATTCCTGATCATTTCTGAATTTGTCCCTGATTCTATTGAGATTTGTCCCTGATTAGTTGAGAACTATGATTACCATTCCTACAGGTGGCATTTACCTACAACTGCACAAACATTTTCAGGAGAAATATACAATAAGTGAATGACAGATTACATTGAGTATCCTGCCATGTAAACTTACACTGTTGCCACTTTTCCTTCCCTCTGCACAAATGATATTTATTTTATGTTTCTCATTTTTTTTAAGTTGTTTAGTGTACCAGTAACAAAGAACTTCCTTTCTCCTCAAGCTCCCTTTAACTGATAGAAAACTCCTATATTTTATCACATATTTTCATTTTTCTTAGACAGCAGTGAATATAATGCCATAAAATAAGAAATTATATATGTCGCCAAAAACAGCAGATAATAATATTCAGTGCTTTATACACATTGCCTCAGACAGCATCTAACAAAATTCAGTACTGCATAAATCTCTATATGTTAAGGCTTTCAACACACTGCACAACTCTTTTATTTTTTAATAAGAAGGGCTTACACTCACAACATTTTCTGCATTTTCTTTGAAAATAGCATATTACAGAAGCAATACAGTTCTCTTCATAAGGAAGTAGCAGACATTCACTTTTTTAAACACAGGAAAATTCATAAATGCAAAAAAAAATACTTGTTTCATATATGCAGTATTCTTTTCACACTTGCCATACACAATAATTTAAATTTGCTTGAGTGGCTTGTTAAAATTTCATTATGCACATTCTAAAGCCATCAGCAATTTATTTATTTCATGCAAAAGTCTACATTTTATTTTGGGTTCCTTCTTTTGTAATGCATAGTTCATTAACAGACCACAGACTTCCTCATCCAAGCTTCAGAGGGCAGCCAACCCAATGTCAGAATACTACAATGTTTACTTACATGCAGCAGCACACAAACTTCAGAGGGCAGCCAATCCAATGTCAGAATACTACAATGTTTACTTACATGCAGCAGCACACAAACCTCAGAGGGTAGCCAACCCAATGTCAGAATGCTACAATATTTACTTACATGCAGCAGCACACAAACTTCAGAGGGTAGCCAACCCAGTGTCAGAATACTACAATGTTTACTTACATGCAGCAGCACACAAACTTCAGAGGGTAGCCAACCCAATGTCAGAATACTACAATGTTTACTTACATGCAGCAGCACACAAACTTCAGAGGGTAGCCTACCCAATGTCAGAATACTACAATGTTTACTTACATGCAGCAGCAAACAAACTTCAGAGGGTAGCCAACCCAATGTCAGAATACTATAATGTTTACTTACATGCAGCAGCACACAAACTTCAGAGGGTAGCCAACCCAATGTCAGAATGCTACAATATTTTCTTACATGCAGCAGTACACAAACTTCAGAGGGTAGCCAACCCAATGTCAGAATACTACAATGTTTACTTACATGCAGCAGCACACAAACTTCAGAGGGTAGCCAACCCAATGTCAGAATGCTACAATATTTTCTTACATGCAGCAGTACACAAACTTCAGAGGGTAGCCAACCCAATGTCAGAATACTACAATGTGTACTTACATGCAGCAGCACACAAACTTCAGAGGGTAGCCAACCCAATGTCAGAATACTACAATATTTACTTACATGCAGCAGCACATTTCACCTATTTCAGAAATGCCACACCATCAGTCCAGTAGCACTTTACACATTGCTTAGACTTGACATTTAGACTATTACTGTAACAT
>NC_056751.1:673758359-673863359 GCF_019279795.1 Protopterus annectens | reverse complement strand
AGGAAACCTTGTAAACTGCAATAGCCTGACATTTGAACAAGTAACCCTTGTAAAAATTCCCAAAATTGTATACTGTTGGTCTGTCTTTTCTGCTAAACATAAGTAAAATTACAGTGCTGAGTGCAAGTAACATTAAAATTAATGTGCTGAGTGCAAATAACATTAAACTGCTGAGTGCAGATTTTAGGCCCTTACATTCAACTTACCTCTGGTGTGGTGTCTTAAGTCAATCAGGGTATTCCTTGTAACCACTCCTGCTGCCTTCTCTATTCCCCCACCTCCCTCTTTCCTCAAACAGGTTAAACTGCTACAATTCAGTACAGGCATCATTTTCAAATCTAGGTGCTTAGGATTTCCTCTCTCTTCCCCCCTTGGCTGACCTGGTGTGACTTAGTGTAAGTTTCTTCATTGTATGGATCTTTTACTGTTTTTTGTGTAACTGAATGACCTGCTGCTAAATTCTGATTCTGCACAGACTGCTCTATTTTTTTGCAGAGGCTCTATAAGTAGCTAGTGACTTTATTGAATTTCTGTGGTAATATTTGTGTTTAAACTGAACCTGTACCTAGAGAAAGTATATAATCAGAGCTCCTACTTGCTGCATGTGTTTTAATGTTTAAATTGCACACACACATTGAAGAAGTGCTTTTATGACTTGAATAACTTGGCCTAGGTATACCTGAAGTGCTTTTACTGGCAATTTTCCAGTTGTACAATTGTGAACAATTGATTTAGTTTTTTTGGTATATCTTTAAAATCTGGCAAGTGTTTATTTACTGCATTGCCCTCTTGCTTAGGTTTCTTAGCTATAAATCTTAGTTCATTCTGAAGTGTGCTACTTTACCCCCCCACCCTCAAACCTTTCTGAATGTATTATTATAAAATAACTGCCTGTTGTTGCCTTCATACTTACTCTAGAATCTCTGCTTTTCTCTTTTCCTAGTTGAACTCTACATTTACCTACAAAACGGAGTCTACAGGACTGCAATTGGTCACCATAACAAAATCAGTTTCTCTCAGCATTTAAGCAGAGTAGGTTGCACACAAAAAAGCATTTGTTAAGCTTTCACTTACAGTGCTGTGTAATTAAGCAGATCACCATTTTGGTCAGCCATAGGGCTCTTTTTTCTACTTGTGTTTGCCTCCTTCCCCTGTAACTTAAGTAAACTGACTCTTACATTAAGAGCTATAATATAATACTTACCTTATAGCTTTAGGACACCTTGTAAACTGCAATAGCCCTGCCATGCTCACCCTCGCTATGCTCGGGCTCTCTTCACTCCCCTCCCTGCCCCCAATTACCTCCCGCCCCCAGTACCTCTAAATTTAAAGTACTATAGCCACTCCCCCACTTTCTAGATCCTATCTGCTTTCATCTGGTATAATTCCTCCCACCCCCATTCTTCTACCTACATTTTAATAATACCTATTAGCTTTCATCTGGCAATCTCCCATCCCACTTCCAGTACCTTTACCTCACCACTCTATCTTCTGGTGTTGCATCACCAGGTAAAACAGTTCCTTAACTCACTAGCTGAATCACAATTAATGATATACCCCTCTTTACTACCCCTCTTGCTTGCACCATACCTCCTTACCTTGTATGAAAACCAGTTTCTCACGGGATATCAGGTCCCAAAAGGCCATACTATCACCCCAGCTGTAAATCCTCCCACCTTCAACCATACTTACAGTACCAGGTCCTATCCAACATCTCGTTCAGTCTATCAACATCTCAACCCCGGGCACATTAGCTCTAGATCCAAACACTATACCACAAACTAATAAACAAATTCCTGAAGTTCATCACCAAGTATAGACTTAATACTTGGTGGTGATATTCACTCCAACCCTGGCTCACCCACTTCAGATACACATACCCCCTCTACTTGCAATCTAAGCTACAAACCTACAATTAATAGGCCAACTAACTCTCTCCTAGCCTGTCATCTCAATATTAGAAGCATTAATAACAAGGTACATGAATTGCATGCACTTCTGGATGTCCACTCCCCTGAGATTCGCTGTTTATTTGAAACTTGGTTAAAACCTAACACTACAGACAATGAAGTGTTACTACCTGGGTACAACATACACAGGCTGGATCGTGCTTCCAGGAAGGGGGGGGGGTAGCTGTACTCTATAAATCTGAGTTGAATGCCCCCATAGATGTAATACAACCACCTCAGATTAATAACTCAGAGATTCTTGCCACCAAATTGCAACTTAATAAAAATAAATGCATTAATATCATTTGTATGTACATTCCCCCAGGTAACAATATATCTAAACTTGAAGATATCCTGCACTGGCTATCATGTCACTACCCCCAAGAAACCCTACTACTTGGAGACTTTAACATAGACTGTGGCACCTGTTCCTCAGAATCCCCAACCACCCATATTAACCTGCATGCATTTACACAAATCATATCCACCCCTACCAGGATAAGTAAACCCAACCAGAAAAAAAGCATACTTGACTGGGTACTCATAAATAATCACCCCCAACTGTACACCTCTGGTACCCTCCCTGATGGCCTAAGCGATCACCTTCTCACATATGTAATTAAGCACAAAGCCATTAATTCCCAACAACCCTTACTCAGAAAGGTTAGAAACAATAAAAATTTTGACCCTGACAAATTCCAGAAAGAACTAAACTCATGTAATCGGTCTATTCTAAAACACCTCCCCTTAGAGGAAGCAGTAGCATACTTTAACAACAAATTCCTTGAGATCCTTGATTTGCATGCACCTGTTCGTTCAAAGAGAACAAAGGCATAAACTACACTATGGCTTTCTAAAGAGTCTAAACTCAAAATTACCCTTAGAAACAAAGCATGGGCTTTATGGCGTTCTTCTCAAGACCCCCAAGATCACATTAAATACAGGCAATCCAGGAACGAAACTAAAAAATCCATTTTACAAGACAAAAAACAATACTACTGTAATTTACAGACAGTAAATCAAAATAACCCTCAGAAGTTTTGGGCAGGTTTAAATAATCTACTACATCCTGGACAAACTTCAACCCCAATCCCTGCTGCTGCTATTGATAAAACCCCTAAAGATGTTTCTGACAGTTTTAACTGATTTTTTACTGAGACAATTCAAGCCCTAGCTAGCCAACTACCACCTAGCTCCCCTGGTCCTGAAAGTACGACCCCTAGAAACCTACTCGCGTTCAGCTTCCAACCAGTCACCACTTCACTTATCCGTACCTTGATCAAAAAATTAAAACCCACTACACTTTCTGCTGATCAACTCCCTGCCGAGTACCTACAAAAATCAGCTGATGCTATTGCTTACCCCATCTCAATACTAATCAATCGAACCATAGTAGAAGCTAAAATTCCCACCATCTGAAAAATATCCTATGTAATCCCACTTCACAAAGGAGGCAGCTCTACTGAATTCTCCAGTTATAGGCCAATAGCTATACTCTCTCCACTTGCAAAGATTATGGAAAAATGTATTCATAGACAACTCATGCACCACCTAATCCAGAATCACCTTATGGCAGACACTCAGCATGGCTTCATCCTCATCAGAGCACTACTTCAGTCCTCCTAGCCTTTACCAACACCATAAACCATAATTGCAACAATAATTATATATCCTCAGCCCTCTTCTTGGATCTTTCCAAGGCATTTGATATGGTTGATAACCAACTTTAAATCCACACCCTGCAAACATTCTGTCTAGATACTAGAGCCCTTCAATGGTTTCAATCCTACCTGAATGGTCGACAGCAGGCTGTCCTCTGGCAGAACAAACTCTCTAATCTTCTACCTAACACCCTTGGAATACCACAAGGCTCTATACTAGGGCCCTTGCTGTTCTCCATCTTCATTAACGACCTTTATACTGTCATCCCAAAAGTCAGCTGTATCCAATATGCTGATGACTCTACTCTGATTTGCTCAGCCACATCTCCAATAGAGTTATGGTCAGCTACCCAGACCACCTTTAATACAATAGAAAACTGGCTTTCTGAACGTTGTCTGATCCTAAATCCTAAAAAAACTAAAATGCTGTTATTTTCACTAACACGTAGGTCTACTGCTTTCACCTTTACCATAAATTCAAATGATGGCACAATAATTTCCCCTGACCCTTCTACAAAACTATTAGGTGTCATCATAGATAATAATTTAAAATTCGACCTACATGTTAACCAAACTATCAAAACCATCAATAAAAAACTAGGGTCACTTTACAGAATAAAAGCCTTCCTAACCCCTCCAGCTAAAATTGCCATAGCTCGCTCTCACCTTCTTTCAACCCTTCTCGAATTTAAACAAGACTGTCCTTAACAAACTCTCAGTTTGCTACAACCACATTGCCAGGTTTGCCACTGGGCTGCCTTTTAGGACACATCATTGCATCATTCTAAATCAGATTGGGTGGCTTGAACTACCCAGCCTAATCCAGTACAACCAACTGATTATGGCCTATAAAATCCTCTATAATCTGGACAATACTCCTGCACTTAAAAATATTATCACCCCCTATAACAATCCTACACCGCTTCGATCCTCTAACAAACTACTAATTCAGACTAGCAAAATTAATAACACAGCCGGTGACTCTCTCTTTGCAAACTCTGTAAGTAGACCCTGGAACTCTCTTCCAGCTGATATTACCTTACTTTCTACCTTAGGTCAATTTAAAACTAGACTCAAACAACATTTGGCACTTAACTGGCTACGTCAGTGTATCACGCCTGGCTAACTCTCTCTAGAATGTGTAAAAATCTGTTAACCAGTTTACTGTGTAATTTAATTTAATCCTGACTTGTGCTCAGGATTAACTGTAACCTGTGGAACTTGTTTAACTTGCTTACTTATGTAATCACTGTAAATAGTCTGTTTGTAATATGTAATGCTGGTATTATGTAATGCTGTATCTGCTTACCCTTGGAGCTTTTCTTCCCGGGCCTCTGCTGAAAATGGACATGCATCCAGCCGGACTATCCTGGTAAACAAATGTAAAATAAAAATAAAATAAATAAAAAAACTAGTATGCAGGCCCCCCTATGTGTTCAAAGGAATAGTAAAAAGCCAATTATGTAGAGTAAGTCGACTAAATACTGCTGATGAAACTAATAAACTACAGATGGATGAGATGGCCACAGAATTCATGGAGAGGGGAGATGCATTAAATATGATACAAAGAATAGTAGATGAAATAATAAGGGACAGAGATAATAAAACAGCCTCTTCTTTTGATTGACTGACGAACAGATGGTAATTCCTTTCGAAAGCAATGGTCATGAGACTTTAAAATTAAGATACATACTTTCATATAATAATAGGATGCAGGATGTAGAAAGGGTAATCAAGAAATACCGGAATATTTTATTGACATCATCAGAATTGAGAGAGATAGTGGATGAAACTCCTAGGTTTACATATAGAAATGAAAGAAATCTTAAAAGTAGGTTATGCTATAAGGAACTATTATTGAATAAACCTAAGAAAATGAGGAAAGGTACCCTCCCATGTCTTAATTGTAGCTGTTGTAAAGATATAACTAATAACTCCATTTTTATACATTCTATTAGCAATAAGAACTATATATTTGATGAAACTGCTCTACAATAAATATAGTATATTTGGCAACCTGTGCTGCTTGTTCGGCATTTTATATAGGAAAAAGCACAAGAGCATTGAAAGAACATATTACTGAACATAAATCAGCTATTAGGAGATGGATAGAGAGAAATGCTCTAGCAAAACATGTTATGAATGAAAGTGATACACATAAGTTTAAGTTTAGGGTAATCAAAATAGTAATGTCTTTTGGCTTTTCCCCATTAGGGGTCGTCACAGCGAAACACCGGTCCACTAATTATTGACAGTGGATTTTTTATGGTGCGGAGTTGCCAGCCCGACACCCAACTTTCAAAGAAGGCACACTCATTCACGCACGCACCTACCTGCATGTCTTTAAATGTTACTCGACAGCGGGGAGGACATGCAGTCTCCACACAGACGGCGCTCCAGCCAAGAATCGAATGGGAGAACCTCTTGCTGTGAGGTGACAATGCTAACAGCTGCACCACCGTAATCAAAATAGTGAACAGGAATGTAAGAGGAGGAGATATAAATGGATTTTAGAATTAAATGCAGAGAAATCTCCTGGTTTAAATGGGACAGTAAGCATAAAGCCGGTTCTACAAAGGAAACACTAAGGGACTCTGGCTAACAAAGTTCACAGATGACTGCAAACATTATTGAATCCCCAAATGATGTGGATATTCTACAAAAGGGCCTTACAGAAACAGATGACTGGTGTCAGAGCCATGGACTCAAGCTTAATGCCAAGAAATGTATAGTTATTCCCTTTGGAAAAAAACATGTACCCATGAATTACCACATAGGTGGCAGTACACTAAACATCGAAAGTATGATGAGAGACTTAGGGACACAGGTGGATAGTGGTCTCACCTTTGATAACCACATCGCCACAACAGTCAGGAAATCCTTCTATGTGGCACACTTCATCACTAAGGGCTTTTCATTCTGAAAAAAGGAGGTCATTGTCCCACTGTACTCTTCCCTCATTAGGCCCATTATAGAGTATAACCACCCATTTGGTATGTACCTCCCAAGACATCTGCAACAGCTGGAAAGGCAGCAGAAATACCTCACTAAAAGAATCACAGGCCTAAAGCAGATGCCATATGCTGACCATCTAAGAAAACTCCAGCTATACTCTGTGGCATATCGTCTACTTAGAGGCGATCTCTGTTTAACATACAAAGCCATGTCAAACCCTGAGCTGTTGGATATGCTCCACTTAAAGAAATCCCAATCCCACAGAGCCACATGCTCCAGGGATCTAAACCTTGTCATCACAATGAACAAAACATGTTGGAGGGATAGGTTCCTGACCCAGAGACTCCCCATACTCTGGAATAGACTGCCCATACATGTCAAGCAGAGTGCCTCCTTGGCCCTCTTCAACAGGTACCTTGACAATTGGATGGGAGATAGGAAATTCACCCCAGGGATCATGTCAGTCACCCTGCTAGACAGGGGTCTAGGGAAGTAAATATTGTGGGAAGAAATATCCAGGGAATTGTTATGGCTAGGCTTGTATAGACCCTAGGGCCAATAGCCTAGTACCAACCTATGAACCGATGAACTAATTATGTTACATTAATTAATTAATTAATTAATTAATTAATTAATTAATTAATTGCTTTAATTGTTTTTTTAATTGTGTTGTTTGGCTGTGTCATGTGTTTTATATTTAAATAATTTGAATTGAATGTAGCTTTATACACTGATGAAGGGATAACCCGAAAGGTTTGTATTGCTGTTGTTTTATATTATACTAGTGAAACGTTCCTGCTGTTCGTTTTTTATTTTATCGGACATATTTTCAACTCTCACAGTTTTTCTTACATAGCACATTTTAGCACCATCCACAGAACAGAAAATAAAAAAAAAAAAACTTCCTCCTCCATTTCTATCTATACTGTTCTCACAATTACATTCAAAGGATTGAGTCAAAATGCAAACCCTGTGTTAATTCACTACTCAGTTTTCTGCACTGAGACTTTGAAACAATAATTAGTGCATCTCCCTTCCTGTGTATGATTTTCATTGCCAGTTTTCCTGTCTGTTTACAACTTCCATTTATAGGCATTCACAGGTGTATTTCCTTATCGTCTTTATGTTCGGAAATGTACCAACAAAATAATTCAAATCTTTATTATAATAGACATTAAAATATAGACAGTAAATGCAGTAGGCACATTTGAAATCAGTGGCATCTCAATGCATTTTTTTTATATCCTGAGGCAGACAATAATTTTAAAAGCAGGAATTTTGAATTAACATTAGAATAAAGCTGCATCTGTTTATTCTTAGAATTAACAGAGCATGCCAACTTGAGTGGTTCACCAGTATAAGACATTGTAAACATTTTGTAGGTGTCAGATATTATAAATAATAATAGAATAGTACATTTTGTTGTCACTTTAAATCAAAGCACAAAAAGTACTTTGGAAGCTCTATTAGTTTGTTGGTCAAGGCATAAAATGTGATGTGTGACATTCTCTAATATAAAGAGACAAAACATGAAATCACACCTGCAGAATAAATAAGCAAAGCAAGCATTAAGCTATCAATATTTATGTATTAGTGACACAATTCATTTATAAATAGCATAAAATTAATTTTAGCTAGTTACGCTATTATTTTCTCAGGGGTGCCTTCTGTGGGTCTATATTAGAAACCCGAAAGCTCTAAAGAGCGAATACATGTACAGCGACACATAAAGAGCGATGTACAATTATATCGAAACACGTATTTAGCAAAAATCAGAACACTGAACGTATTTGTTTGGCCAGCAGTGGGATCCTTGGGATAAAGAAATATATCCTTTTCCCCATTGTAGTGCAATCTCGGAGTTGGTATACTTAAGTAGCGGGGGGTGTGGGGTGCAGGGGGCTTGCCCCCTGGAAAAGTGTGATATTTTAGTTTTATTTAGTTAATTTAAGTATACCTGCATGGTGCTGTTGTTTAAGGAAACACGTTCGATGTTCTGATTTTTGCTAAATACGTGTTTCGCTATTATTGTACATCGCTCTTTATGTGTCAATGTGCTTGTATTCGCTCTTTAGAGCTTTCGGGTTTATAATATAGACATGCCTTCTGTGCATAACTTGTATGTCAGCCTTGTGTCGATGTTGATTTGTTATGGCTTGTTTCTTTTCATATCCCAAAAACATGGGGATTGATCAACGGCAATGTTAAAAATACCCCTGTGCAAGTGTACACTGTCTGTGCAGTGTGCATGTAATGGGTTGGCTGTCTGAGAAAAGCTCCACCTGCCTGTCATACTATAACTAGTGTGCGATGAAGGGGTTAGCTGCCCCAAGAAAAAGCTGTAAGGGACATAACTGATACCACATTAGAGCTGCTGGTCAGGCACAAGTGTACTAATGGCATTCATTTAAGCAGCTGCAAATGAATCATGGCTAATATTGTGTCTGTTTAAAAGAATACGTTTGCTGTATGACTGTGTGTACCTGCAGCAATGAGCTATTAAGCTCTTTACCAAATACATTTACTGAT
Source organism: Protopterus annectens (assembly GCF_019279795.1). Lineage (NCBI taxonomy): Eukaryota > Metazoa > Chordata > Ceratodontiformes > Protopteridae > Protopterus > Protopterus annectens. Next base: position 673,854,265 of record NC_056751.1, on the reverse strand, counting down.
TGATTGGTTGATTGATTGTTCTGGTCCTCAGCTTTGATTAATAAAGTTGATAACTTCATTAAAAAAGTAATATTTTGTAATTTGTTAAAACTAAAACCATCCACATGTAACATGTGCCTTAGCTGCACATATAATAAAACCTTATATTTAATTATATATATATATATATATATATATATATATATATATATATATATATATATATATATATTTATTTATTTATATTTCCCTTCTTGCCAATTACAAAAATCCCATGTACGTATACAAATACATATGCATATACATATACTTGTGTTAATTGCATGGCATAACATAACATGGTTTTATGTCCATATTTATCCCTTCCTAGCTACTGCACAACTGCCCCTCCCTTATATTATACCCCTTGCACTCATCTCTCACCATGTATTATCCCCTCCTACTCTTTTCATCCTTCCTCCTTACATCCAGTCTCATTTGTCCTTTAAACATTCTCTGCCATTTTTTGCAGTTTCCCTTTTAACCATCCTGCCATTAACAACACCCCCTCCTTTTTCTCTTCACTGTGTCCCCTGATTTTCATCTATGCTAAACAAACATAACTACCGTACTTACTTTACCTCTTTGTTATACAAAGTACAAAATATTTTCTTACATGTCTAGCATTTATTCTGTACAGCTTGGCACCACATATGTATATATTTATTTCCAGGATAAATGCCACTGTTATCTTTAGCTTGTCATATTGTCAAACCATTTCTCTTCATTCACAATCCTATGTCCCATGACTTGTATTAAGCAATACCTGAACAGTTTTATTATAATCTCCCAAACATATACATAGTTTTGTGATCTATACTTCTAATATAACCTTTAGGATAGGCATATATAAGGGTATCTTAAAGACATTTTTCACTACTCAGTGTCCTACAGATTGTTAAGGGGTGATCTATGCCTGGCTTACAAGGCATCTGCAAACCCCAGAATTATGAATCTCCTGCAAATTCATAAGTCAAACAGTACCAGAAATACAAAGTCTAGGGAAAGTGAATTTTGCTGTGACTTAAACAGAACATGCTCAATCGACAGATATGTGACCACTGAGTCTGCCCCTCTTATGGAACAGGCTTGCCATCCATGTGAAGCCGAGTTTGTCTATTACCCACTTTAAGCACAACCTAGTCAGTGGGTGGGTGGGGAATAGGAAATATACACCGAGCCTGGCACCCACTCTCTTATGTATAGAGGTAGCTTATAAATGCCTGGCCTTCAATGTCCTGTTTGGATACAGGTCATCATTATTCTTTTGAAAAACTTGTCTAGGTTTAGTAAGATCACCCAGATCATTAGCTTAGTAAAAATCTATGAATCTATGAATCTATAAACCTGTTTATAAATGGCATCTTAACTACACTATTAACATTTTCTGCTCCAGTTAATTCCTTTACATGTCGACTTCTTTGGATTCCTAATCACATGATCTATTATTTGTTTGATAAACCCATTCATACTCCTCTTAAGATGCTCATTGTTCAGTATCTACTAATGCATAAGTATATTTTATACTGTAATAGTTTACTTTTATTTCATATGAATGTAATCTAATCAGCAAATGAATGTGTAATTGTTAATGTACATTATTTAACGTCTATTCATGTTTATTACTGAATGTCTTTTAAAAAGTATGTGCAATATGTTGAAGTATGACACATCAGTTATATTTTGTTTTTGTTTTTTTTCTAATGCCTTTCCATTTGTACAACACCAGCACTTCTACCAGCCACATTGATTCTGGCACCTCTTGCTCTTCTCTGATACTCCCCTACCTGCAACCAACCAACTTATAATAATCACTTTAGAAACCATCTGGAGCACAGGATTGTGAATGAAGAGAAATGGTTTGAACCACCTGCCTATCCTCCTCACTTAGTTCTCGTCCTTTGTATTTCTCACATTTCCTCTCCAAATTCTCTTTTGGCATACGAATTCTCAAAAAAAATCCTACATTCAGTTCTTGTCTGTTTATTGCTGATAACCCTTCCCCCAATCTATCTTTACCCCAACTACCCACACTCTTACTTTCAGGCTTCCAACTTGTATACTAAAAACTTTACATCTGCTTCACTTTTTTTTTCATTTATATCCTCTTCTCTCTACTTCATCTTCTTTTATTTCATCTTCTTCTTCTAATCCTAAATTTCCTGTAGTGCTCTAATACCATCCACATTGACAATTGTCTCAACCTCTGTTTTCTCCTCATCTTTGCTCATATCTTTTTGTTCCTGCTGCAGATTGTTTTCTCTAATTACTGTCTGCTAACATCTATTTTGATGTCCTTTAAAAACTATAACCTCCATCACCCAAGCAGCATTGATGCCATCCCACTCCTTGGGTCCTTTATTGGCCTTTTTTGATGTATTCCTTTGAATTACTTATCTGACCATCTTCTGTAACAACTCCACTTGATCTGCTTTTCTCTTCTTGCTGTGATCCCACCTCTACCTTTTCAATCACCCCTTACATTTTTTTCATAATAGTGTAACTACAGAATGCACCAACAGTCCTCTTTCATATACTGTATATATCAAGAGTCTTCAACTCACATACAGTTTCATCATCCATGAATATTGTATCATACCTACGTGTCAGTCTACCTTACTGTCTGTTAAATTGATACCTGTGATGAGCACTCTTTAACCCAGTGCAGTAAATAAGGAGTCTCAGTCCTCATCACTGTCTCTGGTAAGGGAGTGTCACTAAAAGCAGTGATATAAATACACTGGGAACAGGTTCCAAAACCTGGTTCTGTACTATATGCTTCACTCCATGTCCCCAAATGAGTCTCCACACTAACCACTGCAGAACACTGTGTCCCATTTCTAGGTATCTGACACATTCACTCTTAAATGTCTGATATTCACACATACACACACTCTAGGGATTGGCACAGATTTACCTGCTGTGTTTCTTTGCCCAAATTACAGGGTAACAGTTGCCACCAGACAAATACCCCAATACTCTTCAAAAGGGGTACTTAGTTATATTGGGTAAAATAGATATTGAAACAAATGGTAGCATGTATCTCAAGCAGTAAGGCTTTTCAGAGTGGCCCCGGTGTTATCACAATAAGCATAAACACTCTCAAGTTATTAAAAGTATTTACTAAATAACAAGCCACAAAAAGAGGTAGTAAAACATTTAATAATAACTAAAAGAATTTAAAAAATGTAAATACTGAATAACTGATTCCAATAAACATCAGAGTTTCACACACAGGAAATATGAAAATAATATTGTAGGATAGAGTGCACACTGATTTCAGAAAACCTCTAAGTATCTAGCTGTAGTTCCCTGACTATCTGAAGATTAACTGTCCCTGTCTAATCTAAATACTTTAGTAAGGCAAGATTATACTCTTACTTCTGCGAGGTAAGATGAGAAATTATGTCCACACTCCAAGCTATAGTCTGTCCTCAGTGACTGGAGCAACTACTCTCCTGGAAATAATAGGACTACTACTGCTGAACAACTCTGAAAAACAACTACTGAGCAATAACTGAACAATTGGGTCAGGACCTGCTTTTTATAGCAGATCTTTTTCAAAAATAACAGGAAGCTGCCATGAGAATTCTAATGTCTTATCAGACTTTGAAGAGTAAACCAACAGCTGCAGTGAAAATTCTATTCTCCCAAACATGGCACACAATGACATTGCATTTAAGTCAGATGACTCTAGCATAACATGATTTCAGAGTTCTCTTTGCAAAGAACATGTACATTTGGTCAGCTAGAACACTGTTTGACATTTAAACATCTTGCATAAATCAGGCTGATAATCAAAAGACAAAGTTATTTACAAAATTATAGCTAGTCATGCTGGCATATGTAACACAGGGTAATTTACAATTATTTACAAGACTTCAGCCAGTCATGAAAGCACAGATAATAATATTTAATATCCTTATATTTCTCCCCCCCTTGAAGACTCAAGCTAGATTTTTCAAGTGACCCTGGAAAATCGTCACTTGAGAAAAATGGGGTTGACTGAAAATGTATCACCCTATACCCTGTCTTGAGAATTCATCTGCACTGGAATTGCTGTAATCTGTACTGGCCAATACAGGAGTTCTCCCCAAAGCTTATTTTAAGTTTTTGGAATGTCTGCTCATCGTCTGTGGTCCACACTACCTTATCTGGCCTGTTTTCCCTTGTTAGGTCAGTAAGGCATACAGCTATTGTACTATAGTTGGGATCAAATTATCTATAGCACCCTGCTGTCTCTAGGAATGCTTTCACCTGCTTTTTGATAACAGGGGTGGGCCATGCCTGGCTAACCTCCACCTTAGCAGGTTCTGGTCTAATCTTACCACTCCCTACTTTATTTCCTAGGTAGGAGACCTCTGCCATACCCACTTGACACTTAATAGGCTTACTGGTCAATCAGATCTTTTTAATCTACCTAAGACCTCCCTGACATGTTGAAGGTGCTCTTGCCAGGAATGACTGTAAATGGCAATATCATCCAAATAAGTGAAAGCATAGTGTCCTGCTCCTACTAAGGTTGCTGGGGTATTCTTGATTCCAAAGGGCATCCTTTTAAACTCATATAATCCAAAATGTGTTACAAAAGCTGACCTCTGTCTAGCAATGAATAAGTGGGGCAAATAGTCATCTCACTCCCTCTTAAACTGGTCTGCAAATGCCCATAGCATAGTCTGCAATGTAGAGTTTAAACTCTCTACAAGACCCATAGCTACCCTCTGAAATTGTTCCTCAATCACAGGCAAAAGCATCCATGGAGCTTTGACCTTATCCATTGCCTTGTTTACCTTTTGGCAGTGCTTCCAGGTCCTGCAGTACCCTGTTACATCCTTCACAATTCCAGTCCAATAAAACATCTGTATAATACAACTCTTGGTATGCTTTAGTGCCATATGACATACAAAAAGAATGTGATAGGCTATGGCTGCAGATGCCAGACAGTAGGTTCTGGGCACTACCAACTGCTGTATTACCTCACCCTCTAACCCTCCCTCAGGGGTCCACTCTCTATATAGTAACCCATTGTTATCTGCAAATGGAATGTCATAGATTATGGCTAGAGATACCAGATGGCAGGCTCTGGGCTCTACCAACTGCTGTATTACCTCACCCTCTTGCCCTCCCTCAGGGATCCACTCTCTGTACTCTTGTTCCAGTATACAGACTCCCTCTTTCCTTGAGCACCAGGTACCTCTTTAGTTACCTCTCTCAAGCCTGGAAAAGTAGGATCTGAAAGTCGAGCCGGCCATAACTCTGTCTTTGTAACCTCTCCCAGCTCCCCTTCCACAGGAAGCCTAATAACTTCTGACAGTGGTGCCTTACTACCAACCCGGGGTACTACCACTCACCTCTGTCCTTGCAGTCACCATGTCCATGGGAACACCAATGCCTACCAGCAGCTGTGGTTCACCTTCAGGCTCGCTGCTACAAGGGAGCTCCCTCCCTGAAGTAACTACATCACCAGCCTCAGCTTCAGGCATAGGATCTCTCTGGGTCTCCCACAGGCTACTGGACCTACGTGCCTGTCTCCAAGCTTGACTGCATGTAACTGCATGCACATAAGGTACTACATTATCAAAATCATTCCCCATTAAGACATCTGCAGGGATATCTTCATACACACCTACCTGCTTGTTCCCTTTTCCACCCTCCCAGTCAAGTGAACCCTAGCCAAGAGTATTTGAAATGGGGTCCCTTCTACAGTTGTAATGGGTGTGGACTGCCCGAGCAAGTACTGCTCCTACTTAACCACTGCAGGCCTCACAATGATTATATCAGAAGCTGTGTCTCTCTTAGCCATGGCCTGTCTTCCATCCACTAAGAACGGATACAAATATTGGTGATAGTTTGGCACCTCTGTTGTTTCCAGACCACTGGCATTCTGTCATCTCACTTGCTGGCTCCCTCATCCTTTGTTTCTCACCTTGCTTCAATGGACATTTGTATGCTACATGGCCTCTCTGATTACATTTGAAACATCTAATCCCTGATCCTGACCATGTGCTTGAACTAGTGTCTTCCCCTGTTACTGGTGAACTCTGTTGGAGTGATTTAGGCTGCCCCCATGGGTTCCCTTACATCCATGTGTGGCATTGGGTATCCCTTTCTTATGCAGTGGTGCCCTGCTTGCCAAGTCGAGAATCCCTTTTCTCCCAAACTCATTTGCAGAGTTATACTCTCGGTCTGCCAATCACATCCTCGTGTCCTCAGGCAAAGTGCTGAGAGCTTGTTTCCTCACCAAAAGGTCTGCCAGTCCTTCAAAAGTGGTGACTTGGCACCCACTCATCCACCTGTGAAAGTAAGTACTTAAATCAACAATGTAATCACATACACCTTCATCTGCCTTGCGTCTATGTTCACATTTTTTCCTATACATTCAGGGGTTAATTTAAAATAATCAAATAAACATTATTTTACACTATCATAATTCAAACAACCAATATCAGATAGTTTAGCAAATGTGTTAACAGCTCTACCATGGAGTAAGGGGATCAGTAATCATACCTAGAGCCCTTGGTCAATATTATACTGTTTACATTCCCTACAAATATATAAATAAGACTATCAAAGTCATCTCCCTCCCTATACTGAGGGAAATGTTTACTGACCGTTATAGCTTCTGGGGTTCAGTCATTCCCTTCCCCATAACCTCCGTGACCCCGTTGAAGGGTTAGAAGCTCCTTTCTGTGCTGCCTCTGCTTCTCATTATTTTTCCTTCTCCAAATGCTGCAGCCTCTCCTCAGTCTCCAAGTGTCACAATCTCTCTTTTTCTTCGATCTCCAAACATTTGACCTAAAGTTCATGTTGGTGCTGCTTCTCCTTCCCTTCAGCCTTATGTTGATGCCGCTTCTTCTTCTCTTCAGCCTTATGTTGATGCTGCTTCTCCTCCACTTCAGCCTTATGTTGACATTGCTTCTCCTTCTCTTCATCCTTATGTTGATGCTGCTTCTCCTTTTCAGCCTTATGTTGATGCTGCTTCTCTTCAGCCTTATGTTGATGCTGCTTCTCCTTCTCTTCAGCCTTATGTTGATGCTGCTTCTCCTTCCCTTCAGCCTTATGTTGATGCTGCTTCTCCTTCTCTTCAGCCTTATGTTGATGCTGCTTCTCCTTCTCTTCATCCTTATGTTGATGCTGCTTCTCCTTCTCTTCAGCATTATGTTGATGTTGCTTCTCCTTCTCTTCAGCCTTATGTTGATGCTGCTTCTCCTTTTCTTCAGCCTTATGTTGATGCTGCTTCTTCTTCTCTTCAGCTTTATGTTGATGCTGCTTCTCTTCAGCCTTATGTTGATGCTGCTTCTCCTTCTCTTAAGCCTTATGTTGATGCTGCTTCTCCTTCTCTTCATCCTTATGTTGATGCTGCTTCTCCTTCTCTTCAGCATTATGTAGATGTTGCTTCTCCTTCTCTTCAGCCTTATGTTGATGCTGCTTCTCCTTCTCTTCAGCCTTATGTTGATGCTGCTTCTCTTCAGCTTTATGTTGATGGTGCTTCTCCTTCTCTTCAGCCTTATGTTGATGCTGCTTCTCCTTCTCTTCAGCCTTATGTTGATGCTGCTTCTCCTTCTCTTCAGCCTTATGTTGATGCTGCTTCTCCTTCTCTTCAGCCTTATGTTGATGCTGCTTCTCCTTCTCTTCAGCCTTATGTTGATGCTGCTTCTCCTTCCCCTCAGCCTTATGTTGATGCTGCTTCTCCTTCTCTTCAGCCTTATGTTGATGGTGCTCCTCCTCCTCTTCAGCCTTATGTTGATGACTCTTCTCCTTCTCTTCAGCCTTATGTTGATGCTGCTTCTCCTTCTCTTCAGCCTTATGTTGATGCTGCTTCTCCTTCTCTTCAGCCTTATGTTGATAATGCTTCTCCTTCTCTTCAGCCTTATGTTGATTTTGCTTCTCCTTTTCTTCAGCTTTATGTTGATGCTGCTTCTCTTCAGCCTTATGTTGATGCTGTTTCTTCTTCTCTTCAGCCTTATGTTGATGCTGCTTCTCCTTCTCTTCAGCCTTATGTTGATGCTGCTTCTCCTTCTCTTCAGCCTTATGTTGATGCTGCTTCTCCTTCTCTTCAGCCTTATGTTGATGTTGCTTCTCCTTCTCTTCAGCCTTATGCTGATGCTGCTTCTCCTTCTCTTCAGCCTTATGTTGATGTTGCTTCTCCTTCTCTTCAGTCTTATGTTGATGCTGATTCTCCTTCTCTTCAGCATTATGTTGATGCTGCTTCTCTTCAGCCTTATGTTGATGCTGCTTCCCCTTCTCTTCAGCCTTATGTTGATGCTGCTTCTCCTTCTCTTCAGCCTTATGTTGATGTTGCTTCTCCATCTCATCAGCCTTATGTTGATGTTGCTTCTCCTTCTCATCAGCCTTATGTTGATGCTGCTTCTCCTTCTCTTCAGCCTTATGTTGATGTTGCTTCTCCTTCTCTTCAGCCTTATGTTGATGTTGCTTCTCTTTCTCTTCAGCCTTATGTTGATGCTGCTTCTCTTCAGCCTTATGTTGATGCTGCTTCTCCTTCTCTTCAGCCTTATGTTGATGCTGCTTCTATTCAGCCTTATGTTGATGCTGCTTCTCCTTCTCTTCAGCCTTATGTTGATGCTGCTTCTCCTTCCCTTCAGCCTTATGTTAATGCTGCATCTCTTCAGCCTTATGTTGATGCTGCTTCTCCTTCTCTTCAGCCTTATGTTGATGTTGCTTCTCCTCTTTAGCCTTATATTGATGCTGCTTCTCCTTCTCTTCAGCCTTATGTTGATGCTGCTTCTCCTTCTCTTCAGCCTTATGTTGATGTTACTTCTCTTCAGCCTTATGTTGATGTTGCTTCTCCTTCTCTTCAGCCTTATGTTGATGCTGCTTCCCCTTCTTTTCAGCCTTATGTTGATGTTGCTTCTCCTTCTCTTCAGCCTTATGTTGATGTTGCTTCTCTTCAGCCTTATGTTGATGCTGCTTCTCCTTCTCTTCAGCCTTATGTTGATGCTGCTTCTCCTTCTATTCAGCTTTATGTTGATGCTGCTTCTCCTTCTCTTCAGCCTTATGTTGATGCTGCTTCCCTTCAGCCTTATGTTGATGCTGCTTCTCCTTCTCTTCAGCCTTATGTTGATGCTGCTTCTCCTTCTCTTCAGCCTTATGTTGATGCTGCTTCTCTTCAGCCTTATGTTGATGCTGCTTCTCCTCTTCAGCCTTATGTTGATGCTGCTTCTTCTTCTCTTCAGCCTTATGTTGATGCTGCTTCTCCTTCTCTTCAGCCTGATGTTGGTGTTGCTTCTCCTTCTCTTCAGCCTTATGTTGATGCTGCTTCTCCTTTTCTTCGGCCTTATGTTGATGCTGCTTCTCCTTCTCCTTCTCTTCAGCCTTATGTTGATGCTGCTTCTCCTTCTCTTCAACCTTACGTTGATGCTGCTTCTCTTCAGCCTTATGTTGATGCTGCTTCTCCTTCTCTTCAGCCTTATGTTTATGTTGCTTCTCCTCAACGTTCAGTTTGAGTCTTCCTAACTCCAAATGAATTTTTAAGTCCTCTGAGGAAAAGGTGAACTATCTTGTCTCAGAAGGCTACTTATCCCCAATCCCAAACTGGATATCCTCTGAGCTGCTGATCTGCTTCATGGCTGTGACTAAGGCTGAGATCATTGCTTCCTTAGTCAGGTTGGCATGCACCAGTCCTTTCGCTTTACACACCTTGGCTAACTGGTTCCTTGTCAGCATGCTATAATCCTATTCTGACATCTTTGCCTGCTGTCCCTGACTAAACTGACTGAAAAATTAATAAAACTGTTGTGACAATGAAACTCTGTGTATTTATCTTGTGGCCGTTGAAAGTGCACACCTTGGTGACAACTACCCAACCAGGCTACTAAAGCTCAATTAAAATCCCACACTGCTACCACCAATATGTGACATGTCTTCTTTATCCCGAGGCTATAACTAAGACAGTGTCACTAAAAGCAGGGATAGAAATACACAATTTTCCCTAAGAGTACACTGGGAACAGTTTCCAAAACCTGGGGTAGATTATATGCTTAACTCCAGGTCCACAAATGAGTCTCCACACTAACCACTGCAGAATAATGTGTCCCAGTTCTAGGTATCTGACACACTCACTCTTAAATGTCTGATATTCAGACATATACACACTCTTGGGAAAGACTGACACGGATTCACCTGCTGTGCTTCTTTGCCCAAATTACAGGTTAATGGCTGCTACCAGTCAAATACCACAATACCCTTCAAAAGGGGTGTTCAATTATATTGGGTAAAAAAGATATTGAAACAAATGGTAGCATATATCCCCAGCAGTAAGGCTTTTCGGAGTGGCCCTGGTATTATCACAATAAACATAAACACTCTCAAGTTATTAAAAGTATTTACTCAATAACCAGCCACAATGAGAGGTAGTAAAACATTTAGTAATAAATAAAATAATTTAAAACATGTAAATACTGAAAAACTGATTCCAATAAACAATCAGAATTTCACACACAGGAACTGTGGAAATAAGACTGTAGAATAGATCTCACATTGATTTTAGAAAACCTCTAACTATCTAGCTATAGTTCCCTGACTGAAGATTAACTGTTCCTATCTAATCTAAATACTTTAGCAAGGCACGATTGTACTCTTACTTCTGCAAGGTAAGATGAGAAATTATGACCACACTCTAGGCTGTCTATCCTCAGCGACTGGAACAACTACTCTCCTGGAAACAATAGGACTACTACTGCTGAAACAGCTCTGGAAAACAACTACTGAACAATAACTGAACAACTGACTCAGAACCTGCTTTTTATAGCAGATCTTTTTCAAAAGTAACAGGAAGGTGCCATGAGAATTCTACTCTCATATCAGACTTTAAAAAGTAAATAAACAGCTGCTGTGAAGTTTCTATTCTCCCAGCCCTTGCACACAATGACATCACATTTAGATCAGCTGACTCTGGCATAACATGCATTTAGAATTCTCTTTACAAAGAACACGTACATTTGGTCAGCCAGAAGAACAGTGTTTGACATTCAAACATCTTGCTTAAATCAGAGTGATAATCAAAAGACATAAACCTATTTACAAAGTTGTAGCTATTCCTGTTGTCATATGTAGCACAAGGTAATTTACAATTATTTACAAAACTTCAGCCAGTCATGCTAGCACAGATAACAATATCTGATATCCTCACAATACCTTTTTAACCTCCCCTATTTTGTCTCCATGAATCCTGCACTCCTAAATGTTTCATGCATTTCTATAAACTCATCTAATATCTTACCTTGATCTCTGAACTTTCATATAACCTATCTAAATGGGCCTGAAGATTTCCCTTCTTTTATATTAACTACTGTCCAATCACAAACAAAAGGCAATATCACAATTATTTTGTCCTTCTGGAAGCATACTTTGCTCAGCTACTGGTCCAATGTCCTTTATAAGGTCTTTTTCCCTTTATCCTTTTAGAAAAGAAAAAAAATGTCACTTCAGTTCAAAGCCCAGCATTCAGCCTGTTCATCTTCTTACCACTTACACCATCATTTCCTGCCACTACTGTCTTTGTTCATTCATACTATTCATCTATTATTGTATTTTCCTCCTCTTCATATGTATACCATCTTCTCATTTCTTTTTAACTGATAAACATATAGAGAAGTGTTAGAGAAATATGTATGAATGTGTGTATTAGCAATATGCTTAGTGCATTTAGTGCTTGAAAAGGGTTAACACATTTATTCTATTTCATACTGCATAAATCTGTACAAACCGCAGTTGCTTTCTGACCTTCTACTGTTAGCTAAAATCTTGCTTGTGCCTTGGAAATTTACTGAGAAGCAGGTGATTTCTGCTTGCATTAGGAAAATAATAAATAAATCAATACTACTTGTATGAAACTTAGACAAGAAGTTCCGCTGTGCCATGAGAAAATACACAGCTGTAGGAGTTATAGATAATTAGTACAAAGCCTGCTTGAAAATATAAACTGCAATCAGCATTTGCTTGTATCTGAATTAGAAGAGTACCTTAAAATGTAACACTGTACAACAGACGCTTGTAAACGGATTAATAGTCAACAAGGCCAAGTTGTTTTTCTGAAAAGTTTCTCACAAATCTAGTCATGTCAGCAGAAAATCTGAGCAACATCTGTTGTAAAACAATGCTAAAAGATATGTTTGATTACGTCAGCTTAGAAGGCCATGTCTTGTAAAACAGTATAAGAATGAACATACTTCCTGTTAGTAGTTAGACAAATCCTTGTATTTGCATGTTTTTGTCTCCTTGCTGCATGTAAATTAAAGTGCCTTAACTGAACCTTACGTGCATTGGTCTTTGAAGTTTTTTCCTTTGACAGATTGGTCTTTCGGACCGGAAACCTTCACTTCGCCTCGGATCAGACAGGCCAGGTTGCTTGAAACCGTACGGGGAAGAAACCACATCGGTTCTTCATATTTGAAAAGTCCTCCGACTGAATTGCCGTACAAAAGAGGCCAGCCACTTTCTGATCTGCGACTAAAGGACAGGTTTATTCGAACCAGGTGATCAATCACGAAGGCTCAGGAAAGGTGAATCCACCTTATTTTTTCTGTTTTAGATCAGGGACTAGATTTGTATTTGTTCTGTTAGAGACTTTGTTTATAAGTCAGGGACAGAAAGATTACTGTCTTGTCATAGATCAGGGAAACAGAGCAGGTAGGCAGTCTGTTAGAAAAATGTGTATTTGAATATATGAGAAATGCTAGCTTAAAAGCAAAGTAGTATATAATACATTTTATTCTATTAATCATATAGTAGAGAGGATTAATTCATGTTTAAGTGTAAAGTAGTTTTGAAACTGCAGTGTGGCTTGAAGCAAGCTGACATTCGACCCTGGCAGATGCTAGCTTAGCAAGTTTTAATGTTTATGCTTTTCATAAGTGATTATCTGCTGGGTCAGGAAATTAAATGTGTAAAATAATGAAATCTTCTGCTCTTTCCTGCTGGGATGATTTGGCCTTGTATATGTATTACTGAGATAGCATGCAGCTGTGTGAGAAAGTGTAACAGAGAACAAAGATGTGTATTAAAAGACTGAATCTGCTATTGTATTCGAACTGATATGAAACCTTGAAGAAGTAACTTTACAGAAAGACATTATGTCTGGCCAGGTGGATAGCAAGGCCGTATTGTTACCAGAGGAAAACTTTTTTAAAATATACAGCATCAGCAGTTTTTATGAATAGAGGACTATAAGCTAAATTGATGTAGATGCCCTGTGACATACCACGTCAGTAAGGTGGGCACAGCTTGAATGTTAAACCTATATAAAATTGTGTGCTTCCTGTTTCATGTTAGACAAAATTCTGTACTTGTACGTTTTTTGTCTCCTGGTGTACACTAGTAAACTTTTGAATCTGAACCTCCTGTGTATTGAATTCTTGCTTTTATTTAACAATTTGGTCCTTCGGACCAGAATTCCCTCGGACAGCTGCAGATCAGAGTTGAATACTGCGCAGGAGAAGTTACCGAAATGGTTCTTCTTGGGTGAAAAGACCTCCGACTGAATTGTCGTTTAAAGAGGCTGGCCACTTTCTGATCTGTGGCCGAAGAGTGGATATTGGATGATTCAATACCAGAGGCTCAGGTAGGAAGAATTTGCCTTTTTTCTGTTTTAGATCAGGGACTAGGTTACAGTATATTGTTGTCAAGATTTGTTTTGCAGATCAGGGACAAAAGGAAGTACTGTATATTTGGTCATAGATCAGGGTAACAGAATAAGGTAGGCAGTCATTCTAGATAAACTGTGAACAGGAACTGAGAATTTGATATCACGTGATAAAAAAGGGTTACGTAACATTTTCTTTACTATGGAAAATCAGTGCACTAAAACATCGTGAGATCCGCCCCTAACCGAAGACGCAAAATACATGCAACCACAACATTCCGATAACGTTAGGTATTATACAAAATGGGTTAACAAATATGAATTTGATGGTAAACTAGATAAAACTTCACTAGTTAAACTCCTTAAACAGCTTAAATCTGATGCAGGAGGTCAGGCAAAAAAGCAACGCCAATTAGGAATTCCTCAGGCACACAGGTGGATTGAGGAAGCAAATCGTACAGAACAGAAGCTGAAAAATTCAAAAACATTGTTTTTAGACAAAGAAGATAATAACTTGGTAATAGCAACAGCTCTTCCTCCTCCTCCCTTGCCCCCTCCCTTACCCTTTTCAGGATATGAAGCGAGTGGACAGGCTGGTCTGCCTCCGCGTTATCCTGAAGTTTCAGCAAGACCACAACCATTTGTTAGAGAGCCTATTGAAACTAGGTCCCGAACACGTAAAACACATAGGGACACAGAATCATATCAAATAGAGAGAAACTAACAGGATGATAGTGAGGAAGAAATATGTCCACTTATAGAAGTTCCAAATCCTCAGGCAGGACAAGAAGGGCAAAACCCAACACTCTTAGTATATAGACCATGGACACCGGAAGATATCCAGAAAGCTACTGAGGGAATCCCCCATCCGAAAGTTAATTTTACGAAATTTTTAGAAGATTTACAAGGCATGAGGTTGAGTTACCACTTGAATGGGGAAGAAGTAGAAAAAGTAGTAAGACAAATTATAGGTCCAGATTGGCACATGATTTGTGGCACCTGGAATCCTCGTAATGCAGAGCTTAAACCACTCCCACATAGTGACGCAGAGTTAGACAACAGAGTGAAAGGTCTAACAGACTGAATCTCTGAGAAAGGGAAACCTAGAGCAGACTGGACTTGCATTAACCAATGCATACAACAGGAAAATGAGACAATAAATGGGTACTATGCTAGATTATTAGAATGTTTTAATAATCATAGCGGTATGTTGGTTCCTGAGAACCAAACGAATGATTCCCCGTATGAACAACAATTGAAAAATGCATTTTTGAAAGGTTGCATTGCACCTATTAGTAGCTTCATTATGAAACATATGATAGACCATTGAACAGGGAGGCTACAAGCTTTACTTGAATACGCTAGACATGCTGAAAGACATTTTAATAGTAAAAAGAAAAAGTAGGCGCAAGTCTTCACTGCTGAAGATGGAGCTGAAGTATTTGTGTTACAGTCAGGTAAAAAGGGCAAGAAGAATTCCCAGGGAAACAAACAGTCTGACAAACGATCAGAAGATTTTGAAGAGAGAGAAAAGAGAGGTGAATGCTTCAAGTGTGGGAAAAAGGGACATCTAGCAAGGGATTGTAAGCAAAACAAAAAGGTAATTACAGAAGATAAGGGAGATGAGGACTGACTATATGATAGTGAAAGTCAGAAATCATCAGGAAAAGTTAATAAACAGAAAACAAATGTAAATGTGATAGAAGGAGTAGAGGAAGTGCAAGTAGATATGGAAGATGAAGAAAGTGAAATTTTGGACTTAGCTTTATTGAGCTTAGAGCTCTACTTAGCAGATACAAAACCGGAAGTTACACTTCTGGTGGAGGGAAGGGAAGTCAAATTCCTGTGTGACTCAGGAGTGTCACAGACTTTGATACACCCCTCCAAGTTACCAGAACATTCTGAATCACCTAATTATATACTAGTAAAAGCAGAAAATGGACAGCTATACAGGGAACCACTTTCCCATGATATAGCAATAACTGACCCTGTTTCAGGTATGACCCAGAGAAGTAAAATTGTTGTTTCTGCAAAGTGTCCAGTAAACCTATTGGGCAGGGACCTTATGCAGATATTTGGCATAGCAGTAGTTCCAACTGTACAAGGTATGGAGGCACAGAGACAAATGGATACCTTTGTAGTGCGATCGGAGGGTGAAACTTTTTACTGGTACAGCCAGGACCTAGTCACGACTGGTCCAGGGGCAGTAACCGAGGAACTGATGAACGTAGCCATCAGTAAAGCCCCCTCCCTCGACACTGATCGACAGCATTTGCTACACTGTACTCTATACTACTGTACTACACCAGGACCTGATAGAGAGTATGAGCAAGAATTGTTCAGAAATCGAGCAACTAGATTGGTTTTGTGTACTTTGTACTGGGATACTGAGGGAAACAGTGTAGTTAGCTGTTCATTACCTCAAGAATTCCTTGCATTATATAGATCAAATCGATTACCACATGTCAGCTTGACAAAGAACAAAAGTGTAAAATGGGCAGACTTAGGAGAAAAAGTAACAAGATGGGAGAAACAGACTGATTTAGAACTATCAGAACAAGGGATACAAAAACAAAAATTGAATTGGTTGACACAGACACATCCAGCTGTACACTTGCAATCTAGCCAGGACAGCTGATTAGCATTTTTATTAGAAGAAGAAGAAAAGGCCTTATGTGAAATTCCAACAACTCTTTGGTCAACAGGCAAGTCAGATGTAGGACTTATTCGAACAGCAGGACAAGTTACAATTACCCCAAAGTCAGCTTTTAGACCACAGAAAAGACAATACCCTTTGAGAAAGGATGCGGAAATAGGAAGTAAGCCTATAATAGCAGCATTACTCAAAGAAGGAGTACTGGTAGAATCTCCTGATTCACCATGTAATACACCCCTATTTCCTGTTAAAAAAGCAAATGGGGAATGGCAGATGGTACAAGATTTACAAGCTGTAAATAATGCAGTAATACCTATAGCACCTACGGTGCCAGACCCACATACTTTGTTAAATGATTTAAAACCGCAACAGAAATATATCTCTGTGGTAGATATCAGCAATGCTTTTTTCTCAATACCTATACATCCTGATAGTCAATATTGGTTTGCATTTACATTTCAGGGTAAAAGGTATACATATACTTGACTACCACAGGGATATTGTGAGAGCCCAACAATATTTGCACAAGAAATGGCTAGCAACCTGACAGGGTTTACCCCACTGGGAGGTAGTCAAATTCTACTTTATGTAGATGACATCTTGCTAGCAGCCTCCACCAGGCAACAATGCAGGGAGGATACTGTAGCGTTATTAAAATTTTTAGCAACACAAGGACACAAAGTAAACAAAAGTAAGTTACAACTTTGGAGAAAACAAGCTAGATACTTGGGATATGTAATATCCAATGAAGGTAGAATATTAGATGAGGAAAGAAAAACAGCGATTTTGCAAGCACCCAAACCAGCAACCAAGAAGGAAATTATGTCTTTCTTGGGTACAACTAATTTCTGTCGGAGCTGGATACCAAATTATGCTTTGGAATCTGCTCCACTGACTGACTTGATATATAAGACACCAATGGCAGCACAAGATATCTTACAATGGGCACCCGAAGCAGAAACGGCTTTCTGCAGGTTGAAGCAGTTGATAGCTTCTTCATTAGTTTTAGGACTTCCGAATTATCACAAACAGTTCTTTCAGACCGTAGATTGCAAGCAAGGATATATGACGTCAGTATTGATGCAACAACATGGGGATAAGCAATGCCCCATAGCCTATTATTCATCGCAGTTAGATCCAGTGGCGTGATCTTTGCCTCACTGTGTACAAGCAGTAGTTGCAGCTGCAATGGCAGTACAGGCTTCGGCCTCAGTGGTGTTATTCCACCCCCTCACATTGAGAGTGCCTCATGCAGTTGCAATAATTTTACTGCAAGAAAAAGTGGCATACCTTTCTCCTGCTAGACATCTTTCATGTATGACTATACTGCTGAGCCAACCTCATATGACAATTGAACGATGTACGACATTAAATCCATCAACATTACTTCCAACTCCTGCGGATGGCGCACCACACAGCTGCCTGCAGAAATTGAACAGTTAGCTTTACCTAGACAAGATCTCACAGATATGCCCTTGGATAATGCCGAGGTGACATATTACGTGGACGGCTCATGCAGAAGGTGTCCTACAGGGAAGAATCTGGTAGGGTATGCAGTAGTTACAGACACTGAAATTTTAGAAGCCCAGTCCTTACCACATAACATATCTGCACAAGCAGCAGAATTGATAGCTTTGATGAGGGCATGTACTTTAGCAAAAAACAAGTGTGTAAACATACATAATGATAGTCAGTATGCTTTTTCTACAGTACATGTATTTGCACAACAATGGAAAAATAGAGGAATGATAACATCTAGTGGAAAACCTTAATCATGCGCAATTTATTTTGGAGTTATTAGAATCTATTCAGTTACCTACCAAAGTAGCTATTTGTAAATGTGTAGCTCACACAAAACAACAGGATAAGATTTCAAAAGGCAATGCACGAGCTGATGCAGCTGCAAAACAAGCAGCCTCAGACTCAGAAACTTTACTTTTGAATGAGGAATTACAACCCTCTGAGATTTTAGATTTAGACATGTTAAAAACAATGCAGATGCTTACTACAAAAGCAGAAAAACAAAAATGGGTAAAACAAGGTGCAATTCTTGAGAATGGACTGTACATTTCCAAAGAGAGAAAACCGATATTGCCATCTAATTTATTTAGATATGCAGCTTTGTTGAGCCATGGGCAGTGCCATGTCTCAAAAGGGGGGATGGTACAGTTAGTAAACCGAATATTCCAAACATATGGATTCACAAATTACACACAAAAATTTTGTGCAGCTTGTCATACTTGTAACAAGCACCATGCACAAGGGGCATTTAAAACCAAGCAAGGAAGTTTTCCTATACCACCATACCCATTCCGTACTATTTGTATGGATTTCATAGAATTGAATAAGTGTGAAGGGAAAAAGTTTTGTTTAGTTATTGTAGACATGTTTTTCAAATGGGTAGAAGCTTTTCCAACCAAAAACCCGGATGCAGCAACAGTGGCAAAAGCCCTGATAAAAGAAGTAATCCCTACATTTGGCATTCCAAAAAGGATTTATAGTAACAACGGCACTCATTTCGTAAACCAGACAATTCAGCAACTTGGGAGATTTTTTGGTATCTCCTTAAAGAACCATTGTGCCTACGACCCACAGTCAGCAGGACTGGTGGAAAGGTGCAATGGTACCCTCAAAAATAAGCTTAGGAAGCTAGTTGAGGAGACCCAAAAGAATTGGATATACTGTCTGCCTTTGGCACTGCTGAGTATGAGAACGGTTCCAAATGTAAAGGGTTTGACTCCCTTTGAAATGGTTTTTGGGAGAGCATATTATGTGCCTCAGTGGAAAGCTCTCATGCCTGCAGAGCAAGAGGCTGACAGTTCATTAGCTAGATATATGAGGAAACTGTTAACAAATAAATCTGTTTTGCAGTTTAACTCTTTTTCAGATAAGGAACTGACCAGACCGGTGGAAGCAGTCTTGGCCCCTGGGATGTTTGTGTGGCTGAAAGTGATGAAAAGGAAGAATTGGGCGAGTCCAAAGTGGGAGGGACTGTACCAGGTTCTGTTGGCAATGCCTACTGCAGTTAGAGTGGCCGAGAGGACGTCCTGGGTTCATTTGACACACTGCAAACTGGTAAAGAACTTTCAACTTGATAAAAACTTTGTGACTGATACACAACCAGACCGAGATGGCCAAAAACAAAGCGAATAGAAATTTAGATCAACCCCAGAGATGTTGCATAATCATTTTGTTGAGTGTACATTTATTGACTGTGATTGTGACAATTTTCCTCTTGTTGTGGTTTATCCTACACACAACCACACAAGTGAAAGTGGGAAGGCGTGATGAAACGTCTATAGACTGGCATCCAAATTTTAACACATACCTAGCCATGAAACGTGTATATGCAGAGACTATGAACATTTCAAATTGCTGGGTTTGTACAGCTATACCAACAGCATATGGAGGACTGATAATGTCCGCTGTCCCTTTGGGGATAAATGTGACTTGGGAGAATTTACTCTTCGATACAGGAACTGTGAGATCACAGGACAAAAATAGCTTTATTTTTACCTGTCATACAAAAAGGAATTGTATGTTTTTATAAAAATGATACCCTCCAGGTAGGCTGGAGCAATTGTAATATAACCATATCTTACCGATGTTATATTAAGAATAGTAATGGCAATACTTTTTGCAATACTAATTATGACTCATATTTGAACTCATTGAAAACAACCATGAATGACATTCGCAAGAATCCAGTTTTGTTTAAACAATTGTCAGTTATAGATCAGAAAATGTTTCATGCAGGGCTGATGCGTATTAGTACTAAAGTAGAAAACTGTTATATTATTTGTGGGAAAAATGCATATAAATGGTTACCTGAGAATTGGTCCGGCAGTTGTTTTTGGGGTTATTTGGTTCCGGCAATAAGACATACTGCAGAATTACCTTTGGGTAAGATACGAAACGTGAGAGAAGCAGCTCGAAAACCCGAAGGTCCAGTTGAAAAACCTGTGAATCCAGTTGGAAAGATCGAAGCAGGCTGGAAAGATCATAATGCCGTGAAAGACAAAAGCAAATTGACTCATATGGACTTGAGTGACAGTGTTATATCTTGGGCAGGAATATTCCCAGCCTATGGAGCAGTCAAATCGATCTGGGAGCTGAGGAAGTTGTCAAAACTTCTCAAAGTAATGAGTAATGCAACTTTTTCTGCCCTAGAACTGGTGACTGATGAACTGAATGCAATGAGAACTGTTGTGCTACAAAATCGAATGGCTCTTGACTTCACCCTAGCGGCGAGAGGTGGTACATGCGCGCTTATCAAAGAAGAATGCTGTGCGTATATACCAGATAACAGGCATGAAATTAATAACCACTTAGAGGTAATTCAGCAAGTATCAGCCATGACTGAATCAGGCCCAAACCCACTGACGGACTTTTTCCAGAATCTATTTGGGGGGGGTTCCATCCTAATGAATATTCTGATTGCCATTTGTGTGGGTATACTCCTAATAGGAGCATGTGTTTGCTGTGGAATTCCCTGCATGAAAAGATTAATCAAAGATTTTATTGATGTATCTGTTACTGAAACTTTGTACCAAGATATTGAGATTGAAAAATTGATCTCAGATGACATTTTTTCTGAAGTATAGATTGAATGACTCACCTAGCTGAAAATCCTAAGTGGAAAAGGTTAGGAGATGAAATGACACTATGCATAATTCAAAATAGAATAAAAAGTATTAATAGGGGGGAAATGTTAGAAAAATGTGTATTTGAATATATGAGAAATGCTAGTTTAAAAGCAAAGTAGTATATAATGCATTTGATTCTATTAATCATATAGCAGAAAGGATTAATTCATGTTTAAATGTAAAGTAGTTTTGAAACTGCAGTGTGGCTTGAAGCAAGCTGACCTTCGACCCTGGCAGATGCTAACTTAGCAAGTTTTAATGTTTATGCTTTTCATAAGTGATTATCTGCTGGGTCAGGAAATTAAATGTGTGAAATAATGAAATCTTCTACTCTTTCCTGCTGGGATGATTTGGCCTTGTATATGTATTACTGAGATAGCATGCAGCTGTGTGAGAAAGTGTAACAGAGAACAAAGATGTGTATTAAAAGACTGAATCTGCTATTGTATTCGAACTGATATGAAACCTTGAAGAAGTAACTTTACAGAAAGACATTATGTCTGACCAGGTGGATAGCAAGGCCTTATTGTTACCAGAGGAAAACTTTTTTAAAATATACAGCATCAGCAGTTTTTATGAATAGAGGACTGTAAGCTAAAGTGATGTAGATGCCCTGTGACATACCACGTCAGTAAGGTGGGCACAGCGTGAATGTTAAACCTATATAAAATTGTTTGCTTCCTGTTTCATGTTAGACGAAATTCTGTACTTGTACGTTTTTTGCCTCCTGGTGTACACTAGTAAACTTTTGAATCTGAACCTCCTGTGTATTGAATTCTTAATTTTATTTAACACAGTCATTCTGAAGAGACTATAGAAACATCCATGGTACCACGTTAAAAAATAAGGTGTTACGTAACGATTAAAAGGGTAGAACAAAATGGGTAATAATTGTACAAAAAGGTCCCAAAATCCGCCGTTAACCAAAGATGCAAAATACATGCAGTCACAGCGTGCTGATAATATTAAATACTACTCAAAATGGGTTAATAAGTATGAATTTGATGGTAAACTAGAAAAATCCTCACTTGTCAAACTTGTCAGACAGCTTAAAACCGATTCTAAAGGTCGGGTAAAAAAGCAACGTCAATTAGGAATTCCTCAGGCACACAGGTGGATTGAGGAAGTAAACTGAAGGGAACAAAATAGTAATAATTCAAAAGCAATGTTTTTAGATAAGGAGGACAATAACGTAGTAATAGCATCAGCCCCACCGCCTCCCTTACCAGAATAT
The DNA here is from genome assembly GCF_019279795.1 of Protopterus annectens. Taxonomy (NCBI): domain Eukaryota; kingdom Metazoa; phylum Chordata; order Ceratodontiformes; family Protopteridae; genus Protopterus; species Protopterus annectens. The sequence continues at coordinate 673,832,111 of NC_056751.1, read as the reverse complement.
GAGGCAAGTGAACAAGTTAGCCCACCCCTGTGATATCCTGCTATCACTGTACGTAGAGACACTACAAAAGCAACACCGTTTATTAGAGATCCCGTCAAGACCAGGTCTCGAACATGGGCAGAAAACTCAAAAGGAGACATAGAGTTATATCAAATGTGTAGAAATTCATGCCCACTTATAAAAGTGCCTAATCCTCAGGCAGGGCAAGAAGGTCAGGACCCAACTATTCTAGTGTATAAACCCTGGACTCCGGAAGACATCCGGAAAGCCACTGAGGGAATTCCCCATCCAAAAGTTAATTTTAGAAAGTTCTTAAAAGATTTGCAAGGAATGAGGCTAAGTTATAATTTAAATGGAGAAGAGGTAGAAAAAGTAGTCAGACAAACTGTGGGACCAGATTGGCACATGATTAGTGGCGACTGGAATCCCAGTGATATTGCGCTCAGGTCCCTCCCACATAGCAGCGCAGAATTAGACAACAGAGTGAAAGGTCTTACAGACCGAATCTCTGAGAAATGGAAGTCTAGGGCAGACTGGTCTTGCATAAATCAATGCATCCAACAGGAAGGTGAAGCTATTGACAGATATTATGCCAGACTATTAGAATGTTTTAATAACCATTGTGGAATGCAGGTTCCTGAAGATCAGACACACAATTCCCCATAGGAGCAGCAGCTAAAGAATGCATTTTTGAAAGGCAGTATTGCACCTATAAGCAGCTTTATTACAAAGCACATGGTAGATCATCGTACAAGCAGGTTACAGTCATTGCTTGAATATGCTAGGCATGCCGAAAGGCATTTTAATAGCAAAAAGAAAAAGAAAGCCCAAGTATTTTCTGTAGAAGATGGAGCAGAAGTATATGTAGTACAGTCTGGGAAAAAGGGCAAGAGAAATGCCCAGGGAAACAAACAATCTGATCTGCGATCAGAGGACTTTGAAGGATGAAATAAAAGGGGTAAATGTTTTTAATGCGGTAAAAAGGGACACTTGGCAAGGGATTGCAAGAAAAACAAGAAGGCAACCACGGAAGATAAGGAGGGTAAAGACTGACTATATGATAGTCAGGAATCACTAGAAGGGGATAGCAGAAAAAGGACGAATGAGTATGTGATAGAAGGAGTAGAGAATGTGACAGAAGAAATAGAGGAAGTGAAAAAGTCACGGATAGTAAAAAAAATGAAATATTGGATTTGGCTTTATTAAGCTTAGAGCTCTATTTAGCAAACACAAAACCAGAAGTTACACTCCTGGTAGAAGGGAGGAAAGTCAGATTCTTGTGTGACTCAGGGGCATCATGGACCCTGGTATATCCCTCCAAACTGCCAGAGAATTCAGATTCACCTGATGACATATTAGTAAAAGCAGCTAATAGACAGCTGTATCGAGAGCCCCTTTCCCATAATATTATAATAACTAATCCTGTTTCATGATTGACCCAGAAAAGTAAAATTGTTGTATCTGCAAAATGCCCAGTAAACCTCTTGGGCAGAGACCTTATGCAGCTATTTGGTATAGCAGTAGTTCCAACTATGCAGGGTATGAAAGCACAGCAACAAATTGATACCTTTGCACTGCAATTGAAGGGTAAAACATATTATTGGTACAACCAGGACTTGGTTACGACTGGTCCAGGGGCGGTGACCGAAGAGTTGATAAACGTAGCCATCAGCAAGTTCCCCTCCCTTGACATTGATAAACAGCATTTGTTGCACTGTACTCTGTATTATTGTAATACACCAGGACCTGATAAGGAATATGAGCAAAAATTGTTTGGAAATTGTGCAAACAGATTGATATTACGTAATCTGTACTGGAACACAGAAGGGAACAGTGTAGCCAGCTGTTCATTGCGCCAGGAGTTCTTTGCACTCTATAAATCTAATCGATTACCACATGTTAGCTTAACTAAGGACAAAAATGTAAAATGGGTAGACTTAGGAGAAAAAGTCACGAGATGGGAAAAACAGACAGTTAGAACTGTCAGAACAGGGAATACAAATGCAGAAGTTGAATTGGATAACTCAGACCCACCCACCTGTACACTTGCAGTCTAGCGAGGACAGCTGATTAGCACTCTTATTGAAGGAGGAAGAAAATGCCTTACAGAATATACCAGAAAATCTCTGGTCAACAGGAAAATCAGATGTAGGACTTATTCGTACAGCGGGACCAGTTACTATTACGCCAAAGTCAGCATTTAGACCACAAAAGAGACAGTATCACTTAAGAAAAGATGCAGAGGTAGGAATAAAACCTATCATACCATGACCCCCCATTAATATTCCAAAACGTGCACGCTGATTGGCCAGCGTGCACGTTGTAAATTGACTTATACTAATGGAAAAAGGTCCGGTCACCTGGACTTTTTACATTAGTATAAGTTTCTTTTAAAACACTGTCTTGCTATGTTAAAAGAGTTTAACATAGCGACACAGGTTTAAAAAAAGCAACGTAGATCTCTGTTGCTTTTTTTAAAGCTGTTTAGCTATGTTAAACTCCTTTAACATAGTGACACAGTGTGTAAAAAGCAACGGAGAGCTTGCTTTCTCCATTGCTTTTTTTTAAACCTGTCTTGCTATGTTAAATGGGTTTAACATAGCGAGACAGCTTCAAAATAAGCAACGGAGATCTCCGTTGCTTATTTTAAAGTTGTCTCGCTATGTTAAACCCATTTAACATAGCGAGACAGGTTTAAAAAAAAAAAACAACGGAGAAAGCAAGATCTCCGTTGCTTTTTACTGTTTCGCTATGGGTTTAACATAGTGAGATAGCTTTAAAATAAGCAACGGACATCTCCGTTGCTTATTTTAAAGCTGTCTCCCTATGTTAAACCCATTTAACATAGCGAAACAGTAAAAAGCAACGGAGATCTTGCTTTCTCCGTTGCTTTTGGCCACAGCCCTGATGTACTGCGTAGGCATGCGCAGTACATCAGAACTGCCGCGGATTTCAGCCAGCTGCGGAAGGGCAGCAAAGAGGCATTATACAATGCCATTATTTAAGAAAAGTAATTATTTATTTTCTTAAATAATGTCATAGTATAATAGCAATAACCCACTTCTGGGTGTGGGTAATGCGGGATTTACCCATGGTTGTCTTTGTTTGGTCCCTCAGGCTTTGCCCTCGGGACCAAACCACGCCAACTGTAGGTGAATCCCGCATTACCCACACCCAGGTGTGGGTTATTGCTATATTATAGCAGCTTTGCTTAAGGAAGGGGTGCTGGTGAAATCTTCTGATTCACCATGTAACACACCCTTATTTCCTGTTAAGAAAGCGAATGGAGAGTGGCGTATGGTCCAAGATTTACAAGCTGTAAATGATGCAGTAATACCAAGGGCACCTACGGTGCCAGACCCACACACCCTGTTGAATGATTTAAAACCTCAACAGAAATATTTTTCTGTGGTAGATATCAGCAATGCGTTCTTTTTGATACCGATACACCCTGACAGTCAGCATTGGTTTGCATTCACATTTCAGGGGAAAAGGTATACATATACACGACTACTACAGGGGTATTGTGAAAGTCCAACAATATTCTCATAAAAAATGGCAAGCAACTTGGCGGGGTTTACCCCACCAAGAGGTAGCCAGATTTTGTTTTATGTTGATGATATCCTGCTAGTGTCCCCCACCCAGCAAGATAGTAAAGAAGACACTATAGCGCTATTACAATTTTTAGCCACTGAAGGACATAAAGTAAACAAAAATAAACTGCGGCTTTGGAAAAAACAAGTTAAATACCTAGGATATGTGATATCCAAGGAAGGTAGGACATTAGATGAGGACAGAAAAATAGCGATTTTGCAAGCACCAAAACCCACTACCAAGAAGGAAATGATGTCCTTCCTGGGTACGACTAATTTTTGTCGGAGTTGGATTCCAAACTATGCTTTGAAATCTGCACCGTTGACTAACCTGATTTATAAAAAGCCTATGGCAGCACAGAATTTGTTACAATGGACACCAGAAGCCGAATCCGCTTTCTGCAAACTGAAACAGTTAATAGTGTCCTCATTCGTTTTGGGATTACCAAACTATCATAAACGTTTTTTCCAAACTGTAGATTGTAAGCAAGGTTATATGACATCAGTGTTAACACAGCAGCATGGGGACAAGCAATGCCCTATTGCTTATTATTCATCACAACTGGACCCAGTGGCACGGTCTTTACCTCACTGTGTGCAAGCAATATTTGCAGCTGCAATGGCAGTACAGGCTTCGGCCTCAGTAGTGTTGTTCCACCCTCTCACATTGAGAGTGCCTCATGCAGTCGCGATTATTTTACTGCAAGAGAAGGTAGCATATCTTTCCCCTACTAGGCATCTTTCCTGTATAACTATACTGTTGAGCCAACCTCATATGACAATTGAACGATGTATGACTTTGAACCCTTCAACCTTGCTCCCAACCCCTGCAGATGGCACACCACACAGCTGCCTGCAGGTGATTGAGCAAAAGACACTGCCAAGAAAAGATCTTACGGATGTTCCCTTGGATGATGCCGAGGTGACATACTACGTGGACGGCTCGTGCAAAAGGGGTCCTGCAGGACAGAACCTAGTAGGATATGCAGTAGTTTCTGATACTGACATTGTAGAAGTGAAATCTTTACCACATAGTTTATCTGCACAGGCAGCAGAATTCATTGCCTTAACATGGGCATGTACCTTAGCAAAGGATAAATGTGTGAACATTTTTACTGACAGCCAGTATGCTTTTTCTACTGTACATGTTTTTGCGCAACAGTGGAAAAATCGAGGAATGATAACATCTACTGGCAAACCAATCAATCATGCACAGTTTATTTTAGATCTTTTAGAATCTATTCAGTTACCTCAGAAAGTAGCTATTTGTAAATGCATAGCTCATACCAAGCAACAGGATATGATTTCAAAAGGGAATGTGAGATCTGATACAGCTGCAAAGCAGGCAGCTTCAGAAGTATTTCTTTTGAATGAGGAATTACAACCCTCTGTGATTTTAGACCTAAAAATGTTAAAGACAATGCAGACACTTACTACGCAAGCTGAAAAACAAAGATGGGTAAAACGAGGAGCAATTCTCGAAAAGGGGCTGTACATCTCTGAAAAAAGAAAACTGATATTGCCGTATAATTTGTTTAGATATGCAGCTTTGTTGAGCCATGGGCAGTGCCATGTCTCAACGGGGGGATGGTACAGCTGGTGAACCAAGTGTTCACGATGTATGGATTTACAAATTACTCTAAAAAATTTTGTTCGCTATGCCACATCTGTAATAAACATCATGCACAAGGGGCGTTAAAGCCCAAGCAAGGGAGTTTCCCTACACCACCGTATCCGTTTCATACTATCTGTATGGATTTTATAGAGTTGAATAAATGTGAAAATAAGAAGTATTGTCTTGTCATTGTAGATATGTTTTCCAGATGGGTGGAAGCCTTTCTGACTAAAAATCCAGACGCTACGACTGTGGCCAAAGTTTTTGTTAAAGAAATCATCCCTAGATTCGGCATTCCGGAAAGGATCTACAGTGACAACAGCACGCACTTCGTAAATCAGACCATACAGCAGTTAAGTAAACATTTTTGCATTTCCCTAAAGAATCATTGTGCGTATCACCCTCAATCAGCAGGGCTAGTAGAGAGGCATAATGGGATTTTAAAGAGTAACCTAACAAAATTAGTAGCAGAAACACAGAGAAACTGGGTGTACTGTCTGCCCCTGGCACTGTTGAGCATGAGAACTGTTCCGAATGCAAAAGGATTGACTCCTTTTGAAAAACTCTTTGGAAGGGCTTACTATATACCTCAGTGGAAATCTCTCATGCCCACAGACCAGGAAGCTGACAGTACATTAGCAGAGTATATGCGTAATTTGTTAAATTCTGTTTCAGATAAAGAACGAACCAGACCGTCAAAAGTGGCAATGCCCCCTGGAGCGTGGATCTGGCTGAAGGTAGTTAAGAGAAAAAACTGGGCATCTCCGAAGTGGGAAGGTCCATATCAAGTGCTTTTGTCAACACCCACTGCATTCAAAATAGTGGAGCGTGCTTCCTGGATCCACCTGACGCACTGCAAATTATTTAAAAACTTTGACCTGGACAAAAATCTTGTTACATGCCAAGAACAAAAATGATAGAGTCCAGAAGAAACAGGAATGCAGAACAACCATTTCCTCAGAAGTATTGCATAATCATCCTGTTAACTATACTAATGACAATAATCTTTTTGTTGTGGCCTTTTCTTTTCCCAGCCACACAGACTGAACTGAATAAACGTAAAGCGTTACTCATAAACTGGCATCCAAACTTTAACACTTACCAGGCAATTAAATATGTGTATGCTGAGACTTTCAATGTTTCGAATTGCTGGATTTGCACAGCTTTTCCCGACAGCATACGGGGGGGTTATTAATGACTACAGTCCCCCTAGGGGTCAATGAGACCTGGGAGAACTTGATTTATGATACCTCAACCATTACAGCACAAGATAAAATAGCATTGCACTTGTCTGTTCCACAAAAGGGAACTGTGTGTTTTTATAAAAATGATACTGTTCAAGTGGGTTGGAGCAATTGCAATGTAACTGTTCCTTATAGATGTTACACTAAAGGTAACAAAGTAGATCTTTATTGTAATACAAACTATGATTCATTTCTTGGATCGATGCACAAAACACTTGATAAAGTAAAACATAATTCTGTTCTTTATAAATAGCTGTCTACAATTGATAGAAAAATGTTTCATGCAGGGTGAGTGTATATTCATAGCAAGATTACTACTAAAGTAGAGGACTGTTATTTTGTGTGTGGTAGAAAGGCATACAAATGGTTACCTGAGAATTGGTCCGGCAGTTGTTTTCTGGGTTACCTGGTTCCGGCCATATGACACACTGCAGTTTTGCCTCATGGGAAAATTCAAAATGTCCGAGAGGTCGTCAAGAAACCTGTAAATCCAGTGGGACAAATCGATGCACGTTGGAAAGACCATCACTCTCTAGGCAAAGGACTGACACACATGGACTTGAGTGATAGTGTTATATAGTGAGCAGGCATATTACCAGCATATAGAGCAGTAAAATCAATCTGGGAGCTGAGAAAACTGTCAAAACTTCTCGAAGTAATGAGCAATGCAACTTTTTCTGCTCTCGAATTGGTGACTGATGAACTGAATGCTATGAGAACTGTAGTGCTCCAAAACCGCATGGCTCTCGACTTCACCCTAGCGGCGAGAGGTGGTACATGCACTTTAATCCAAGAAGAATGCTGTTCGTATATTCCTGACCATAAACACGAGATAGACAATCATCTTGAGGTAATTCAGCAAGTGTCGGCCATGACCAAACCAGGCCCAAACCCACTGACGGACTTTTTCCAGAAATGGTTTGGGGGGTGGGGTACCATCCTAATGAACATCCTGATTGCCATTTGTGTAGGAATGCTCCTACTGGGAGTATGTGCTTGTTGTGGTATCCCCTGCATGAAAAGACTGGTTAAAGACCTAATAGACATTTCAGTTTCTGAAACCTTATATCAAAGTACTGAGTTTGAAGAACTGTTAAAAGACTAAAAATGCTTTCATAAGTTTAAACTGAATGACTCTCTTAACTGCAAATCCTGAGTGGAAGAGGTTAGGAGAAAAAAACAAACTGTTTATGCTTATTTTGAAAGTAGAATAAAAGTATTAATAGGGGGAAATGTTAGAGAAATATGTATTAATGTGTGTATTAGCAATATGCTTAGTGCATTTAGTGCTTGAAAAGGGTTAACACATTTATTCTATTTCATACTGCATAAATCTGTACAAACTGCAGTTGCTTTCTGACCTTGTACTGTTAGCTAAAATCTTGCTTGTGCCTTGGAAATTTACTGAGAAGCAGGTGATTTCTGCTTGCGTTAGGAAAATAATGAATAAAACAATACTACTTGTAAGAAACATAGACAAGAAGTTCCGCTGTGCCATCAGAAAATACACAGCTGTAGAAGTTATAGATAATTAGTACAAAGCCTGCTTGAAAATATAAACTGCAATCAGCATTTGCTTGTATCTGAATTAGAAGACTACATTAAAATGTAACACTGTAGAACAGACGCTTGTAAACGGATTAATAGTCACCAAGGCCAGGTTGTTTTTCTGAAAAGTTTCTCACAAATCTAGTCATGTCAGCAGAAAATCTGAGTAACATCTGCTGTAAAACAATACTGAAAGTTGTGTTTAATTACGTCAGCTTAGAAGGCCATGTCTTGTAAAACAGTATAAAAATGAACATACTTCCTGTTAGTAGTTAGACAAATCATTGTATTTGCATGTTTTTGTCTCCTTGCTGCAAGTAAATTAAAGTGCCTTAACTGAACCTTACGTGCATTGGTCTTTAAAGTTTTTTCCTTTGACAAGAAGAGAAAACAAACATGCACATAGTGAGAGACCATAAGACACACACATACACACGCGCACACACACACACACACACACACACACACACACACACACACACACACACACACACACACACAATAAGGCCAACAGTTGCTATATGCCACTTCCATACCTAGCTTGCCTTGTACTGTCTGAGCATGTCACTCTTTACAACTGGCAATTTATGGTGTCTGCCACATGCCTGGGTCTAGGACTGTCCACACTTCATCTCACCTTTTCTTCTCTTCTCTTCTGGTTACTTCAGGGTCTACCTCCTCTTCCATGCCACTCTACTCTTGTGCGTCTGCCTTCTCTTCCTCCTTCAAATAACCTAGGCTGGCCCAAAACAACCTTCTCCTTTTCATTCCAGGTGTCTTTAATGAGCATCTGTCCCTGCATTCCTCCATCTCTTTTTCTTTCTCCTCTGTGTCAGGGGTACTTAGTACCATCATATTTGTTCACACCAAGACACAAACTGGTGAGTCAGCCATGTCCTCCTGTTCTCTCATTTTTGAAGTAGTACAGTTAGATTTCACATTATCTGCCCTTAAAAGGTAATTCTGTCCTTCTGACATTACCAAGCCATTTGCTGATCTGACACCACATACCTCCATAATCCTTCACTTCTTTATCTTTCTTCATCCGTTCATGTTCATTTTCCTCCTCCACTTATAGTTATTTGTTCCCAGTCACTTATTTGTACCCGTCATAGTTTTCATATATAATCTTATGGCTTCATATGTATAAGAACACAAAAGATATAAAGCCCTCCACCACCTTTGTTCTTATGCTTCTCATCATTAGACCTATTTTCCAGGCTGCCTGTCATAGGATTTATTCTTTTGTTTGGTGACAGTACATTTTAACAGTGGTATGTATGCCTCTAACTTCTGCACCACTATTTAGTTTTCATGCTCTGTGCTCCTTGTTGGCTATTCAAAAGACCATCCTTCCTGACCAACTTGGTGACCCAAACCTGTGCAGATTTTGGTACTTATCCTCACTTTATTCCTTCTACCAATCCAATAATTAAAAAATTCTCTGTTCGGGATTTGCTCTTCATATTCTTCATTTTAAGGTTATTTTATCTAGTTTTGATTTCATTCCTAATGGTTCAGTTCTGCGCATCTCCATCTGCCCCTTAATTTCATCTGATTCTGATTCATGTTCCCATATTTTTTGCTCGTCATTGTGTCTTTTTTTAGACATTCCTCACTACAGCTTGCATGTACTTCACATGTGATACAATGGTATCTCACTTCTGTAGAATTACATTGTATCTATCATCCTGGTTAACAACCTAGTCCTTCTTCATCCATCCCCACTTGCCAGCAGTTTTATACATTTGTTATGCTTTGTTCTCCACATGTATCAAGGCCCTTACACCACTTTCATATACTCAACTTCTCATCTCTTTCCTCAATCCCCCCCCACAATAAAGGAGAAATAATTAAAACGGTTGCTATTTTATTAGCTCACATAACCAGTCCTCTGTTTTAGCTTTGTAACTCAGGTTTCTAAGGACCCATATTTACTACTACTTTCTCACTCTCATAATTTGCATAGTCACCCTATACACATTTTCAAAGTCAGTCCATCACTTCTCCTTCTTCATCTAGCTTTAAACAATTATTTTTGTACCCCTATCTTGCACTGTCTTACCTAGCATTTTACATCAGTTTTATTTTCTCCCTCTGATCAAACGTTCATGCCTACATACTTTCTTCCCTGACTATCTCTTGCTACTCACTAATGCTCCTTCCTCCTTTCCCTTTGGCTACTTGCACTCTTACTTTATTCTCCTATGAAACTCCTTTCTACTTGCCAAACTGTTGCACATTCAACTACTGGTATTTACTCACCCACCACTTCATTTTGAGCTGCACGTTCATTGCCCATCTCTCTACTCCTCCATTACACCTTTAAATGGGCATTTATTACACTTCTAAACAATCGTCATCAACATATCTCCAAAGTTCTTCCTGCTACAAATGTACCCTTTTCTCTGGAGTATGTAGCAGTCCAGAATTCATCACACAGATGGTGACAGTACCCCCCCACAGAAAATATGCTTTCTGCTTACTATAAATTCCTGTTTCCACTGAGAAAAAGAATACTATTTTTTACCCCACTAGGCTGAAAATCTGTAGCCTTTTTGACCCATGTGTTCCTCATTCTGTTTGGAATAGAGCTTTACAATTCCTTATGTGACACCATCCTTTCCAGGGATTACATTTTTGATGACTTTACCTATTAGACTACAAGGGTCATGCAGCGTTAGAACATCATCCTCAAATGCTAAAGACTTTTTATTAATTTCTTTTCAGGTTATTATTATATGTCTGACATGCAGTTCATGCATTTTACTCCACGTGTTTAATACAATTGTTTTTATTCATTTCTGTTTATCCATCAACAGAAGTCCTACATGCATGGTGGTAGCTTTAAAGGATGTTGAAGATTCCATGACACTTAATGATAAGAAGTCCAGTTTTTGTATTATTATTATTATTATTATTATTATTTATTATTATTTTTAAAAACAGCTGCTTGCATAAAGCAAATCAATCATTTATGTAAATCAGTAACATTTATGAACAGAAGCAACCATATAGCCTCTATGAAATTTCAACCAGCAGACAATTACAGCGTACACATTCAGATCTCCTTAATGTTTTTGTGTGGTTGTCTGTGTGTGCACACACTCGCATGCATGTGGGAAATTCTTCTTATGAGACAATGACATAATAAGAATTCAGAAACACCACATTCACAATCTCTGTAAAGCCAGCCCTAGTTACACTGTGTGCATTATGAGCAGCAACTCTAATCCTACATGCATGCACCCACGCCAGTGCACAACAAGCAGCTCCTGATCACAGTCATGCATGCCCCCACGCCAGTGCACAACAAGCAGCTCCTCATCACAGTCATGCATGCACCCACGCCAGTGCACAACAAGCAGTTCCTCATCACAGTCATAGCATAGCCTCAGAGATGCACCGTGTTAGATCGCCTCATGAGCAGAGTAAAGTATGAGCTGCAGAGGTAAACATTAAAGGTGTACAGACACCTATGTCTAGTAGTCACGGTGAGATCTGGTGCACAGGTTTAAAATTTTGATGCAAAGAATGGCAAAATATGTATCTGTTCATTAATATATCCACATGTAAGATATATATATATATATATATATATATATATATATATATATATATATATATATATATATATATATATATATATATATATATATATATATATATATATATATATATATATATATATATATATATATATATATATATATATATAGATTCACTTCATAATCTCAAAATACTGAAATCTCGAATTTCAGTATCTTGAGACCATAAAGCTGAAAATTCATAAAGCTGAAACCCCAGAAGGGTGAAATTTAAAATCGCGACTTCTATACTAAACATACTGCACACACAGACACAAACATACACCGCCATACACATACACAAACATAAACACCTACCCGACATACAAGCAGGGGGGCCAAGCCCCCCTGCAACCCCCATGTGGGGGACTGAACCCCCACTGCCCCTACTTAAATATACTAACTCCGAAGTCGCACTACACAAACACACAAAAACACCACTACACAAGCTACATTCCCCTCGCACACACAAATCACACTAACAAAAAACGCAAACACACACCAAAGCCCCTACCCAAAACCCATAAAACACAAACACTTACCTACATCTCCAACCATCTACTCACACACCTCAACACAAGAACTGCTAATTCAAAATCTCCGAACTTCGGGATTTTGAATTTCGTGCTTTTGGGGTTTCAGTATTCTGCATTTTTGCCTTTCTGGTCTCAGGCTACTGAAATTCAGGATTTCAGTAGTTTGAGATTCTGAAGGGAACCCATATATATAACCCAGCCACTGGGGATGCACAAGCCAGTGCATTTATTTTTACCAGTCCCAAGCCCAGATAAATGGGGAGGGTAGCATCAGGAAGGGCACCCGGCGTAAAACCTATTCATGCTGACACCAGTATTTATTTACATACCGGATCGGCCGAGGCCCGGGTTAACAATGACCACCACCAGTACTGTTAGTCAACAGGGTGCTGGCAGAAATTGAGCTACTGTTGTTTGAAGGAGGAGAGGAGGTGGAAAGCATAGCCGAAGGCAGGAAGAGAGGAGGAAGGCTAGGACTGTGGTAGTGAGGGTCGGAACTTTGAATGTTGGCAGTATGACTGGTATAGGGAGAGAGCTAGCTGATATGATGGACAGAAGGAAGGTTGGTATATTGTGTATGCAAGAGACCAGATGTAAGGGGAGTAAGGCTAGGTGTATCGGAGGTGGGTTCAAATTGTTTTATCATAGTGTGGATGGGAGGAGAAATGGCGTAGGAGTTATCCTGAAGGAACAGTATGCTAAGAGTGTTTTGGAGGTGAAAAAAGTGTTGGATAGAGTGATGTTTATGAAGCTGTAAATTGATGGTGTAATGATGAATGCTGTTAGTGCATATGCTCCACAAGTTGGGTGTGCAATGGACGAGAAAGAAATATTTTGGAGTGAGTTGGATGAAGTCGTGATAACTGTACCCAAGGGTGAGAAAGTGGTGATTGGAGTAGATTTCAATGGGCATGTTGGTGAAGGGAACAGAGGGGATGAGGAAGTGATGGATAGGTATGGTGTTAAACAAAGGAATGCAGAAGGTCAGATGGTAGTGGATTTTGTGAAAAGGATGGACATGGCTGTGGTGAATGCATATTTCAACAAGAGGGAGGAGCATAGGGTGCCATACAAGAGTGCAGAAAGATGCACACAGGTGGATTATATCTTATGTAGGAGGGCCAGTTTAAAGGAGATTGGAGACTGTAAAGTGGTGACTGGGGAAAGTGTAGTTAGGCAGCATAGGATGGTGGTTTGTAAGATGACGTTGGTGATCAAGAAGAGGAGAAGTGTGAGGGCAGCACCAAGGATCAAATGGTGAAAATTAAAAAAGGGTAATTGTGAGGTGGAGTTCAGGGAAGAGTTAAGACAAGCACTGGGTGGCAGTGAAGTTACCAAATAGCTGGGTAACTACAGCAGAGCTAGTAAGGGAGATGACTAGAAAGGTGCTTGGTGTGACATCTGGACAGAGGAAGGAGGACAAGGAGACCTGGTGGTGGAATGAGGAAGTACAGGAGAGTATACAGAGAAAGAGGTTGGCAAAAAAGAAGTGGGGTTGTCAGAGAAATGAAGAAAGTAGACAAGAGTATAAGGAGATGAGGTGCGTGGCAAAGAGAGAGGTGGTAAAGGCTAAGGATAAGGCATATGAAGAGTTGTATAAAAGGTTGGACACTAAGCAGGGAGAAAAGGACCTGTACCGATTGGCTAGACAGAGGGACCGATAGAAAAGATGTGCAGCAGGTAAGGGTGAAAAAGGATAATGAGGGAAACATATTTACAAGTGAGAAGAGAGTGTTGAGCAGATGGAAAGAGTACTTTGAGGGGTTGATGAATGAAAAGAATGAGAGGGAGAGAAGGTTAGATGATGTGGGGATAGTGAATCAGGAAGTGCAACGGATTAGCAAGGAGGAAGTAAGGATAGCTGTGAAGAGGATGAAGAATGGAAAGGCTGTTGGTTCAGATGACATACCTGCAGAAGCATGGAGGTGTTTAGGTGAAATGGCAGTGGAGTTTTTAACCAGATTGTTTAATGAAATTTTGGAAAGTAAGAGGATGCCTGAGGAATGGAGAAAAAGTGTTGTGGTACCGATTTTTTTAAGAATAAGGGTGATGTGCAGAGCTGTATACAGAGGGATTAAATTGATCAGTCACAGCATGAAGTTATGGGAAAGAGTAGTGGAAGCTAGGTTAAGAAGGGACGTGATGATTAGTGATCAGCAGTATGGTTTCATGCCTGGAAAGAGCACTACAGATGCGATGTTTGCTCTGACAGTGTTGATGTAGAAGTACAGAGAAGGTCAGAAGGAGTTGAATTGTGTTTTTGTAGACTTAGAGAAAGCATATGACAAGGTGTCTAGAGAGGAGTTGTGGTATTGTATGAGGAAGTCAGGAGTGCCAGAGAAGTATGCAAGAGTGGTACATGATATGTATGAGGGTAGTGTGACAGCGGTGAGGTCTGTGGTAGGAGTGACAGATGCGTTTAAGGTGGAGGTGGGATTACATCAAGGATCAGCTCTTAGCTCTTTCTTATTTGCAATGGTGATGGACAGGTTGACAGACGAGATCAGACAGCAGTCCCCGTGGACTATGATGTTTGCAGACGACATTGTGATCTGTAGTGAGAATAGGGAACAGGTGGAGGAGACCCTGAAGAGATGGAGATATGCTCTAGAGAGAAGAGGAATGAAGGTCAGCAGGACTAAGACAGAATATATGTATGTGAATGAGAGGAAGGATAGAGGAATGGTTAGGATGCAAGGAGTAGAGGTGGCAAAGGTGGATGAATTTAAATACTTGGGATCAATAGTCAGAGTAATGGTGAGTGTGGAAGAGAGGAGAAGAAGAGAGTACAGGCAGGATGGAGTGGGTGGAGAAGAGTGTCAGGAGTGATTTGTGACAGACGAGTACCAGTAAGAGTGAAAGGGAAGGTCTACAAGAGGGTAGTGAGACCAGCTATGTTATATCGGTTGGAGATAGTGGCACTGTCAAAAAGGCAGGAGTTAGAGTTGGATGTGGCAGAGTTAACGTTTTTTGCACTGGTTTTGATGAGAGTGGACAGGATTAGGAATTAGTATATTAGAGGATCAGCCCAGGTTGGAAGGTTTGGAGACAAAGCCAGAGAGGCAAGATTACATTGGTTTGGGCATGTGCTGAGGAGGGATGCTGAGTATATTGAGAGAAAGATGCTAAGGATGAAGCTACCAGGTAACAAGAAAAGAGGAAGGCCTAAGATAAGGTTTATGGATGTGGTGAGAGAGGACATGCAGGTGGTTGGTGTGACAAAGCAAGATGCAGATGACAGGAAGAAATGATGCAGAGGACAGGAAGAAATGAAAACAGATGATCCGCTGTGGCGACCCCTAATGGGAATAGCCGAAAGATGATGATGATGATGTATATATATATATATATATATATATATATATATATATATATATATATATATATATATATATATATATATACAGATTCATAGATTGTTATTAGGCTAATGACCTGGGGCCTTTTATGTCTAACCAAGTTTTCCCAAAACAATAATGATGTCTTGTATGGGACAATGAGGGCCAAGCATTTATAAGCTACCACTGTTCATAAGGGATGTGAGTTCCAGGCCCATTGTAAATGTCCACTTCCCTAAACACTTGTCTAGGTTGAACTTAAACTGGGTAATAGACAAACTCAACTTTACATGGATGTGAAGCCTGTTGCATAAGATGTGCAGTTTCTGGGTTACCTATCTGTTTCTCCAGCACATTCTGCTTAAGTCACAGACAAAATTTAGGTCCCTAGACCTTGTATTTCTGGTACTGTTTGACTTATGAATATGCAGAATATTCATAAGTGTGAGGTTTGCAGATGCCTTATAAACCAAGCATAGATCACCCCTCAGCAATCTATAGGAGACTGAATAGAGGAAAAGGGATTTAAGGCACTCTGTATAATGAAGGTTTGTTACACCTTGTATTCTTTTTGTAAGGAACCTTTGAGGTCACTCTAGTTGCTGCATATGCCTGGCCAGGTATGTGCCAAAGCAAGTATTATACTCTATGACTGGTCTGATAAGGGTGGAGTACAGTGGGATAATGACCTCTTTGTACCTAGATGCTATGCCCATACTTATAAGTTGTGCAACATTAAAGGATTCCCCTCACCACTATGGCCACGTGGTGGTCAAAGGTAAGGCTACTGTCTACATGCGTACCCAGATCTCTGATCACTGGGTTGACTCTTAGGGGTGTGTTATCAGCATGGTGATTAGCCAGGATGGGTGATTTCCCAAAGGGTACAATTATGCATTGTTTAGCATTGAGTTTGAGACCATGGCTTTGGCACCATTTGTTAGTCTGTGATAGACCTTTCTGAAGAATGCTAGTGTCTGCAGGGGAGTCGAGGATAACCTCCATGTTGCAGTCATCTGCAAATGAAGTCAGCCATAAACCTTCAGCATTTGCTTCTATTTCAGAGGAATAGATAAATATTTTTTTTCCTATTAATTACTTCTGCTTTCCACTCTACCTATTTTTTACTAGATATAAATATTACTCTTATGTCTTATCTGGTAATGATCTCGTTTATGTTTCCCAACTCTACCTCTATCAGTTTGTTGCTCTACTTTTGCTGAATGTTATACTGTTAGAAACTTCCAGTAAGGAAGCAATGTTTCAGTCATATGTATTCACATATCTTTATTTTGGACTTGTTATGCAAATTTTTGACTTTGTTATTGTTATTGTTTATTGTTATTATTATTTCTGTCATTTGTTTTGGAGCATTTCTCCTTGTGTCTCCACTGAAAATGGGCTTTCAACCCAGTGGATTAACCCAGTTAACAAAAGGCAAATAAATAAATAAATAAATAAATAGATGCCAAAAAGGAACGGGTCCAGTAGCAAGCCCTGGGTGACTCCACTAATAACTGGCCTATTGGTGGAGGAGGCCTCACCTGTTTTGACCTCCTGGGTCCTATCAGTGAGCCATTTGGCTATGCAGCAGGTGGTAAAAGGGTTTATAACTAAATTAGTGAGCTTGTCTATAATGCCTGAGAGGGGTATCATATCAAAAGCCTTGGCCAGGTTAAGATAAGCTGTGTGCACAATCTTACCTTCATCCAATGCTTTGCTGACCCTCTCAAACATGTCCCCCAGATTTAAAAGGCATGTCTTTCCTTTCAAAAAGCTAAACTGTGATAGGTTTAGCATTTGCAGGTTACCTACATCCTCATTTATCATGTGCATGATGATAATTTCCATGGCCTTACATATGAGGCTGGTAAAACTTATGGGCCTGTAGTTACCTGAATCAGTGGTTGGACCTCCTTTGTACAGGTCTGTGACTGTAGCCATCTTGCATTCCTTGGACACAAAACCTAACTGAAGGCTCCAGGTGAAATGTAATTCATGTGAACCAGAGAGGTCACATTTTATGCTTTTTATTAAACATCCCATGTTGTCATTGGCCTTGGAAAGTGCATTGATGACCTGTTCCCTAGTAATGGTTGGGGGATTGTGCTATGTGGTATTTCCTTTAGACTATCAGGGGGAGTGGAGGGAGAGATTTCAGCTGAAACTCTCTGCCAGTAGGTAGGCAATGTCCTCTGGTTCAATGTGGGTGATGTCATTTACAATAGGTTCTGTGTATAGTTGTGTATTTCCTTTGAGGTTATGGACATAGCTGTAAAAAGCTTTGTGGTTGTTAGTTGCACTTGAATAACCTTGGATGCATTATGCTGAGCAACAAGCCTGGAGGTGTGGATATCCTTAATGAATATGGACACACCTCTGCCTTTGGTGTTTCGGTCTAGGTTACATGGCCGAAAAGTGTGGTATGAGTTATAGCCTGGTAGTGCAGGGGTGCTCTCTGGAGCCTTGAACCAGGTCTCAGTCACTGCTTAGATATAGATGTTCTCCATTTTAAGGAGTGCCTCGAGTGAGTGCATTTTGAGATTTAGACTTCTAGAATTGAGTAGCATTACCCTCAGTTTTTGCCTCAGTTTTTTAGTTTGGGCATTACTGTCTGCCTTTCCCTATCAGAGACATGGGGGCCAGACCAGAGGTGAATTTCCATGTTCCCATCCATTGATCAATATTATGCTTAAAAAGGGTTAGGGATGGACTCTGCTTCACATAAAGATCCTCGGAAACACATATCTGCCTACATGTCTTATTTATGTCACAAGAAACAGTTAAATCATTGGATCTACTGGTTATGATGCTATTTATTTTGTGGATGTGCAAAGGTCCATCAGAGCTGGATCTGAGGATTCCCTGTATGTCAGGCATAGAACACCACTCAGTAACCTGTAGGAGACAGAGTATAGAGATAGGGCTATAAGGTGATCCTCACAGGACAATGTGTTTAGACTCTGGATTCTACTGGTAAGAAACCTTAGTGGGCATTAGAACTGTTGCATATGTCTGCTCAACTAAATGCTGAAGTGGGATTAATGCTCAATAATGAGTCTGACAAGGTCTGAATAAAGGGGCACTATGATTTTCCTGGGACCGGGATGCCATGCCCTTACTTATAAGTTGGGGGACAAAGAATGATTTCTTACTACCTTGGCCACATGTTGGTCAGAGGCCAAATTACTATGTACTTATGTTCCGAGATCCTTGACTACTGGTTCAATTCTTAGGGGTGGAGTAATGAATCTAGGTAGCAGTTTTCCCAGAAGGCACCATAAAGCACTTCTTGGCATTGAATTTTAATCAGTGGCTTTGGCACCAGTCATTTGTCTGTGTTTGACCCTCTTGTCAGATGTTTGTGACAATGGGGGGATCCAAGATACATCCCAGTTTGTGGTCATTTGCGATCTTGGTCATCCAAAGGCCCTTGACATTAGCCTTTATCTCCTAGAAGTAGATGCCAAAAAGGAGCAATGGCAGCATGGAGCCCCGAGGCACACTGCTGGTGACTGGTCTCCTAGTGTACGTAATATCACCAAAGCAGGTTATGTAGGAGTTCATGCTCAGTTTGGTGAGTTTGTCAACAATACCAGAATGGGGTATTGTATAGAACACCTTAGCCAGATCCAGGTAGGGGTGTGTGCACCATTTGCCCTTCTCCACTGCTAGTGTGATGTGCACCTTGTTTAGTAAGCATGATCTTCCCTTGACAAAGATAAACTGGTTTGGGTCCAGTGTCGGAAGGCTGGCTATATATTTTTTTTTTATCATTTGCATGATAATTTGTTCCATGGCTTTCCATATTAGACTAGTCAGACTAATAGGTCCATGCTTGTGAAGTGAGATAAAAGCTGCAGTCCTCCATTTTCAGATGACAAACCCTGTTTTAAGGATATAGTTGAAAAGGTATTCAAATAGTCCTCATAAATCATGGGTCAAGCTATTTAGGAGGCATCCTGGGATATTGTCGATGCCCATTGAGGCTGTGTTTTTGGCCTTAGCGAGTGCCACCAGGACCTGTTCCCTGTTAATAGTTGGGGGAGTTATGCTAGTGGTTATTTCATAGGGGAGGCAGGAGGATGGGGGTGAAATTTGAGCTGAAATTGTCAGCCAGCAAATTTGCTATGTCATTCTGCCCAGTGAAGATGGCGCCATAGACCACCAGTTCGCCACACTGATGTGTGTGGCCTTGTTAGGTATTGGACATATCTGTAGAAGGCCTTACGGTTGTCTTTAGCCTGTAAGACTATCTTCACCTCATAAATGGCCTTATTGGACTTAATAATTGACTCGATTGTTCCTATCATTATGGGAATTTCTGTTCCTGATTTCAGCCATGACTTTTTTCCTTTTGTTATATACTCTGTTAAGGTTAGGATTCCCCTAGTATAGTTTGTTTTTTGATTTATTTCTAGTAGGTATAGCAGTCTTTACAGAGCCAGTTATATGGTTGTACAGGGTCTCTGTGATCTGTTTCACATTGGTTGCTGCAAACTCAGGGTTGGAAATGAAACTGAATTTTGACAAACTATCTAATAAGATGTAGTTTGCTTTGGAATAGTCCTTAACTCTAACAAGGTTTGCCTGAGTTAACCTGGATTTTTATTTCAAAAGAGACAGCTTTGTGGTCTGACATGACTCTGGGTGGGGGATGTAACACTCTCCCATATTGATGAGTGCCAGGCCCAGTATGTTCGTATCTCTGGAGGGTGTGCACAGTATCTGGTGAAGAGTATTTGTGTTAATAAAGCCCAGGCATCATGGCACTTGGAAGTATGAGGCAGTGTATGTTTCTCAGTCTATAGAGCAGTACTTATAATGTCCCATGAATAGGATAGTTGGTTTAATGGTGAGGATCTCCAGTAGGTTCTGTGACCTATGGCTTGTTAGGATATAGTATGGGACTTTGTCTATGGTGATTTGTGCATGGATAAATTCCAGAGCATTGTCCTGTTTAACTAACATAGAGTTATGCTCGTTGCTGTGCAGCCAGTGTTCTAAATGTGTGGAAAGCCCTAAAGCACTCCACTGCTAAAGTAATATCTGTGGATTTAAACTATGTCTCAGTAATGGCACAGATGTCTATATTCTCCAGAGAGAGGAGAACTTATAGGGTGTGGAGTTTCTTGTTCAGGCTCCTAGCATTGAGCAGTAGCACCTTTACGTTTCTTTAGGTTTAATTTGCTATGCCGGTAGGTTTGTCAAATTGACATTGCCTAAAAAGTATCTAAGGTGGGGGGATAAAATTTTAGTCAATACTCTGTAGCCTAGGGAGAACAGGTGCAAGCCATCCTTTGCAAAGCAATATGATTTGTTAATCCTGTCCTCCAATGCTGACAAATATTGAATCCCACTGGAAAGATACCAGAAACTAAGCCAATTATTGAATTCAACCATCTTTTATTCATATTGTGGCATCATCCTTGGTGAAGGTAGAATGCAAAGCACATACCAGAGAAGTATGTCTTAGAACAGTAATGCCCACATGGACTATAATAAAATCATACTGGTAGCTGTGGTGTGATCTTCTCCTTATTCAGTCTAGCAAGTGGGGCATCTGTGCGTCATATTATGGGGTCCCCTATGACAAGAGTTCTGGGTAATGTGTTTGCTTGACGTATGGGCTTTGCTCTTGGGGATCCACTGGGTGTAGGTATATATGCGTTGTTTGTGTTGCTGAGTGCTTTAGAGACTGCTAAGGATAGGCATTGCCATTATAGGCTTAGGAGCATACCTCTCAACTGTCCAGATTTGCCTCACATTTGTGGCCTGTATCTCATAAAATTGTGGCTTTCCGGCAAATCACTGAGGACTGAAATCAGAAAATAATGGCAAATATTTCAGTTTCAGACTTCATATCTTTCAGAAAATCCATGCTAATGCAAACCCTGTTAGTCTATCAAATTTCTAAGTTTGTAAGACCGGTATTTAAAAATTTTCACTATTTTTGGGCCTTTGACCCCACCCCCATTATTTGTGGGCCTTGTACAGATTGTCTGCTCTAAGAGGTTGAGAGGTATGCTTAGGAGGTCTTTGAGTTGGGAAGATTGCTTTTTAGTGCATCAGCATAAGTTGTTCTATGTGTGTGGTGGACACTATGTGTATTCTTGACAACCTAGTTTGTATGTGAGATTTTTGTCTCTAATAACATTGCGCATGTGCATCTCTTGCATACTGTGCTTGTGTTTTTTAAGGATTAAATGGTTGTCTGTGAACAAACTCTACTCACTAGAAGCTCTCTTTACCCTAGAGAATGCTGCCATCTGTGTGGTCACTGACACATGGTTTAAAGACACATGGTTTAAACAAAACTTCTCCTTTTCACTCCTACCACTCGAGGCTCCCCATTAAACTTCAACATTTCATCTAATGACACCACTGTTATCTCTCCTGACACATCAACTAAACTGCTAGGAATAACCATTGATAACAATCTCACTTTCGATCAACACATCAATAACATCATCAAAACTGTTAATAAAAAAATTGGATCATTATACCGTATCAAACCCTTTCTCACACCTTCTACCAGAGCTACCATTGCCCATTCCCATCTGATTTCTACCCTCTTTTATGCCTCACCTATCTTCACTAACCTTAAGAAGGCCAACCTAAATAAACTAGCAACTTGTTACAATAGCATTGCCCGCTTTGCCACCAGTAACCCTTTCAGAACACATCACTGTCAAAACCTAAAACTCCTAGGCTGGCTGGAGCTACAAAACTGTCTTGTGATCTCCCAACTTACCATTGCTCACAAGATACTGTACCAACCTTATAATACCCCTATACTTTCTTAACTTTTAATCCCTTACAGTAATCTTACCTCCCTTCGATCTTCATCTAAACTCATGACCAAATCTGTAAAGTCCCATAACTTAGCTGGTGACTCTCTGTTCACTAATACTGTAGAAAGGATATGGAATCAGCTACCCACTGATATCACTCTAATCCCCTCCTTACCACTCTTCAAACAAAAAATCAAACTGTACTTCCAAAATCACTGGCTCTGCTCCTGCAGGACTCCTGACTAATCTTCTTCTTTCCCCCTCCTACTAGAATTTTTACACTATACTTATTTACCTTACTTATTCCTTCTTCCTATTGCCCTGTTACTCTCCTCCTATGCTACTACCCTCTCCTCCTTTTTCTCTCCCCTCTCCTCTTTTCCACCACATTACCCTTTTCCTCACTACACTATTGCCTCTTTCTCTCTTCTTCCTTTGTATTTCTTCTGTAATTCCCTTCTTATCTCCCATTCTACTTTTTTCTCTCCAACGGATTATCAAATATATGTTGCTAATCTTGATGTTTTGTAATGTTTCTACTGAATAATTATATTTTGAGTGTGTTCCTTAGGAATTTTGTTTTTTGTGTTACTAAACATATATTCTTTTTATACTGAATTTATTTTATAATTTGTCTCCTTGTAATTTTGTATCTGTGGAGCTTTTCTCCCCGGGCCTCTACTGAAAATGGACATATATCCAGCTAGACTAGCCCGGTTAACAAATGTAAAATAAAATAAATAAATAAAAAATAAAATAAAATAAAGACAGACACCACACCAACAGTGCAGGGTTATAATGCCTGCAACACATTTAGGCCAGCTACTTCACGGACAGAGACTAAGGTGGAGGTGTCTCTATTTACATCAAAAATAAACATACTTCAAGGCTGGTCAGACAGGAAAATGCAATTGAGCTGCTCCATGTTCAAATCACCATAAGTAAAATCCAATACCACTTTCTTGCAAACTATACGTTCCCCCTCTGTAACCCAGGAAACCCATACCATCTATTTAAACCACTAACCATCCAATTCAATACCATATTCATGGGTAACCAATTCCCAGTATTAAATGGGAATCCTATATGACACCAAACATACATGCAGAGAGATTCCAGGATTTTGTAACTACAAACTTCCTGGACCAGATAGTCAATACACCAACCAGGGATGCGACCATACTGGATCTGGTCCTCACTAATATGGGAGACTGCTGCACACCCCCTACTCTAAGGCCTTCCCTTGTAAGGTCAGACCACAAAATGGTCTCCTTTGTAGTAAAAATAAAACCTGGATACCCAGCTAAACCTGGAATATTCAGGAACTAGTCTAATGCTAACCTCCTGCTATTAAGTGAAAACCAGGCAAAATTTCAAGCCCCCATAAACCCTGAGAGCACTGCTGCCTGTGCAGAACTGTTCACAGAAACCCTGTACAAGCATGTTAATTGCTACATAGAGGGAGCTGTACTCACCAGGAAGAAGTACAGAACTAACTCAAAAATCAAGCCACCCTGGTGGAATCATAAAATCAATAGGCTGTATACCATGAGGAAGAAAATCAGGGCAAAAATGAGGAGGTGCATCACCCAGCAGGATAGAAGCAATCTCATAAAACTAAACAAACAACTCAGAGGATAAATAAAGTCTATCAAAGCCAAACTTGAGGTAAGTTTGGCCTCCCAGGCCAAGGACAGCCACAAAGCATTCTTTAGCTATGTCAACAATCTCAAAAGCAATACACAATTGTGTGCAGAGCTCATTGTAAATGCAGCCACCTTCACTGTGCCAGAAGATATAGCAAACCCCCTGGCTGATAAATTCAGCACCAATGTTACTCCTCTCTTCCCCCTCAACCTTTCCTCAGGAAATATCATCAAATATAACTATATACTATCACTAGGGATCAGGTCCTTAATGCTCTCTCTAAGACCAAGAACACTGCATCAATGAGCCCAGGCAATATCACAGGATGCATTCTACATAGCATGAAACATGACCTATCAGGGCCTCTGGAATTACTATTTAACTGTAGCCTTCAAACATGCTTCATGCCTCATGAATGGAGAAAGGCAACAGTCATCTCTCTGCACAAAGGTGGGTCATCTACAGACCCTGAAAACTAAAGACCAATAAGTCTTACTAGTCTCATATGTAAAACCATGGAAAGAATTATCATGGAGATGATCAAAAAAGATATAGTAACCCTCCGGACACTGGACCCAACCCAGTTTGGTTTCGTCAATGGCAGGTCATGCCTACTCAGTCTGGTAGACATCTTTGAGAAGGTCACCAAAGCAATGGATGAGGGCAAAATCATTCACACTGCCTACCTTGAACTGGTCAAGGCATTTGACACAATACCCCAATTGGGCATTGTTGACAAACTCAGGAGGTTAAGTACAAACCCATATGTCACCCAGTAGATAGCTAACTGGTTCACAAACAGGACCCAGGAAGTTAGAACTGGGGAGCCCACCTTTACAAAGAGGCCAGTCATAAGTGGAGTCTATCAGGGATCAGTCCTTGGACTGCTCCTTTTTGGCATTTACTTCTCAGAAATCAGGGCCAAAGTTAGGCATCTCTGACTGACTAAATTTGCAGATCATTGCAAATTAGGAGCTGTCATTGAATTTTACACTGACACAAATGTTCTCCAGGAGGAGATGACACAGTCAAAGACTAAAGCTAAGTGCCACAAAATGCATAATAGTATCCTTTGGGAAGTCATCATCCCTGGTAGCTATCATATTGACAACACACCCCTTAGAGATGACCCAGTAGTCAGGGGCTTAATGACACACATAGATAGTAATCTAGCCTTTGACCATCACATGTCTACAGTGGTTCATAGGTTCATACTAGGCTATCTGCCCTAGGGCATTTATAAGCCTAGCCAGAGTGTGTTTGGCTTTCGCCACCCATTTTAAATTAATTTTGCTATGCCCTTTTTCGAGGTTAGTATACTGTGCCTCTGTCTAACAGTGACACAGAAGTGATACCTGGGATAAACCTATGATCTCCCATCCACTCATCAAGATTCCTCTTGAAGAGAGTCAATGAGGGACTCTGCCTAACCTGGACTGGGACTCTATTCCAGAGTGAAGGGAGCCTCTGGGTTATGAATCTGTCCCTCCAGCATGTCCTATTTATTTCAGTGCTGAGGTTCAAGTCTCTCGAGCTCATAGTTCGATGGGATTTGGATTTTCTGAGGTGCAGCATGTCCATTAATACCGGGTTGGACATGGCTTTATACATCAAGCACAGATCGCCTCTGAGCAGGCGGTATGCCACTGAGTAGAGCTGGAGTTTCTTTAACCGGGCAGCATATGGCATCTGTTTGAGCCCTTTGATCCTCTTGGTGAGGTACTTTTGGAGTCTTTCCAGTTGCTGCAGGTGTCTGGTAAGGTACATCCCAAAAGGGGCATTGTACTCAGTTATGGGCCTGATGAGGGATGAGTAAAGAGGCATGATGACCTCCCCTGATCTAGATGTGAATCCCTTCATGATTAGGTGGGCTATATAAAATGTTTTTCTAACCACTTTGGCCACGTGGTTGTCAAATGAGAGATTGCTATCAACTTGGGTCCCCAGGTCTCTAATTACTTCTTCTGTACTTAATGGATTGCCACCTATGTGGTAATTTGTGGGCACTTTGGTTTTGCCAAAGGGGATGACTATACACTTTTTGGCATTTAGCTTGAGGCCATGGCTCTGGCACCAGTTGTCTGTTTCTATAAGGCCCTTTTGGAGGATGCTTGTGTCGGCTGGAGAGTCGATTATGGTGTCCAGTTTGCAGTCATCTGCGAACTTGGTCAGCCACAGTCCTTCCATGTTGGCCTGTACCTCCGAGAAATATATACCGAACAAGAGAGGTCCCAGGACTGAGCCTTGTGGGATGCCACTTGTAACTGGTGAGGAAATCATTCTATGGTGAGCAACATAAACAAAGTTATGGCATCTAAGTCCAAGAAAGTCATTGTTCCACTGTATTCGGCATTCATCAGATCTATCATTAAGTACAATGCCCCCTTAGGTATGTACCTAAGCAGACATATCCAACAATTGGAACGTCCATAGAGGTTCCTCACTAAAAGAATACAGGGTGTAAGTAAAATGTCCTATGCAGACCACCTCTAGGCCCTATCCCTATATTCTGTCTCCTACAGGCTTTTGAGGTGAGATCTATGCCTAGTATACAGGGCATTGTCAGACCCCACTCTGATGGACCTGCTGCATATCCGCAAATCAAACAGCACCAGAATTACCCATTCTAAAGACTTAAACCTTGCCTGTAATAAAAATAGGAGCTGCTGGAGAGATAGGTATGTATCATAGAGACTAACCTGTCTATGGAACAGGCTTTCCATCCATGTTAAACAGAGTTCCTCCCTAACCCAATTCAAGTGCAACTTGGACAATTGGATGGGAAACCAGAAATTCATCTCTGGTTTGGCACTAATGTTTCTAATGTGCACAGGTAACCTGTAAATGGTTCATCTCCCAGGCCCATGCTTCCATTTATCAAGGGTATCAGAATTTGACACAGATTTGGGATGCATGGTTAGGTTTAGAAAGGCCCTTGTGGTCATTAGCCTAGTAAACAACTATGAACCTATGAACCTATGAACCTATGAGACAATTGCTACATTATATCAGGATGCCCTTATCTACCAAGCTGGCAATGGAGAGATTGGAAAATTGTACATCTATGTTGTCCAGATATGTCTGTGGGTGGGCAACTATAAGTCATTTACTGGGTTATACCAAGGTCTCCTTGGATGGTCTCTGGGGCTTAGTACTACACTAGGTTAGATTTTGCTATGTTTTGATAGTAGTAGTGCTGTTTAATGTGCAAACTAGCTGGCCTTGGCTTGTTTCCATGCAATGGACTTGTTTTCCCACTCCAAGTTAAATGTTTTAATTCTAAGGGAAGTTTAATTTATAAAATTTACTTTCTGGGCATTTGTGCCTGTTGAGAGCACTGCTAATGGCTTGATGTAATAATGCCAAAACAGACTGGTTGTGAGTATAATGTTTAAAAATTGTCCCTATTTTACAGCCTTTGTCCCCTCCATTATTTAAGGCTTTGTGCAGATTCCTTGTGCTAAGAGGCTGAGAGGTATGATGGCTGATCAATTAGTTAAACAGATTACCTAACAGACAATAGCAATGAAAGAGGGGTGAAAGGGACTTTGGAAGCCAGATTACCATTAGATGCAGAAGCAAGAGATACATCCTTTTAAAACCAATACAAGAGAAGGGTAGGAGGAACAGGGAAAAAAATTCAAACTGGAATTCTATTCCTACAGTTAGAATTTCAGAAACTTTTAGCTTAATATCTCAATGGGGGAGGGCAAATTTAAAGAAGGGGAAAACAGTAGCAAAGTAAAGAGAAAAGCAATCGAATGCAACTTTAACCAAGTATATACACCTACAAAAGTACTGAAGCACAAATTATTGTGAACCAAAAAACAAACAAACTTTTTTATGTGGATAAGACTGACCGTAGACTTGGACAGGATTTATGTGCATGAACAAGCAATCATGAAAGAGCAGGAGACCAATGCCTTGGCAAGGCATGTTAAGCAGTATTCAGGACATTTTTTAAATATATGGCCATAGATACAGTTCGATTAGGTCCAAGGGGAGGTCCTATTAATCTCCTTTAGGAGAAAAAAGAACTTATGTGGCAGCTTAAGTTGAATGCCTTTAATTCGCCGAGCCTTAATGATCACTGCTCAATTTCATCTCTTTTAAAATTAAAAGCCCTTACTAGATAAGCATTAGGTGTGATGAGTTTTATATATATATATATATATATATATATATATATATATATATATGGGTCCCCTTCACATTGTCGACACTTCAAAATGCCGAATTTCATATGGCTAAGACCATATGATCGACATTTGAAATGCCAACAATGTGGAACCGGCATCTCAGTACAGTGTGGAATGGAAAGATTTACATTCCTGCACTGTAGTGTGATCACAGAGTTGGGTGTGGGTGTGCGGAGACCCCTTGCTAGCAATGTTTAGGTAAGTGTTTGTTGTTTTTTACTTTATATTTCATATGTTCAACATTTCAAGTGTCAATCATATGGTCTCGGGGATCTACCTGATAACACCGACACACCAAACCACTGACAACGAAATAACCGACACGAAAAAACTGACAAAAAAAGAAAGTTCAAAAACACGAAACTTCACATGCCCGACAAACCAAAATCCCGACAATCGACAATCAACAAAACAAATACCTTTCCCGAAAAACACACACACACAACACAAGCACACCAAAAACCTTACAAACCTACACAAAACCTTACATACACAACTATCTATACACTAACCTTAACCCAAACCCTAACCCTAACCCTAAGGTCCGTCACTATCGCACACTTACCTTACCCGCACCCTAACCCTAACTCACTTAATCCGCCCCTAACCCTTAACTCTGTCACTATCGCACACTTACCTTACCCGCACCCTAACCCTAACTCACTTAATCTGCCCCTAACCCTCAAGTCCATCACTATTGCACACTTACCTTACCTGCACCCTAACCCTAACTCACTAAACCCGCTCCAAAACCTAAAGTCTGTCACTATCACACACTTACCTTACCCACACCCTGACCCTAACGTCCGTCCCTATCGCACACTTACATTAACTTGGTGTTCTCAGCGTCGGGATTCTCAACTGTCGGTCTTCTCCATTGTCAATCTTCCGGTGTCGGTGTTCTCATCGTTGGTGTTGTGCACTTTTGGAGTTTTCAGGTAGACCCAGTCACGGCCATATGAAAGTTGGCATTTTTAAGTGTTGAACATATGAAGTAGATCCACATATACATATACATATATATATATATATATATATATATATATATATATATATATATATATATATATATATATATATATACATATGGGATCCGTACAGATGCTCGACTGCATCTTTCACTGAATCCCAATTTGCCAATAGTCGATCCAAACAGGAGTCACCACACGGAAGAATCAAATAAAACTTTCTTTATTTTTCCATAAAAACTGCACAAGCGCTTTCGCGTAGGTTAGCTACGCTTCATCAGGTGTAAATATTGAAAGCAAATGAACCATCTTTATACAAGACTTTTAGGCGGGAAAAACCAGGTGATCAATTAACAATTAAAACACAATTGAAGCAGTTAGTGTTTTGCTTAAAGCGGCAAAACCCTAACATTAAAACATAGTATAAACAACATTTCAAAATCATTCAGTAGTAAAAACATCCAGTGCTCTATTAATGCAATATATTTAGTGTATAACGCACAGATGATAATATCATAAAAGACAAATACATCACAAATAATGAATTAAAGCCAGTTAATACTAGCTTACAGTTTGTTGCCACACTCTTCTATAGAATGCACTCTGATGTTATTACAAACTCATGACCTAATAATTTTGTATTCATCTGACAGGAACATATATCAACAGATTAAAGTTGTTTAACTTTTAAAGCCGTGAGACCATCTTTTTAAAACTAAATCGCTTGACCACATAAAGTCTACATGGCATAAAGATATATAAAAATATATAAAAAGCCTCATTAGAACATTACTGATAAAATATATATATAACAAAAGATCCCTCAGATCAACTCGAAACTGTCACCAAACCACCTTCAGATCTTAAATTTTTTAAAAACCAGACATCATCCAACAATCTTACTACCGCATAAGGTCCCTAGCATCCGACAACCTTATCAAGTAGTAATAAAAGATCTAGAAGCAAAAACTGAAACATAATAAACATAATAAATGTAATAGCTAGACTGTTCTCCTTATGAACATCATTCTTACTTCCCAGCTTTACATAAGGAAAGAAGTGAGAACTCCCATGTTCAAAAACATTCATATACGGGAACACCCCACATCCAAACTTGGAATCCACTCACCTCAAACCTTCCTAATGTCTGTCACTCCCATACCTAGCTACATAACAACATTTTTTACATACTAAGGATATTTCCTAGAGGTGATTTGTTTACTGATGTTTTGATCCAGGTGGACTTGTTATTTATCTTGCAATTTTAGATGGTTTGTTCATAATTTAATAGTAGAATATTGTGTTTTTAGTGAATAGTTATCTGTACTGTTCTGAACCAGGTTTATGTCTGTTTTAAGTAGACTTCGTATACCAATTTGTTTTAGGTATTGTGCGTAGCTTATTATTTTATTATTTTATTATTTAGTAGTTTAAATATTCTCAATGGGCTCAGACAGGGTTAGAATTTATTTATTTTTTAGACTTTGTTGCCACAGAGTCTGTTGTAGCAACATGTGGTAGAGACAGAGGCTCTGAGAGCATCAGAGATATGAGCAATCGATTTTGACTGTCAGTACTTCTGACACGAGTACGAACATCTTTGACTTAGATTACTCATGTCTTGCCTTGTTTTGCGTGGTTTGTTTTGCATGTGGGGAATGTTTAGAAGTTAAGGCTGAAGCACCATATGGTGAGTAGTTTTTATTACTATGGATTCTGGTCATATTTTAAGTTTATTAGATATATTTCACTTGTTAATAGTCTTACAAATGTTGGTTGGTTATCTGTGATGTTACTGGCAAAAAGAGACGCTGCTAGACGTTTAAACGCTATTTTATTCTGTCATAGAGGGCGTTTTTAATCATCTCAGCTATCTGGCGAATAACATCTTTTTTAATAAGTTACGATAAGGCAGTTGTTTACTCGCCAGGTTTGGTCATCTCGAATTTTGTTATGTAGCTAGGTATGGGAGTGACAGACACTAGGAAGGTTTGAGGTGAGTGGATTCCAAGTTTGGATGTGGGGTGTTCCCGTATATGAATGTTTTTGAACATGGGAGTTCTCGCTTCTTTCCTCATGTAAAGCTGGGAAGTAAGAATGATGTTCATAAGGAGAACAGTCTAGCTATTACATTTATTATGTTTATTATGTTTCAGTTTTTGCTTCTAGATCTTTTATTACTACTTGATAAGGTTGTCGGATGCTAGGGACCTTATGCGGTAGTAAGATTGTTGGATGATGTCTGGTTTTTAAAAAATTTAAGATCTGAAGGTGGTTTGGTGACAGTTTCGAGTTGATCTGAGGGATCTTTTGTTATATATATATTTTATCAGTAATGTTCTAATGAGGCTTTTTATATATTTTTATATATCTTTATGCCATGTAGACTTTATGTGGTCAAGCGATTTAGTTTTAAAAAGATGGTCTCGCCGGCTTTAAAAGTTAAACAACTTTAATCTGTTGATATATGTTCCCTGTCAGATGAATACAAAATTATTAGGTCATGAGTTTGTAATAACATCAGAGTGCATTCTATAGAAGAGTGTGGCAACAAACTGTAAGCTAGTATTAACTGGCTTTAATTCATTATTTGTGATGTATTTGTCTTTTATGATATTATCATCTGTGCGTTATACACTAAATATATTGCATTAATAGAGCACTGGATGTTTTTACTACTGAATGATTTTGAAATGTTGTTTATACTATGTTTTAATGTTAGGGTTTTGCCGCTTTAAGCAAAACACTAACTGCTTCAATTGTGTTTTAATTGTTAATTGATCACCTGGTTTTTCCCGCCTAAAAGTCTTGTATAAAGATGGTTCATTTGCTTTCAATATTTACACCTGATGAAGCGTAGCTAACCTACGCGAAAGCGCTTGTGCAGTTTTTATGGAAAAATAAAGAAAGTTTTATTTGATTCTTCCGTGTGGTGACTCCTGTTTGGATCGACTATTGGCAGTTTGGTTTTCTTTTTTCCAAACGGAGTCTTTGTTTTGTGGCTGCAGTTCTTTATATATCTTTGAATCCCAATTTGGTGAGCATACTTGCGCGAAAGTGCTGTTCACTGCAGCAACACTTTCGCGTAAGTATGCTTGTTGTTCCAGTCGTACTACGGTGCGGTAAGGGAAAATTCAGTCGTACTACGGTGCAGTAAGGAAAAATTCACTTTTCTCCACTGTAGTGCGACCTCAGAGTGAGAATATTAAAGTAGGGGGTGCAGGGGGGCTTGCCCCCCTGCATTCAAGTAGATTTTGTGTGTTTCTTTTTAACATACTTTAACGAAAGCGCTTTTTCGATGAAAGCACTTTCGTTAAAGTGTGTTCAGTGGTCATGGATTCTGGCTTTTAATCTTTCGACCAAAAGTCCTAGATCCATATATATATATACATATATATATATATATATATATATATATATATATATATATATATATATGTATATATATATAAGATATATATACAAATATATATATATATATATATATATATATATATGGATTCCATACATTTGGTCGAATTACACTTAGTCGAAAATAATTCCAGGTATTTCACTTCACTGAAAGCTCACTTGACTGAAAGCTCATTTGGTCAAAGTTCATTTGGTCGAAAATGGAATATAGCCCCTGCCCCACTGCAGTGTACCCATGAAGTGAGAATATTAAATAAGGGGGGTGTGGGGGGCACAGCCCCCCACATTGGGGGGTGTGGGGTGCGTAGCCCCTCCCACATTATACCAATAGTTATTACTAAAGATATATATATATCAATGCATTTCTAATGGATATACCTTCTTATAATAGTGAATTCATTAAAATTAAGTGGGGGCTGTGCCCCCTACACCCCCCATTGTGGGGGACTGTGTCCCCCACACCTCCCTTATTTAATATTCTCACTCCAGAATTGCATTGCAGTGGGGCAGGGGCTATATTCCATTTTCGATCAAATGAACTTCGACCAAGTGAGCTTTCAGTGAAGTGCAATGCCTGGTATCATTTTCAACTAAGTGTAATTTAACCAAATGTATGGAATATACATATATATATATATATATATATATATATATATATATATATATATTGCTTTATTTTTTATTATAAATATTTTTTTAAATTCTATATTCATAGGATTTAATAAGCATAATGTTGACATTCATTTTTGTATTGGTGTTTTGTTAAGAAATCAAGGTTTTATATGGTTTGATTATACATGGTTATAATGACTTTAAGCAATTTTTATATGGGGGTAATGAAGTGATGTATTTTGAGCGAGTATTCTGACCGCTGGGTTTTATATATAAAATGAGAATTTTTTAATGATGGTGTTATCTGAAGAAGTTCACCTGTGTTTAGTGGATGAAAGTGCTAATAAAGTCTTCTAGTTACCTTTTCTCGGCTGGTTCCTGGAGTGTTTTCTTTGTTTTTTGTGACTGAAGCACAAATCCTGGAGCAGAATTCACAATACTGCCACTACTGCAATCCTATCACAGGCTAAGGCACCAGACTGGATAAATTTAGCAGTAACACTGTAATAAATGACTAAATGAGGCTCAAATCTGTCAGTAGATCACAGTCCTGCCACAACTGTAAAAAAAGCTACAAGACTGAGGTCCCAGATTAGGTTCAAAATACAGAAAGCTATATTTTGTGTAATTCTACTTATTGGAAATAGAAATGCAGTGTAATGTATAAACAATGTAAAAATCTTACAATAATACACAATCTTCACACACTGCAAATTAAGCGGGTCTGTATTGAATCAGTGAACGCTTAAAAAAGCAAACGTTGATTCATCGACCCTAGTTAACTGAAAGCTGACAATCCCGAACACTCAGAACAGCGATTTTTTTCCCAGGGAAAAAAATCACTGTTCCACAGGAAAAAAAAAACTTAAAACAGTATTTAATGTGGGGGGGCTATGCTCCCCACACCCCCCTACTTAAATATACCAACTCCGAGATCACATGACAGTGGAGGAAACAGCAAACTCCCGAAACCGGCCAGCGATTTTTTTCCCTGGGAAAAAAATCGCTGTTCCGGGTGTTCGGGGTTGTCAGTTTTCACTCAAATAGGGTCGATAAATCAGCGTTCACTTTTTTAAGCATTTGCTGGTTCAATATAGACCCAATTAAGCTACAAGACTAAGGTTCCAGAACAAACTAAAAAATGCAAATAGATAATTTTTTGTCTAAAACATAGACAAAACATTGAGAAGTACACAAAAGCACCACACAGTTCACTATAATTGCAACGTAATATAAGGAGAGTTTAAATTTAAGTTTTCTTATTCTTTTTTGTTGAAAAGCTTGTATCTCACACCTCTCAGAGTCTTGAACAAAAGACCCTGAGTGGATATTCCTCTGTGCTAAATGTAATAGACTTGCTAGAGAGGCATCCAATCAGATAAAGCCAATACTAGAGCTCAAGTCCAATGTTCCTGTCCTGGAATATGCATTTTCATTGCACCAGTGGTGCACATATGTTACCACTGAATGAAGATATGTCTTTCATTTTATGACTTTCTGTCATATTTTTGTAGAGTTTTTTTTTTTTTTTTTTTTTTTTTTTTTTTTTTTTTTTAATAAAGCCTTACCTCCAAAGTTATAATAGTTGCAAGTTCTGCTCTGTTTCCTTGCCCATTTAAATGACTATTTTGTCAGTGGAAATTTTTGTTTAATTCCGTTCCTACAGCAAAATAGCCCCATTTGAAGGTCAATGCTTAAAAGTGGTATATAATGCTTCAGTTTACATACTTGTTCTTTGTATCCACAGAACACTGTTCTGGTATATGTATTTCCTCTGTATATTCTGGTAGTAAGGCTGCTAAAATGAATAGACCAGATAATGAAAAAGGTAACTCTTTTTTACTACTTAAAAATTAAAGATAGAAATTATCACTATCTAACATGTCCTGAAGGTATATCAATGGGTTGTTCCACAACCATATGTAACAAAAAATTGGAAACACAGTTCCTTGGATCCCTCTATTATGGAACCTGTTTGTTCAAACATATCGTCTAAACACGTATGCTCACAAGTAAGACAATTCCATGTAATTATACATAACAATATAAAGAAAATACTCACTCAAACTCATTTCTTTTATTCTCAATCTCTGATGTTATTGCAACTGAGAAAAGAAATAATCAATTACAAGTACAGAAAAAGAATATCTTGCACTTTTTCTGAGCTTGTCTAGCCACAAAGTGAATGGAAGTCAATGGAATTGAAGCCCACATTCATTGCTACAACTTGTAGTGAATAAAGTATTATGCAAACATGCTTGAGCACAAAGCAAATGAGCAGCCATGAATCCAACGCCAGCAGATAACCCATATACATATCTGTAGCTATGTTACCTGTGTTCTTGTGCATTTCCCCAAAATGGCAACCCCCTCAAAAAAAAAAAAGTAAAGTTCTTTGTTATGAAACTCTAAAACTGTACCAAGCACTGACATGCCGTGAATTACCACACACTAAGAGCATCAGAGTTTCATTCACAACTGCAAATTCACTGCCATACTATTAGCACCTGCTGATCATGCCCCATAACACCTGGCACCCAGGGCATCCGCTCCCTTCACCTCACCCTAGTTATGCCTCTACCCTTATGGAACAGTGGCACACTATTTACTTATATTATTTTTGCTGTATGTTTCTGATTCTTGGAAGGCTAGATGCAAGAGAAAAAGTACAGTTTTTATGTTTAAAAGATGGGAAAGTAATTTACCTAACACTGTTAGTCCAACAATACCGATGTTGGGTATAGCACTGTCTGGTGGGTTGTTTACCATACATTGGTAGGTGCCGGTGTCTGACGTCTGGGTGTGGTTGATAAAGATGGTGGCACTCTTAGTGGGATGAATGACAAAGCCTGCACGACCAGTGTAGTGTGTCATGCTCTCAATAACCTGTCCTCTCTCATAGGCAATGACCTGTCGGGTAGAGAATATCAATAAACAAAACAAGTAAACAAATAAATAAATTAGCTTCAATAGCTTGCAATACATGAGATTGACTGACACCAAATATGAAACAATATTTGGCACTGTAAAGTAGAATGAGTCATTGTGCAAAATATAAAACAATGCCAAAGAATTGTTGAGAACAGTGTACAAACTTAAAATATGCTATACACATTTAATAACCTGTTAATTAACCACCAGTAAAGAAAAAAATAGCCTGGAGAGGTTATGAATATTACTTTTTCCCATTCTTTACCTGTTCCTGTAGAAATACAGCACTCACTGTTATGAACCACTCACTGTGCATCAGCTAACATAACTTTAAACTATAAGCTGAAAACAAACTAAGTAAGAAATGACAACTACTGAAAATAACAAAACACGAAAAGGCACGACTAAGGAGAATTATTTAATCCAAAAGCAAGCGCTTTCATTCATCCACATTTAATGAACTTCTTCAGACATTTTAAATCAAACACACCCCCTATCAAATACACATTTATAATCACATGATCAAAACTCTGTCATATGACATACACCAACTGTTAAATCAACAAGTATTCAATTATTAATTCTAAAACACACAACCCTCCCAAAACATTACAATTTCAATCAAATTTCTTAAACATTCCTACTAAAAAATAAAATAAATATTTAACAAGTTTTATTTTTTAAAAAGCTACCTCCTTTATCAAGTCAAACTCTTTAATTTTAGTAAACAGGCTATGGAACAGTGGTTATTCAGACCAGGGTGGCAATAACCATTTAATGCAATTTGCCACCACAATTCTTGTCTTTCCAATATCAAACCCATTGGGCCACCTCAGTCCCATTTTAACCTGTTCAATGGCTCTAAACTTAAAGTAATGACCTGGGTTTGCCTGAACATGCTTTGCTAAAGCATTTGCTTGCTTCCCTTTATTTATAGCGTAAGCTTGCTCATAAATTTGTTCTCAATTTATGCTCTGTCTTTCCCACATAGAAACTAATGCATTTTTAGCATTTTGCTAAATACACCACTCCTTTAGAGTTACAGTCAAATTTATTGGGTGTAGTAAATTTCTTATTCTTAACAAAATGGTACAATGGAAGTTAGACCTGAACACCCCCAAGATAGTGATACTGAAAAAAGATTAGATAAAAATTTTGTGGTGAGTTTTATTACTACGTACACCCTGGATTCTAATTTGTTAAGGAGTATATTAGTAAAGAATTGGTGGGTCCTAATGGAAGACACCGATATTAAAAATAAAATTGATTGCTCACCCAGAATAGTTTATAGGAGGGGAGCTAATTTGAAAACCATTTTGGAAAAAGAATGGAGGGGCTGTAGTAGAAATCCAGGGATGCATAAATGTGAATCCTGTCCTTATTGTAGGTTTATTGATATTGGGCAGGATTACACTGTTAAGAATAGGAAATTTGCTACACAGCATGTTCAGGCAAACCCAGGTCATTACTTTAAGTTTAGAGTCATTGAACAGATTAAAATGGGACCGAGAGGTGGCCCAATGGGGTTGATATTGGAAAGACAATACAAAGAAAGACAAGAATTGTGGTGACAAATTGCATTAAATGCTTATTGCCACCCAGGTCTGAATGACCACTGTTCTATACCCTGTTTACTAAAATCAAGAGTTTGACTAGATAAAGGCAGTAGTTTCTTAAAATTTAAAACTTGTGAAATATTTTTTATTCTATTTTTAGTAGGAATGTTTAAGAAATTTGATTTAAATTGTAATGTTTTAGGAGGGTAGTGTGTTTTAGAATTAATAATTGAATACTTGTTGATTTAACAGTTGGTGTATGTCATATGACAGATTTTTGATCATGTGATTATTAATGTGTATTTAATATGAGGTGTGACTGTGGTGGTGGTGCTGCAGTAGCGTTGTCGCCTCACAGTAAGACGTTGTCCTGTTCAATTCTCAGCTAAAGCGTCTTCTGTGTGGTGACATGCGTGAATGGGCGTACCTTTGTTGAAGGTTGTACGTCAGGGCTGGCAACTCGGTACGTAAAAATCTGCTGCCAATCATTAGCGGACCGGAGTTCCGCTGTGGCAACCTCTAACCGGGAAAAGCTGAAAGATACAACAACATTTAATAGGGGGTGTGTTTGATTTAAAATATCTGAAGAAGTTCATCGAATGTGGAAGAACGAAAGCTCTTACTTTTGGATTAAACAATTTTCCTTAGTCGCACCTTTTTGTAGTTTGTTACCTTCATAACTTTAAACTATGTCACTATATTTTGTCATTACTATAAACTGCATTTTTGTAGTTGGTAACAGTGCAGTTACAGAAAATCAATCAAACATGCTGATGTCCTGATTTTATGGAATGTGTTTGGTTATTAAAAAGATGTCTTAGGAGAACAGGATTAAAGATCTTAAAGTCACAAGCCTCGTCCCATTAAAGAAAAGGATGAGGGCAGGATGTAGCAGAGATGGGGTGCCACCTGACCCCCACCCCCCCCCCCACACACACACACACACACACACACACACACACACACACACACACACGCACACACACATGCATAGCCTATGAGACCAAATATGCTGATATGCAAGATGATCTCAACAGAAAAACTAAAAGTGTATCAGGAAACATTCCAAAATACTCAAACAATGGTGGGTACATTGACCTTCCTGCAACATGGACTCAGAACCACTGTTCATCACACAAGCTAAGTAATGATGATAACTGGTAGGGTTACTGTATAAGAAAGAGTGCGGATGTTCACTTCATTTGTGGGAGAACTATTTTGTCAACCTTCTGATGTCCTAATGGTATGCGCTAATAAAAGGTGAGTAGCACTTGATCTCAGAAAAAGGAGAATACGTAGAATCATTAATAGGTGGGAGCTTGGTATAATGTTTAAGGTGTCTACCTTACAGACCCAAGGTGCAGGGTTTGATTCTTACATGGGGTAATTGGCTAGGCTTAAAATGGCCCACAAGGACAGTTATTGTAGTACTAATCTATAAACTTATAACAGTGCATTTGTCCAACAACATTCTTTAGCAGCTTATATTAAGAAAGGCTCACCTGCACCCTTGTGGCAGAAGAGTGTAGATGCAGCCTTGTCTTGAGCTGGGAATTGAAGGAGAAAGGTTCACTGTGTGCTTTCCTATTGGTAGATTAGCTTAAAAATGTTTAATTTTGCCTGTATTTAAGACTCGTGTTTGCACAGGTTTGTGCTCTATTAGCCGGAGCTGCTCTACAATTGGGGTCCTTTGCCGGAGGTATAGAGTATTTCTGCTTCAATCCAAGGTATCCAAGGTAACACACAAGATAATATCTATATTTTGTGCTTTATCTGCACTTTTTGAACTGTATTTTGTTGAATTATTTTCTGTCTTTTTTACTGTTTTACTGTTTCATTGTCCGCACTTGTTTTGCAGTGTACTGATACCTAGATAGCACAGACTAGATTCAGACCTGCTGAATCTAACCTGTTTTTGATACACCCGAGCATAAAACTAGCCATCTTACATGAAGAAAAGCTCCCCTGCACCATTGGAGCAGAACAGTGTGGATCCAGCCTTGTCTGAGCTGTGGTTTGCTGGAGGAAGTTTCATTGTGTGCTTTCTTATTGGTAGATTAGCTTAAACATTTTTAATTTTGCCTGTATTTAAGTCTTGCATTTGTGCATCACTGCACAGCACACATCAGGGGCTAGTGGAACCCTGTATAGATGCAAATGCCCTAAAATACAAATTTTCCCTAGGCATCTGTCATTGAAACCATCCTAGGCTTCCCTGCTACTCTACTGGCAACTCCTTTGGGCATTAAGTAGCGTTGCCACACCTATCATCTACAACCTTCAACTGAACAACCCTTGTAGTCCTAGCTCAAAAATTGGTCAAACTAGCCCACTCCCTCCCCTAATAGCACATATGGTGAAAACCTGATATAATGAATAGGCAGTTTCCTATCATTTCTATGCCCAGCCTGATTGACATAGGAACACTGAGGCAATGTAGTAATTGCCTCAAGTATACTGACAATTATTTACTCCTGCAAAAAACTAATAACCTATGTGAGAGATGTAAATATACTATGAACTTGGAATCACTTCTGTCATGTAACAACAACAACTTGAGATATACCTCTGTAGACTATATGAAGAGAGACATGACTGAACTCTCAGATTGTATGTCCCAGGCAAGTATGACCCTAGCCTTAAGCAGCATTCCACTTTCACCCAGGATGATGCCACAATGTAAATAAAAAAATATCGATTTCAACAACTGGCTTAGCTTCTGGTGTCAGTACAGGGGGATCCAGTATCTGTCCGCCTGGGATGACATGTTCAACAGGCTACACTGCTTTGCCGAGATAGTCTGCACCTGTCTCCTCTAGGCTTTCGGATACTTAACAAAGGCACTTGCCTCCCCCATAGTGCCTTTTTTAGGCTATGTCAAAATAACAAAATGTCCGATGTAAAGAAATACACTATAGACAAACTCTAGGTTTTGCTGCTCAATGCTAGGATCTTAAACAGTAAACTGCACTCCCTGTAAGCATTCATCACCTTGGAAGAAGCTGACATTTGTGCAGTCACTGAAAGTTGGTTCAAGGTGCAGAGAGCATCTTGGCCTTACAAGGCTACAATGCCTTTCACATGTTCAGACCCCAAAATGAGCATGAAAGTACCAAAGGTGGAGGTGTATTCATCTTCGTTAATGCCAAATATACCTGGAGACTGGTGAAATAGTACGACTATCTTGAGCTACTCCAGGTCCAAACGACTATAGGTAAAATGCCCTCCCACATCACAGGTCCCCCACCATGAACCAGAAAAAGCACACTGCCTACCTGAGTTTGCTGGAGTAACTCAACATGCAGCCAAACACCTTGATCATGGGAGATTTCCATTATCCTTCCAGCGACTGGGTGACTTAAATGAGCACAAACAGAATTGTTTTGAGGTTCCTGGACTATGTTAATTCAAATGTCCTGGAACAGTTAGTCTGCACCCACAAGGGGCTTAGATGTCCTAGACCTAGTACTTCCCCAACATGGAGGGTCATTGTACCACCCGTGTGTGTTGTCCTACCTTGTAAAGTCAGACCATAAAGCTGTCTCATTTGAAGTAAAGTTCAGAGCTGACACCCTCACAGCAGCAAAAAAACTGAACAATTTCTCCAAAGTAAACTATAGCCTAGTAAGCAATGGTGTCAAAAGTTTCAAAGCCCCTGCTAACACAGCCAACAATGACTCCTATGCAGAGAAGAACACAAATGCCCTATATAACCACTTAAATAAATGTACTGATATTGGTTTTGAGGTGTTTTGCCTTAGGGGCTTAATTGTTGAGACACTGATATGCGTGTTATGTGTAGTGGTGGATTCTTTTTGTGTACCAGCATGTGTGGGTTGTTTGCACTTGGGAGGTCTCTGGTCTTTTGGTAGGTTCTTGGTGAGTACATATGACTTGACCTTATGGTCTGTGAGAGGCGAGGTGTGTGTGCTGACAACCTGGTTATTGTCTTGTTTATTGTTACATGAGAGGACTGATTCCAGTTTCATGATATAGTTACATCTCTCACATACTGTATTTGTTTGCTTTAGGAGCAAGCGGTTGTCAGTATACATGAGGCAATTGCTATATTACCTCAAGATGCCCAAGTCAATCAGGCTGGCTGGAGAAATATTGGAAAACTGTGCATAGCAGTAGGTTAACCTATAACTACTAATTTGTGAGAGGGCAGGTTAGATCAACTTTTGAGGGGACTTATTCTATAGAGGATCAGGGATGAAAAAGTGTGGTGACGTTGCTCACTGCTCAGCTGATTTGCTTGCAGAGTAGCAGAGAAGCCCAGGAGGGTTTCACTGACTGGTATCTTGGGGAAAAAAGTGTTTCTAGGCATTTGCGTCTATACAAGGCACTGCCCCTTGTGTGGTGCGCAGCTGCATGCAAACACAAGGCTTATATATAGGTGAATTTAAACAGTTTTAAATTAGTCTGCCAGTATGAAATCACACCATGATCCCGTGAAGATATGTGAATGCTGCCAGCCTAGCTAGATAGGATTTTGTAGATAATTCTGTCATTTGTAAATATTATTGTAAGCCACATGCTTGTTCTCTTAAATATAAGAAAATTATGGTAAATGTTGAACTTCAAAAATGTAACCACGTTGCCCTCTGCTGGAAGAAATCTGATAAGTCAAGCATTGTATAATTGTTTGATCTCAAAACTTGGAGCCGAGATGTCTGAATGAAGGAATTCTTCCTATTGTTTTGAGACCAGAGTTAATGTCTGGAATGTACATGTATAATGTCTTTTATTGTTCTGGCTTCCTGACCAGCTGCAAGATCAAAAGGGCTGTTACACTCTGAGTTTCTGTTAGTCTGGGAAACAGAGAATAATGATGTAATCTGAAATGAGTTAGTGGTACTGTGTTATCAATTTAAGGACAGAGAGAGAGAGAGAGAATCAGAGCATTGTGCATTTGTTTTCAGAACTGACAACATCACCCGTACTGCCTTGCTCTCTATGTAAGTTTATTTTAGAGCTGTGTTTGCTTTTAGATATAGATAGGAAATACGAAGTCTAGCCTAGCTGTTTTCTGTATTGATGTCAGAACTTTTCTACTGTACTATTTTAAGCATTTCTATGTGATCTCTGAACTCTTGACTAGCACTGTGTAGTAAGAAGTATTGTCTTGTGTTTAATTATTTATTATTAAATATTTTTAATAATATTTATAAAGTTTTGTGTAGAGATAATTTAAGCTCTAGAGTACATTGCATGTGTATAGTGATACTGCCCAAGCCACTCCAGTAGCTTTAGCCCTGGGTCACAATTACTATTTGGCTAATAATATTGCACAGTAATAATTGGACACCCTTTAGTAAGGGCCTTATTAGTAGCTGATATTAGTGGTTGGTGGCAGTGATTTCTACCTTATAGCCTGGCAGAGAAGGGGGCATAGCTGGAGAACCTGTGCCAGCCTTCCCCAGGAGTGTCTGTGTGTTTGTATATAACTCATATCTCAAAGTGTGTGTATCAGCTACTTGGGCAGGGACATGAAGCACTGGTTGGACAGAGAGGGTGCTGGAGGTTTT
The DNA here is from genome assembly GCF_019279795.1 of Protopterus annectens. Taxonomy (NCBI): domain Eukaryota; kingdom Metazoa; phylum Chordata; order Ceratodontiformes; family Protopteridae; genus Protopterus; species Protopterus annectens. The sequence continues at coordinate 673,789,001 of NC_056751.1, read as the reverse complement.
AGCTTGACCACTAGGCTGAGATTTACACCCTATAGCTGTGCCAGTGCGGAGTCTTATTGGGGATCTGGAGAGAAAGGGAGAAACCAGCCCCAGACTGACTGCGATCTCTCTGTGCTCTTAAGGGGAATTGTACTTTACTGTATGTGTATTTGCTATCCTTTCCAATGTGGATGCCCCTTACTGGTGTTAGTGGTGAGGATTGACGCTCCTTGATTATTGACCAGTGTATGGACATCACATATTAATTGTTTGGCAGTGGTGGGATACCCACACCACAAATTAATTGTTTGGCAGTGGTGGGATATCCACACCACATATTAATTTGGTTGGCACATACTAATTGGCTTGTAGTGGTGTAGATAGTGAATTCCTGTAGCTTATGTACAGTGATCACTGAAGGTGTTTTTGTACTCTAAATCAGCCATGCAGTGAATATTCAGAGTTCAGATCACAATTGTTTTATTTCTTTTGTTAGCTTAGTTAGTCAGGGAGAGCAGGCAAGCATGTCAGCAGAGGAGTATGGAAAGCTGACAAGGAGTCAGTTGGCTGAGATGTGCCAGCTTAAAGGACTGGTACAGGGAAATGTGACTAAGGCAGACATGACTGCAGCTTTAGTCACAGCTGCATCAGAAAACAGCAATCAGGAAGGTGATCAGACTGGCAGTGGGTGTACAACACTCAGAGAATGGAAAGCTCAACCTTTGTGCAGAGGACTTAAAAATCCATCTGGAGATAAAGAGACTTGAGTTGGAGGCCAGGCATTTCAAAACAGTAGCAGCAGAGAGACTGAGACATCTACAGGCTGAGGAGAATGAGAAAATGCTACACCTGGAAGCTGAGGAGAAGAAAAGGCAGAGGCAGCATGAAAAGGAGATGCTGACTCTTTGCCAGAGTCACGGAGGTAATGGGGAAGGGAGTAACCAGACCCCCAAAGCACAAAAGTTCAGTAAATTTCTTCCGTGGTTTAAAGAGGAGGATCATTTTGATAGTTTCACTCATATGTTTGAAAGGGTATGTAAACAGTATGATGTTGACCAAAGGCTCTGGGTACGGTTCCTGACCCCATTACTTCATGGTAAAGCTGTAACTGTTTTGTCCAAAATGTCTGACATTGACTGTTTTAATTATGCTGCTGTTAAGAATTGCTTGTTAGAATATGTTAAGCTAACACCTGAAACTTATAGGAAAAAGTTTTGTGAGCATAGACACAAGGCAGATGAAAGTGTGTGTGAATACGTTGCTGAACTGAGCACTTATTTTCATAGGTGGGTGAGTGGATGTCAGGTCACCACTTTTGAAGGGCTGGATCTTTTGGTGAGGGAACGAGCCCTTACCACTTTGCCTGAGGACATTAGGATCTGGTTAGCTGATAGACAATGTGCTACTTCAGATGAGTTGGGGAAGAAGGGAGACCTATACCTAGCAAGCAGGGCATCCCTGCACAGAAAAGGGACCCCCAGTACTGCTCATGGGTGTAAAGGAACCCATGGTGGGCAGCCCAGACTGCCCTAACAGAATCTGCCAGTAGCAGGGGAAGTCACTAGTCCAGGTACATGTCCAAGACCTAGGGTTAAATGTTTTGAATGCAACCAGTGGGGCCATGTGGCATACCGATGTTCATGGAGGCAAGGTGGGGAACAAAAGGTGAGACAGCCAGTAAGTGGGAAAGACAAAATGCCAATTGTAGGTTGTCCTGAGACAACAGAGGTCCCGAACTACCATCCTGCAGATGTCCTGATAGGGAAGGAATTTGCTGAGGCAGTACCATGTGTTTATGCAGTTACATGCAGTCTGGCTTCGAGACAAGCATGTGGGTCTGGTAGCCTGGGGAAAACCCAGACAGACTGCATACTTGCAACTGGGAAGGGTGAGGTGGTTACGTCAGGGAAGGAGCTACCCTGTAGCAGTGAGACTGAAGGTGAGCCACAGCTGCTTGTGGGTACTGATGTTCCCTTGGACAGAGGGACTGCAAGGGTAGAGGTGAGTAGTAGCATCCAGGCTGACAGTGAGGCACCACTGTCAGAGGATACCAGACTTCCTGTGGAAGGGGAGCTGGGTGGGTTACAAAGAGAGAGAGCTGAGTCAGGCTCAGCTCTCAGACCTTACATTGCATGGCCTAAGAGAGGTAGCTAGTGAAGACCTGATTCTCAAGGGAAGGGGGAATCTGTATACTGGGACAAAGGGTTACTGTATAGAGAGTGGACCCCTGAGGGAGGGCTAGAAGATGAGAGAATACAGCAGTTGGTAGTTCCTACCATCTGGCACTTCTAGCCATAGGCCATGATATTTCCTTTGCAGGTCATATGGGCATAAAACGTACAAAGAGATGTATTATGTAGAACTTTTATTCACTGGAAATTTCCAGAGATGTAACAGGGTACTGCAGGACTTGTGATCAGTGTCAAAAGGTAGGCAAGGCAGGGGACATGGTGAGAGCTCTTTTGATGCCTTTGCCTGTGATTGAGGAGCCATTTCAGAGGGTAGCTATGGATATTGTGGGGCTCTGAGTACCCCCAAGTTCCACAGGGAAACAATATATCTTAGTGGTAGTAGATTATGCTACAAGATACCCTGAGGCAGTGGCTTTGTCCTCTATTGAGGCAGAAAAGGTGGTAAATGCTTTGTTAGAGATTTTCACCAGGGTAGGTTTCCCAAAAGAAATGCTGCCTGACAGAGGTGCCAGTTTTATGTCAGACCTGCGGGCTTGTCTGTGGAAGTGTTGTCGGGTGAAGCACCTGAAGACCACCCCCTACTATCCTCAGACTAATGGTCTGGTTGAGAGGTTAAAGTCTGCAATCAAGTCCATGATACAGGCATTTGCAGACCAGTTTAAGAGGGAGTGGGACAAATATTTGCCCCATCTGTTGTTTGCTTACAGAGAGGTTCCCCAGGAATCCAGAGGTTTTTCACCCTTTGAGTTGTTGTATGGGCATAGGGTGAGGGAACCTCTAGACTTAATTTGCCCAGTGCACGAGCATCACAGATCCTTCCACCAGCAATCCCCAGCTCAGACTAGGCTATATTCACACTCTTCTACCACAAAGTTGCAGGTGAGCCTTTCTTAATGGAAGATGGCTGTATCTGAGTACAACTATCAAAAGCAGGCTAGATTCAGCAAGTCTAAATCTAGTCTGCTATTTAAGCAATATTACAGTGCAAAACAATTGCAGATAATGAAGCAGGCACAAACAGAAAAAAAGTCAAAAAGACACAGAAAAAGTCAAAAAGGCAGAAATTAGTGCAAAAAGAGTTAAATGCAGGTTAAAATGGCAGATTAAGCTCAAAATATACCTTATTTCTTGTTCTTAGCTTTGGATGGCTTGGATTTAAGCAGAAGCACTCTAGGCCTCTGGCAAAGGACACCAAATGCAGAGCTGCTCCAGTTAATGGTTAAGGTGCTTACCTCATAGACACAAAGTACAGGGTTTGATTCTTACCTTTAAAATGAAATTGGCTGGACTTAAAATGGCCTACAAATCCAGCTAACTTATAAACCTAAAATGACAAAACCCCAAAAATGACAGATTTTGAATATTGCTCTTATAAACTTAGAAAGTTACAAGAATAACATGATTTGTGTTAGCATGCATTTTCTGAAGATATGAAGTCTGAAACTCAAATGTATGTCATTAATTAGTGACTTCAATTAAAAAAAATTCATGAGGTACAGACCAAAAATATGAGTCAAAAACCCGAACATTCTGTGAAAATCTGAACAGTTGAGAGGTATAAAGGATTGAAACTATCTTGCATTTTTGTTCACACTATTGCACATCTCCAAATGTGGATAAAGAGTGTTTCCTATCAATGCTTAAGAAAAATAAAACTGAATAAACTATTTTTGTTACAATGAGGATGTTACCTGTCAGTCCTTCACCTTTCAACATTTCTGACTCATTGGAGGTATGTGAAGAAAAAAATGTAGTAGATTTCTTCTGTGCCATCCCAGACTGAGCCTAAAACAGGTCATTAGGAATCGGTGCTCTGCCCTGGTAAACCAACTAACTAAATACATAGATAGATAAGTCTGCTTTGTACCTTATCCACAATATTCATGATATGGTTAAGTTTCATACTCTGACAATGCATTCTCTTTCTGTTCTCCGGGATCTTAGTAAACAACAATGTGGAATGTCTGTCCTGGAGAAACTGAGATGTGTCAGTACTGTCAGTTCTTGACCGTTCACAGAATCTTCTTTCTTACAGTGAGAGGTAAGTAGTGAAATGATATGTTTTACAGATTAAGGGGGCTTGTATTTCTTCTGCCAAACATTGTACATGTCTGCATAGATTAAAATGGAGCACAATTCATTCACATTTCACCAGCAGATAACAAATAGTAAGTATACTGACATTGCGTGTCTGCCTATGGATAACTATAGAATATAGTGTTGAACAATTTTATTACCCTTATATGCAAAATACTGACTATCTCCCACCATATAGAAGCCACTAACTTAAACTGTAACAGACAGTGAATAAACAACTATTTACAGCAGTGACAGCTGTTTACATATAGGTTCAAAGGTTAAGTACTAGGTTAGCAGCCCTTGCAGGCTGGATTAAGCCTAGACAGTTTCCCTTTTTGTGATTGAAATAACCTATCCTACTTGGTTACAGGTTTGCCTTACTCATCCCATGCTCCATAATGATATATTACCCCTAATGAGAATAACTGGGATCATAGCATAGATAATTTGGGGGGATCCATGCATAGGATTAAGCATTTAGGAGGACAGGGACAGTCCTGGGGTACATTTTGTGCTCCCCATTCATGCATCTAAGTTATAGTTGTATATGAACAGGGATGAACTTTGTTTTCTGTGGACAGGGATTCTGTCCCAGAGCAGCAGTATCCTCTAAGAGCTATACATGATTTTCCAAACCATTCTATTGATGTTGCAGAAGAGGTTTAGGTCCCTAGACTAAATAATTCTGATGCCATTTGACTTGCTGATATGCAGTAAATCCACCAGTAATGGTACAGAGGATTCCTTGTATGTCAGACACAGATTGTAGCTTAACAGTCCGTAGGATACCAAGTATAGTAACAGTTCTTTGAGTCAGTCCATGTAGGACATGTTCTTTAGGCCTTGTATCCTTTTAGTGAGGTTTCTTTATAGGCATTCCAGTTGCTGCATGTGTCTGGACATATTACATGCCAAAGGGAGAATTATATTCAATGACTGACCTAATGAGGGATGAGTAAAGGGGGCCAATAACATCCCTAGATGTAGACACAATATGGAGACATGCGTGAATGGGCGTACCTTCGTTGAAGGTTGTGCATCAGGGCTGGCAACTCAGCACTTAAAAATCCACTGCCAATCATTAGCGGACCAGAGTTCCACTGTGGCGACCCCTAACCAGGAAAAGCCGAAAGACACAACAACAACTATAGAAGATCCTTCTCAATGGACACATGTTATTCAACAGATAGGTCACTGTCCAAATAAGTTCCCAAATTTGCAAATATTAATGATATAAAACTCTGGTAGTGTATTGCTTATTCATCTGGTTTCACATTTGAACATTGACTCTTTCTTGTTCACCAATAATAAATAATATGCAGACTATTTCTGCCGTTGTCATTTCCTAGGACTTCAATATTTTCACTCCACTGTACTTTTCTGATTAATTACAATACTCTTCTGCAGCAGAAACTAATATCTGTCAAAGGAATATCATGGGAACAGACCTGCTGGGGAGAATCAGGCTCTAGCAGAGGTGTGACAGTCCAAATGATGTTCAGTCGGTTGAGTGCTGCAGTGGTTCGATACGAACAGGGGAGGATGGCTGTTTCACCACGAATGACCTGGACACTAGGCATTTCCACTGACACTCTCACTGCAGAAAAGCCTGGAGGGGTAAGCAAATATGTTTACTGCATAGCACGTTAATTTGCATGCATATGTATTTTTGCTAGGGAGGGCAAGCATAACATTTACAACATTCAGGTACATGCAATCATAATAAGACAGTAATGAATGACAACATGCTTAGTTTAGATATTTTGCTCATGTCTTCAACTTCTCTGCAGGAAAACCTATCCAAGTCTGAAGACAAAATATTTTACTGTTGACTATAACATACAACAGTCAGATTGATGGTTAGTCCACATGTAAACTTTACTCATTGTCCATGTATTGCACCACATTGTTACCATAAAATCTTCCTTTCCTCTTAGGCCATAGTCCCCATCTCATAATTTCCTTCTGTAATTGAAAGATTGACTGGTATTAGACACAGCAAACCATTTTCCTGCATAACTGCCATATTTATTTTTATTTATTTAAAACTAGGATGGAGCCTAATTTCAGCAGAGGCCTGGAAAGAAACGCACCAGACTCATGTCTTTTGATGTGGGAGGAAACTGCAGCACCGGGAGGAAGCCCATGCGAACACAGGGAGGACATGCAGACTCTACACAGAAGGCACCCCGGTTGTGAATCAAACTGGAGAACCTCTTGCTGTTTGGCAACAATGTTAACTGCTGTACCACTGTGCCACTTAACTCCCTGTATTTAAAATAATACCTGAACAATTGCCCAAAATGGATTCATTTATTAATTTGGCAATGGCAAAAAAAAAATGGAGCAAACTCAACTAAAAAAAACATTTGCTGACATTTTGTGAACCAAACACAGATTACAATGTAAGCAAACAGGGAAAGGCATGTTTTTTTTTTTTTTTTTTGTCTATTACAGGATATAGCACAATCACCTCCATATGAGAAATCATCAAACACATTGTAAGCAACATGAACAATGCATTGTAGTCAGTGCAATATGTACTGGCATATAAAAGCCTTTGATGGCATAAACCAAATTATTCTCTTGACAGAGCTAAATCTCTCTAAACTAAAGCACCTGCTGTTACTTTGGTTGCGGTTCAGTGAAAATGTGCATAAAGTCAAAGTGTTTTATGTAGTGGGTAGCCCCCATATACATCATGCAGAGGGATCCCTATCATCTCCTTGGTCTGACAACAGTTGGTTTGGAAGGCAAGTAATTCTTGGCATCTGGTTTAAATGGTTCATGTTTGAAGTTATGTGGTACAGTTTTTGTAATCAATGATAAGTTAATATTACACAGTGTATTGCTAATATCATTAACATCACAGGGTTTTATACTGCATTATGTACACAACAGTTTTATATAGTTTGAATAACTTTGTGGTTTCATTTTGTATTTTGCTCTAGTTCTGCCTTGGATAAGTATCTTGGATGAAAAGGGGACACTGGGCCAGACCACATACTTAGTTAACAAAAGAAAATTAATAAAAAATGCATTTAAAATGACATAATAGTTATACCTGTCACCTGGCCTACCTCGTTGTATTTTAGCTCATTTTCACTTCTAGGTCAATGATGTGGAACAGAAATATCACAATACCAGTTGCACCTACACCCCCTAGAGGGACTTGCCCCCGCAAGAAGAAAAAAAAACATTTTTTTATGTTTTGGGGGTTTTGACTCACGAAACTGTTGAGTCAGAGCAAAGTCCTTTGATCTTTCATAGGTAAACATATCTGTAATTTATTCTCCTTTAACATGTAATTTCATATCCTATCAAACATTTTTAACTATAGATTTGAAATGCCATTTTTTGCAGGTCATGTCACTCAAGCTTTCTGTTGCATACCTTAAATATAATTTGCAAAGTAAAAAATATTTTTTTTTAGCTATTTTGCTTTGGTAGTCTCCCTAGGACATTAATATCCCTTTTACAGGTGATGACCCAGGGACATAAGAAAAGTTACTTGCTTATGGTCACATCTAAAACATTTATTCTCAAACAGTCAGAAATGCATGCAACCTCCAACTGCAGTTGCATTCCAGAATGACATACTAATATAGCTATCTACAGTTTCATGCAACAACACTAAACACACAGCCCCAGCTAAAAACTCGTGGCACTGTGAGTATATGTACACCAGAATATCATAAATCAAGCTATATATGCATAAAGTTGTGTGGCCTCATCAAATTGCCTTACCACAGTAATTATTAATATAATGGAAATCTGGATATTAGTTTCTGCAAATACTGTGTTCAATATGGGAGTATCTCTCTTTTCAGTAAAAATTATGTTACTACTATCCGCATGAGGTTGCATGCATTTGAACATAAATGTCACACTTATAAGGTTCGAACTATCACATTTGATGTATAACACATTGCTAATGTATCTCACTACTTCTGATACTATAATATTTTTGTGTAGATAGATTCTTCTTTCTAAGGTAAGAAGGATATTCCATATACAGTCATATGTGGAGTAAATATTAACAGTCTCTTTAAATGTGAGCCACCATTAAGGGGATCAGTTTATACATAACAGTTCAGTAACAGCTATTAGCAAGTGCACATTATGTCATTCTCCTTATCTCTCAGCTATTTATTTACTTTTTTGTTCTGGTCCTCCTCAAAGTAATGATTTTACTCTTACCAGCCACTCTATTTGATCCATTTATTCTCATTGGGTGGGTTCCTAATAGCTTATTCATTCTTTGGGAACAAAGGTTGAATGTACCAGGAAGAGTGCTGCCATATGCAAGGAGGACTGAGGTTTGATCCTTTAAAGCAGGACTATCCCATGCATGCTCATGTTGTGATCAATTGACCCCCCCCCCCCGTACACCCACACCGCAGTGTGATCTCTGGCTTGACAGAGGGTTTTGTCATGGAAATTTTGTCCATGAGTACACACCCCCTCATTAAATAGTCATGAAGACACACCCCTCATTAAATATTCATGAACAGGACTAAGGCTCATCATTCTTCTCCCCCATGCCAGCTCCAATGAGCACAAGACCTGCTAGCTGAAGTGGGTTGTCTGGGCTGTAGTCATGGCTTCAGCCCTCAATAACAAAGGACCTGTCTGTTTCTATATCATCTCGATTATGTGTATGCTTATTTGTGTGCTGAGATTGATATTAACAGCCAGTACACCTAAGTATCTATAAGGAGATTGGTTCCCAACATTAAAGTCCTAAAGAAACTGAGGCTGAGGTTAAAACCAACTTAAAAATACACCTTTTTGTTGAGGTTTTATGATTATTCCTGCATAACAGAACCATTAAGTGTGGTGAGCAGGTAGGTGTATACAGAAGTCACCTGACATGGACCCCTTAATGTATGATATTTGTGTACCTATATCATACCTTTTTATAAGTTAAATCATTCTGCCTTTGATATACTTTTACAGCAACATTTCCCCCACAGTTAACATAGGAACAGTAGCAGTTATGCAGAAGAGGAGTTGGTAATTAAACAGCTTTTACCCCATACCCATCAACAGTATTTGTATTAAGTGGAATGAATGATAACATGTTGGATAATTCTCTCATAAAAAACAACTTCTTGTCATAATAGATGAGACGGCATTTCTACATTTCTATAGTGTCCAGATGTACCGATTTACAAGTCAGTCTTTATTGTTTTGTTCTTACTCAGAGTCAGCATTTGATATTGACTTTATGATGATCACCATTTCATGCTATCACCATTATATATAGCATTATACCCATGTATTTTTATTATAGGGTAATTATGATGCTCAGGGTTAGGGTGGTCAGAATTTAAACAGCTACTTCCCCTGTCAAAAATCTGTACTTTACAGCTGCTCATAGGAAGCAGTTCATAAACATAAACAATATTTGAGCATTTTACTCCTTAAAACACCAGCAAACATAACTCAGACTATACAAAACATATCTGAACTCCTCTATTCCGAACCTACAAACATGTAGCTTAAACTTTTGGAAAAAGCAATTAGATTACAAGAGAACTAAGAGTCAGCTGACCAACTGCTTTTTGCCAAATTATCACTTTATACCTTTCTATCTTGCCACAAATGCACCATTTTAACATTCATTAAACATTTATTCTGTATAATCAGCTATAATTAATCTGACTTTCAGCTATAAAAAATGCCCCTTATAATTTTCTCCTATTGCTATAAAAGCAACCCACCTTATAGTTTACCCACTCAACTGTCTACTTGTTTATTTTAATTCACCAGTCACTGGAAAAGATGGAAAGCTTGCCTGCCTGCCTGTTTCTCCTCTGGTGTCAGTCTCAGAGTATTAGGTTTCCTAAGGAAATGTATGAACTGTCTCAAGCCTCCAGATAAATTCTATCTATGAGAGGTGTAAATACTCAACTAATACTTAACTAATCTAGAGGCCTCTCTCTCTCACAAAAAGAACATACTCTGTGAGCAGCACACATCACTGCAATCAGATTCAAATCACAATAAAAGTACTTATGCTGTGGGTGTTAAATAATCACTACCAAAACCTCCAAAACTTAAGAACACAAGGTCTCAACAGTGATCAGACTCATCTTCCTTATGCAATCCTTCAACAAAGTGTCATCTTGAGGTGAGCTATCTTAAATCTATCACTCCTAACAACAGTAGTAGCAAAAATGTTGTAATGGTAGGTGAATCTGCAGTGATGCACATAAACTCACCACACACACAAGAGTGGACAAAAACAGGATTATTTTAAGTTGTCTTGCGGGAGCCAGGATCACAGACATGACAACTTCCGTAAGGACCATTTCACCTGACAAATATAACTATGACATGGTAGCTGTCTGTGCAGCAGTGAATAACTTCAAATGTAATACCTTGCAGGCAAACATGTCAGAACCTTTCATGCATGTTACAAATGCAGGGGAGACACTGGTCCTGAATGGGATACATCCTTCACCTCAAATGATGCACAGGTGCAAAAAAAGATAATTGGTTGCAATTGGATAAATAGTTGTTCCCTAGGATTCATTAACACCTACACTAAGTGTACACTGTTCTGAGTGAACAAGCAATGCAGGCATAACTCACAACTTCTTCCTAATTTAATTTTCCTACTGACTTTCTTGCATTTCTAAATATCGAGGAGGATTCATAAAGGTTACCACAAAGAGTAGACTTCATGTTCACTTAGTGTAATCTTTCTGAGTGACTAGAAAGCACAAAAAATGTTATAGGGATATTCTTGAATACAGATCGTGTACACTTAGTGTAGACCTGGCGCATACTTTGCATAGGCATTAATGAATCTGTCCTGTTGCCTTTTCAAGGTAATCCAGACAGAACTCCTAGATGTCTAAATCACCATAAACAAGTCTAATTACCACTTCCTAGATAATTACAGAATACCCTCTATGTCCCCTTCCAAGCGTGATAGTTATCTTAATACATTAATTGAAATACCCATTCAGCGGGATCTTTAACAAGCCATCTACAAACTGTCTGACCTACACTGCCAATGGTCGGTATGCCCAATGTTTTCTTAATATTATAAATGTTACTCTTTTGGCTGCAGTGGTGGTGCTGCGGTAGCATTGTCGCCTCATAGCAAGACGTTGTTCTGTTCAATTCTCAGCTAGAGAGTCTTCTGTGCGGAGGCATACGTGAATGAGGCATGCCTTTATTGAAGGTTGTGTGTCAGGGCTGGTAACCCGGTACGTAAAAATCCACTACCAATTATTAGTGGACCGGAGTTCTGCTGTGGCGACTCCTAACCGGGAAAAGCTGAAAGAGACAAACAAATGTTACCCTTTTACAGATATTTAACCATTCTACTACAGGCCTCAATATCCTTCATCTAGTCCTCACAAACATAGGTTCATAGGTGTATACTAGGTTTATGGCCACTGCTTCCTTATAAGCCTAGCCATGCAATCCAAATGTATCCCACTAGTATTGTGCCTTAGAGGTTATTTTAATGGTTTGTGTTAGTTAGGGTTTGATTTAACATCTGTCTCTGTCCATCAGAGAAATAGGTGTCAGACCACAGGTGAATTGTTGATTTCACATCCGCTGGTCCAGGTTGCGCTTGATTAAGGCCAGTGAAGGGCTTTACTTCACATGGATGGGAAGCCTATTCCAAGGAACGGGGATTCTTTCACATACATTCCTGTCCCTCCAGCATGTCCTACTTAAGTTTCAAGCAAAGTTTAAATCCATATATCTAGTTGTTCTGGTGCTGTTCAATCTGTAGATGTCCAAAAGGCCTATCAGAGTGGGATATAAGGATACCTTGTATGCCAGGCATAAATCATCTCTCAACAGCCTGTAAGAAACAAATTTGGAAACAGGTCTTTGAGGTGATCTTTATAAGACATTGTGTTTCTACCCAGTATTCTTTTTGTGAGGGTCCTCTGTGGACAATTCAGTTGTTGCATGTGCCTGGTCAGGTACACACCAAGGGAGGCATTATACTCAATGATGGGTGTGTATAGATGAGTTACTTACCTTGTGAATGCAACAGTTTACAGACCTGTAATTTGGGGCTGACTCTGTCTGATGCACACAGTATACAGCCAATACATGGTTGAGTCACCCAGTGGGGATCTAGGCACTGGTGGGGGGCTGTGCATCCCTTCCCTTTGCTGATTCTGCTGCAGCTGTTTCCACAGGATCATATTGTATAGCATGGCACATACTGTGAACATCTGTACAACTACACTGGCATGATGACTTTCCTGGAACTAAATGCAATGCCTTTACTTATAGGTTGAGTGACATAGAATGATTTTCTTACAACCTTAGAACACGTGTTTGAAAGCCAGGTTACTATGTACATGAATCCCCAAATCCCTGACTACTGTGTCTATTTTAGAGGTGTTTTACCAATGACATAGCTTCCTTAGATGGCATACTTCCCAAAAGGTACAATTATGCATTTATTGGCATTTTAAGTGGCAGCTTTGGCAGCAGTCATCTGTCTGTGTTAGACTTTCCTGTATGATATTAGTATCTTGGGGACTTCTATGATAGAACCTAGCTTCCAATCCTCCACAAATCTAGTAAGCCAGAGGCCCTTGACATTGACCTTGACTTCCAACATATAGATGCCAAAAAGAAGCAGGTCCAGCACAGAGCCCTGGGGGACCCCACTGGTGACTGGCCTCTTTGTGGAGGTGGCCTCCTCAAACTTAACTTCCTGGGTGCTGTCTGTGTGCCAGCTGGCTATCCAGTGAGTTACATATGGCTTTATGCCTAATTCTGTGAGTTTGTTTACACTGCCTGAGTGGGATATTGTATCAAATACCTTAGCTAGGTCAGTGTATGTACAATGCAACATTTTCCCTCATCCATTGTCTTTGTGACATTCTTAAAGCAGTCCACCAGATTCAGTAGGCATGATCTGCCTTTGTCAAAACCATACTGGGTTGGGTCTAGTGTCTGAAGGTTTTCTATGTCATTGTTAATCATTTCCATGATAATTCTTTCCATGGATTTGTATATGAGGCTAGTCAGACTAATGAGTCTGTAGTTCGCAGGATCCATTGATGGTCTGCCTTTGTGCAGAGGGATGACAATTGCAGTCCTTCTTTCATGTAGCACAAAGCTGGTGTGGAGGCTGTGGTTGAATAGTGACACCAGTGGCCCTGACAGGTCATATTCAGGCTATTTAGGATGCATCTTGGAATACTATCAGGGCCTATCTAAGCTGTATTCTTGGCCATAGAGATCACATCTAAGACCTGATTGGGAGGATTATGTTTATTGGCACTTCCTGGGAGGCTAGGGATGAGAGGGGGTTAATGTTGAAGCTGAATTTGTCAGCAAAAAGCTTTGCTCTATCTCCCAATGCTGTGAACGCAGGTCCACTTATCAACAGTTTAGCTCACTGTTGTGTGCTGCCTTTGAGGTTTCAGACATAGTTTACAAATGCTCTGTGGTTGCCCTTGGCCTGGGATGCTATCTTTACCTCAACATTTGCTTTGTTGGACTTAATTAGTCCTCTTTGTTTTCTGTAACTGAGTAAAGTTGAGAATAGGCTACCCTTCTTATAGAAACTGCAAGAAATCCAAAGAAAATTAAGAAAAACTGCAGAAAATAAGACAGCGTTCTTATTTTTAGAAGAAAAGTTTCACATTAATGCAACAAAAAATTGTTGTCAGAACGTGGGAACTTTGACACTCTGAATTTAAGGCTCACATACATAACACAAGCAAAACACAAATCAAAGTGGAAAGAAATGATGTTGAAATGGGAGGGTTATGAAATAAGGGGAGAGCAGGATTTTTGATGCAGGTCCTTAAGGAGAACAAAAACAACCATACAGAATATCATAGTTACAAAATGGCAAAAAATATTATGAGAACTAAGTTAACACAGGAATGGAGAAAGGAGATTTTACCAATAAAGGTGACTGCAAGTAGGGGTACAGAAAATAGCCAAAGAGGAGGTGGAACGTATTGTGGAAAATTAGCAAATGAACAGAGCTTTTACAAGCAAATAACCAAAGCTGGAAAAGTCAAGGAGTGGGATGAGGTCAAGCAGAAGTTTGGACAGTGGGTCAAAGACTGCCTTCCATTTGTGAAATTGATATCAGTGTATAGGTAAAGAGAAAGGGATAGGAGGAGTGCTAAATGAAAGACTAGCTCTGATTGAGTTTATAGCTGAGTTTAGAGTGTATGTTGCAGTTAAAAAAAGATAACTATTTATGTCTGCAAAATAATGCATAACTATAAGACTCAATTAATCAGAAGAGGTTAGAAAAGACTGGAAAATGAGAATAGAAAGTCAATATACAAAAAAACAACAACAGGAGGATATTTGTGTGGCTCATAAGTATACAACAGAGTCTGGAAGGTTTAGGATTTTTGCATGGAAGTCTTGGACTAGGTATTTGTATACCCCAAGTAGACTCTGGAGAATTTTTCTATGGGAGGGTGGCATAATGGTTAAGGTATAAAAATGAACGCCAAGCGAAAAGCCACCAAACTGGAGAAATTAGAATTTATTTAAACTCAGAAGTATGTTAAAACAATGAAAACGGTTCTCTGTAATCCACGAGTAATCCACAAGTAAGCGCTTTCATTTAATAAATATTAAACTTCCTCAGACAACGTACCAAATGACATCACTTCCTTTTATACTAAGCCTTATCCATAAAACAGGAAACACATGACTCTACTAAATCTTGTGCATGCCTATATATCTACGATTAAAATAAGAATAATAAAAAAATATGAAAAACAAATCTCATCTAAACAACGGCTAAACAGCAGCTATACACACGATTTCATATATTACATATTGTGAGCATAACTAATGTTTAGCAATAGTAAATGCATATATGCATATTACGATGTTAACATATATATATATATATATATATATATATATATATATATATGTGTGTATATATATATATATGTACTTAATACAATAGTATACTAAAACGTTTTATACTATTAAACTGTTATTTTTTATCAATCCATGAATGTGTTTTTATATCAAATGTATCAAAATCTGTTTTATAAAAAATAGATTATAAAAACTTCCCTAAATAAATATTTGACAGATAAATTATACATCCTATCTATGTATAATATAGCGATGAAGATTACTATATATAATTATATATTATATCAGCCTCATAATGGACTTAAATTTTAATAAATATTAAAAAACAAGAATAAAATTGATGTTCAAATATAAATATATAAATATTAAAAATGAATATAAATAAGTATAAATAAATATATCTCAATCTATTATTTTGTTTCTATTCAATGCCTTAAGTTTTAAAATGGGAGCTACTGAACTACGTTCATTTACACCTGGCCATGTGTCGGCCTGTGTTTTAGTTTGCCATTGTAACTCTTTTTGCTCTAAAAATAAACCCCAATGTCTTTTATCTTCTATTTCTACATGATCTATTGCTATAAAAGAAAATTGATGATTTCTATATTCATTTATGTGTTTTGCTAGCGCATTATTACTTTTATTTCTCTTAATAGCATATTCATGCTCATAAATTCATTGTGCTAGAGCTCTCTCTGTTTTCCCTATGTAGAATGTGGGGCAGGAATTACACATGGACAGATATACTACTGCTTTAGATTTACAATTATATTTTCCATTCAAATAATATTTCTTTTTCCTTAGGTAGAAGGAGTCTCCCACTTTAATTTTAAAACACCAATTACAGGCTCCACATTTACTCATTCCTTTAATTTTATTACTCGATAAGTGGATTCCTGTTTTTAATATATCCTTAAAACTTTTCCCTTTTCTATAAACAATTTTTGGTGTTTCTTCTATATGTTTTTTGCATTGTGGGTCTTCCATAAGTATTGCTCAGTTATTAGTAATTATTTCTCTAATTATATGATGTTCTTGAGAAAAGGTGATAACTAAAGCTTTTGAAAATTCATTCTTTTCCTCTTTTTTATATTTTCATTTATTATTATGTTATCCTGGTTGTTTATTCTAATATTTGATGCATTACTAACATCACTTATTTCATTTTGCTTTTGTAAAATAGGTCTAAAATGTCTGCTTACTCTTTTTTTAGTAACTTCAAGTATTAAGGAATCTACTAATGCCTCTGGATAACTCTTATTAATAAAAATACCACGCAAATTGCATTCCATTTCAAATTGTTCAAAATTGGTTACCATCCGAGCGTCTCTAACTAGTTGCCCTTTTACCACGGACCTTTTCTGATGTTCTGGATGACAACTATTGTAATGGAGAAAACTATTAGAATTGGATTATTTTCTGTGAATAACTGCAGTATATGCTCCATTTTCAATATCGTTCATGAGATGTATATCTAAATAATTTATACTATAATTATTGATTATCCATGTAAATCTGAAAAAAATAGTAGTTTCATTAATATATGCTAAACATTCATTCAAGGAATCTACTGTACCAGTCCAAATGAGGCTGATATCATCCTGAAAGTGATGATAAGATTTGATAAACGTATTATATTTACTATTAAAAACATAATTTTTCTCCCAAAATGCCATAACTAGATTTGCATATGCAGCCCGCATGGTGAGCCCATAGCAATGCCCTTTTTCTGCAAGAAATATTTTTTGTTAAATGTTAGAAAATTATTACTTGAAACTATTTCTAATAATTCCATTATAAGGTTAGTTAATTCATGATTAACATGATACAGAATTAATAATTCATTAACCCATTCTAAAACTAAGGACTGTGGAATAACTGTGTATAAATCACACACATCAATTGTTACTAAGATATCTTCATTATTAAATTCCACTTCATTCATGTGCTCTAAAAATGTCCAAGAATATTTACAAATATGTTCTTTATTTTTAATAATCTTTTTAAATTCATAATCAGCATATTTAGCACATGCTGAAGTAAGGGAATCTCTTCCATCTACTAAAGGGCTCACAGGGAGGGGGGGGGGTTGCATATGTTTTTATGTATTTTAGGATTTCCAAAAAATACAGGAATTCTGGGAGATGTGATGTTAAGATAATTAAATAAGTCAATATTAATACATTTTCAAGGAATGAAAGTACTTCATTCACCTAAATCCCCTTGAGTACCCATTTCCCTATAGGTCCTTTCTGACTCAGTTACACAGCAATCCTTTACACTATTCTAGCATGTCGAAGGGTCAGTTGCTGGCGTCCTCTCCTGTTCAACTGGTGAATCTGGGAATCTTGAGGCAATGTTACAATTGCCTCATGTACACAGACAACCCTGTTCTCCTCCCAACAAATACAAATATATGTGAGAGATGCAACTATATAGCCAAACTGAAGGCTGAGCTCTCTCAACTCAGTACTGGCAGGAGGAGAAGGTAACCATGCACACCACAAACCCAGTCTCACATAGACCTATCACAACTGCAAACCAAACACATAAACACACAAAAACATACTCGGAGGCTCTGATTAAAAAGCTACCAAAGCAACAGAGGCCTCCAAAGCAGACACCCAAGCGACCACTACCTCAAGACATAGCACATGCAACACATAGTTCACAAAGTCAGTGTGCTAAACAGTCACAGCCCTTAAGGCCAAACAACATGCCAGATACACTTGTAATAGGTGACTCCATAGTCAGACACACTGACGTCCCGCTCACCAGACTGAACAAGGAAAAGGTTACAGTAAGCTGCCTGTCGGGCGCTAGAATCCGCCACATAACACAAGCACTCAGGTCACTCCAAAGCAAGTACAAATATGACTCAATCATTGTCCATGCCGGTATGAATGACCTGAGACGTACCTCCCTGGACTACATGAAAAGAGACATAGAGGAGCTCTCTGATTATGTAGCCCAGGCCGGTATGACCCTGACCCTGAGCAGCATCTTACCCTCACCAAGAATGATGCCACAGTACAAAGACAAAATGATCAGCTTTAACAATTGGCTTAATTATTGGTGTCATTCTAAGGGGATCCAATGTCTGTCTGCTTGGGATGACATGCTTGACAAGCCACGCTGCTTCACAAGGGATGGCTTGCACCTGTCACCCCTGGGCTTCCGGATATTGGCCAAGGCTCTTGCCAACCCCATAGTGCCTTTTTTAGGCAAGGCTCAAAAGACAAACCCACCTCCCTAGAAAACACAAGTGAAAAAAAACTAAGGGTAATGCTGCTCAATGCCAGAAGTCTAAACCTCAAGATGCACGCTCTCGAAGCCCTCCTCAGTATGGAGAACATCGATGTCTGTGCAGTGACTGAAACCTGGTTCAAGGCTCCTGAGAGCACCCCAGCACTACCAGGTTTTACCTCATATCATGCTTTCCGGCCCCAAATCTTGGACCAAACCACAAAAGGAGGGGGAGTATCCATATTCATCAAAGATACCCACACCTCCAGGTTAGTGGCAATGCACGAAGCATCAGAGACCATCCAGGTGCAACTAACCATAGGCAAAACTGCCCTACAGTTTGTAGCATGCTACAGACCACCCTCTCAAACTCAGGAACCCCACTCAGCCTTCCTGAAGACACTGGAGAGTATGAATGTCTCTCCAAATACCATCATATTGGGAGACTTCAACTACCCAAACATAGACTGGGAACATTACTCAAGCCCCAACACCCTAGCCCAAAGGTTCCTAGAATTCATAAACTCAAATGCGATGGAACAACTAGTCACCATTCCCACAAGAGGAGATAATATACTAGACCTGATCATCACAAACATGGGGACAAAATGCTCCACACCGGAAGTATACCCCTCATTGGTAAGATCAGACCATAAATTAATCTCACTGGAAATCCACATCCCGCCCCCACTCCCTGCACAAAAGACCACAGTGAAGAACTTCTCAAAAGCCAACTTCACACTTCTTAAGACTGAAGTGGTATCCTTCAAGGCCCCTGGGCCAGTGGAAACCACAACCCACACCGCTGAATCCTTTATAAATGCCTTCTACGGGTACCTTCAAGAATGCATGGATCATGCAATCCCTAATAAAACCAAGACCCATTTCCCCCAAAGGCAGGCGCCCTGTCTGGTAGACCCCAGCCATTAACAAACTTTACAACAGGAGGAGGAAGCTACTACATGACAGAGCAAAATCCCTAAAAGGGAAGGCATCTCTGATCAGTACTAGCAAAACCTACGATCACTCATAAAATCATCCAAGGCCAACTTTGAGAGAAAAATCGCAATAGACACAAAAGACAATCACAAGGCATTCTTTAGCTATGTTAGAAACCTGGGTGGAAACTCCCAGATATGCTCAGAGTTAGTCCAAAATGACACAAAATACACTGAACCCACAGACATTGCCAACATTCTGGCAGACAGGTTCAGTGCAAATTTCTCCGCCCCCCAAAGGGGAAATATCTATCCCCGCAGAGTGCTGCTCTCCTGACATCTCAGATGCCCAGGTGAGAGCCGCCCTCTCCAAAGCTAAAAACACAGCATCAATGGGACCAGACGGTGTCCCGGGCTGTGTGCTACATGAACTTCAAGAGGAACTAAACCCACACATAAGGCTGCTGTTTAATCTTAGCCTTACTACAGGATACGTACCCAAAGAGTGGCGTACAGCAACAGTGGTCCCACTCCACAAAGGCGGTGCTTCTACGGACCCTGGAAATTACCGCCCCATAAGCTTGACGAGCCTGGTCTGCAAAGCTATGGAAAGGATCATTATGGAACTCATAAACAAAGACATTGGGGACCTACAGACATTGGATCCTACCCAATTTGGCTTTGTCAAGGGCAGATCCTGCCTTTTGAACTTGGTCGACTTTTTTGAAACAGTCACTAAGGCCATTGATGAGGGTAAGGCAGTTCACACAGCCTACCTTGACCTTGCAAAAGCCTTCGACACAATACCCCACTCGGGCATCATAGACAAACTCACAAGCTTAAATGTAAACCCATATGTCACAAGATGGGTTGCAAACTGGCTCAAGGACAGAACCCACAAGGTCAGAATTGCTGGAGCCATGTCAGACTCTAAGCCAGTCACAAGCGGTGTCCCACAGGGCTCAGTCCTGGGACCCCTCTTGTTTGGCATTTATTTTTCTGAGGTGCAAGCAAACATAGGAGGATTGTGGCTGACAAAGTTCGCAGATGACTGCAAACTGGGTGCCATAATTGATACTCCAGCGGACACAAGCATCCTTCAGAGAGGCCTCATAGAAACGGATAATTGGTGACAGAACCATGACCTTAAACTGAATGCCAAAAAATGTATAGTCATACCCTTTGGGAAAAACAAGGTACCCACAAATTACCACATAGGTGGTAATCCATTAAGTACGGAAGAGGTAATCAGGGACCTAGGGACCCAAGTTGACAGTAACCTCTCATTTGACACTCACATTGTCAAAGTGGTTAGGAAGACCTTCTATATTGCCCACCTTATCATGAAGGGATTCACATCTAGATCAAGTGAGGTCATTGTGCCCCTGTACTCTTCTCTTATCAGGCCCATGATTGAGTACAATGCCCCATTTGGGATGTATCTTACCCGACACCTGCAGCAGTTGGAAAGAGCCCCAAAGTTCCTCACCAAGAGGATAAAGGGTCTCAAACATATGTCATATGCTGCCCGGCTGAAGAAACTCCAGCTCTATTCAGTCGCATACCGCCTACTCAGAGGTGATCTATGCCTGACGTACAAGGCCATGTCCAATCCGGAATTAATGGACATGCTCCACCTCAGAAAATCCAAATCCATCAGAGCCACGAGAGCAAGAGATTTGAACCTCAACACAGAAATAAATAGGATGTGCTGGAGGGACAGATTCATAACCCAGAGGATCCCTACACTCTGGAACAGAATCCCAGTCCATGTTAGGCAGAGCCCCTCACTAACTCTCTTCAAGAGAAATCTTGACGAGTGGATGGGAGATCGTAGGTTTACCCCGGGGGTCATCTCTGTGTCACTACTAGACAGAGGCACAGTAAACTAAACCCTAAATGGGCGTAGTATTCTCATCCTAAGGGGTGGTGAAAGCCACACACACTCTGGCTAGGCTTATAAATGCCCTAGGGCAGATAGCCTAGTACGAACCTATGAACCTATGAACCTATGAACATAATGTTGATTTGTTCATATACTTTTCTGTAAGCTATATTTAATTCATTTAGGAATATTTGTTCTTAAGTATTAGTTTCAAGAATACTATTTAACTTATGATTATATGTGTCATTACTCATAATAACTGCCCCCCACCTTTATCTGTTTTCATAATTCTAAGTTTTTCATTTCCTAATGCTTTTAGAATTTTTTGTTCTTCATTATTTAAATTTGATAAACAGTGTGTTTCTTTATTAAGTTTATCTAAACATTTCAGTTGATATTCATACATTCTCTCATATACTAAAAGCTTTGGATGTAATGGTGGGTTAAAAGTACTACTGATATTAAATTTGCTAGACTCATTATATATATTGTCATGATACATTAATGTAAAATTGATTTTCCTTAAAAATAGTTTTATATCAATCATTGTAGTGGTGAAATCAAAAGACCTTGAAGGAACAAAGGTATAGTCTTTAGCTAACACATTTGCTACATCTTGGTCAATTTCAACTTCTGAAAAATTAAAAACTTTAAAATCTCCTTCTACATTCATTGTAACATGTTCGTTATTTTCATACAATATGTTATTGCGCTGTTGAATGTCATCCATTAAATTTCTTTCTATTGCATGCACATAAACATCATTGTTTATGTTCTCCATTGTTTGTCCTTGGGCATGGCCCCTTGAAACCCCGCTCCTTGACGGTTAGGGTAGGGGGTTTTATTTTTCAATCTTTCAGACCTTCTCACTTTGGGAAATTCTTGATCATATGCTGAATCTAGTTGTTGGTCAAACTCTCTTGGTTCATTATATCTATTTTCTTTATCCAAGTTATTATTATTGTTAAAATAAGGCCTATATTTTCTTTGACTCCCGGGAGGCTTCAGGTACGCTATTCCATTTGCATACTGGTTAAGGTCTCCTTCTAATTTATTCATTTTTCCAGTTTTTAATTTTATTTGTTGTTCTATGCTATTGTAAATTCTTAGCATTTCAAATTTAATACTGTCATAAGAAATATCGGCCCTGATTTATTTATCTAGCCAGTCAAGATAATTCATAAATTCATCAATGTCAAGTTGGTTATATTTAATACAAAAAGGATACACCAAGGCAGGGAAGCAGATAGAATCCAATTGGGTTTTATAGTGACCTATCTCTTTAAATGTTAATTGAGGAACTGATGTCAGATCTGGGGCTCTTTTTTAAAAACGGGTTGTGGCTGTTACTTTTTTGTCTGATGAAGTCTTGATATTATCCAAGACGAAAGCACTTACAATAAAATTGGATTCTATCTGCTTCCCTGCCTTGGTGTATCCTTTTTGTTTTAAAGTGTTTGTTCTTCAGTTTTGTGAGCAGTTTGTGAATTGTTACACCAATGGCTTCGGGGAGTGGATTGTCTTTGGATTTGTTTCTGGACAATGAAATCTCTAATTCCAACAAAAAACAAGGGGAACTTACTATTCTTATTCATCAGTTAACTAAAAAGGTGGATGGTCTGGCTGCAGAAGTGCAACAGAGATTTTCTGGGATACCAGGAGGTTCGATTCCCAGTGTAAGCAGTTCCAATGGTTCTATTGCCCCTGGACAAGGTAATGTTGTTACTAATTCCATGACTTTGCCTAATAATTTACCTGGTGATGTTAATTTGCAAGAATGGCTACAGCAAGGGGTTTTGTTTGCTCAGTCTACACAGCCAACAGTTAACAGAACCTTAAAAAACAGCCTTGACTTGTATTATGAGAAATTGCTGAAAGTTTGTAAACTTCAAGCTGAGAATGCTTATCTTATGGAATGTATTAAGCGTAATCAAGTCCCTAAAGGGCTGCAACTTCGGAGATTTCCGATAGGACTCATTAGAGATTCTCCATTACATTGTGAACTCTTGGCTCTCTTTGATCGACATGGTTGTGAATATATGGAGGTTTTGGTCAAGAATAATAGTAAAATAGTGGATGACTTGATTCGAGAGGTTAAAGACTTGGACATTGTTATTACTACGGAACTATTATTTCAACAATACCAGGTGGAATATAATCATATTTTAAAAGCATTGATCAGCATGTTAATAATATTAGAATATGTAAATCAAAGAAACTTGAGAGAGATGCCCATGATTATATTTTTAAAAAAGCGTATCCACTCCATCCAAATTCACAAGGGTGGGGCCAGAGGTTGTTCAATTCCACTCCCTATGAAATGGTACATGCGGAAAACATTAATATTGATGAAGGGGTGGAACAGGCTGTACAAGCCCCTTTAGATCAGCCTGTTTTATGTCAATCCGAACGTATAAGGGACAGAGAACAGGATTATGGCCTTGGTGTGAATTTAAACTACAGGAAGGACCAGAAGAACTGCCCAAATTATCAGCAACCAAGATTTTCGGGGCGGACTGTGTATCAGAACCAGAACCAATGGTGGCAATAGAATATATTGACAATAATCTCCCTTTGGTGAGTTCTTTTGGTTCTACCCCAGTTAATTTGTTCTCAGATATAGCGTCTTTGGACG
Source organism: Protopterus annectens (assembly GCF_019279795.1). Lineage (NCBI taxonomy): Eukaryota > Metazoa > Chordata > Ceratodontiformes > Protopteridae > Protopterus > Protopterus annectens. The sequence goes on along the minus strand of NC_056751.1, from coordinate 673,765,184 downwards.
ATGATTGTGATTCAAGTGTTGGATTTGGAAATATCAGCAGTTGCACTACTAACATTAACATTTTATCAAGCCCGCCAAACATTATCTTTAATAGCACAAATGACTTTAAAGTTTTTAACTACAGTAGTTGTGATTTCTCAACAGATATTGCAAACGTGATTTCCAAGGGCTTTTCATTTGTTCCACAAGTTAGAGCGGACATTGTGACAATTTTATTGAATTTAAAACTTTTTATTTGGAAGCTTAATTTAAAGCTGTTTTTCAACAATTGTGAATCTGCTGACAAGGGGCCTTTTTGGGTCGCTAGTGTTTGCAACCCCCCCTCTGCACCCCACGCTGGTATTTTTTGAAAAGATGTGTGAATTTGATTTGAGATTTCTCTTACACGAGAGAGATAGGAAGGTGTCTTATTGGAATAGTGAAGAATATAATTTGATCAATTCTGTTAGACAATTACCAGTGAGGGTTATTCCGCCGGACAAGGGTGGGGGTGCTATAATTATGGATTACCATGATTATATTGAGAGAATGTATACAATTCTTTTTAGTGATAGGTATAGACAAGTCTCCATGAATGAGCTAAATGTAGCATATAAAAATACCAAAAATGCAACCAACAAGGTGGAATCCGAGTGATAAATCCTCCCTTGCTCAAATAAATGAATAAATATAATAGAATAAAAGTAATGGGCAACGGATGTAACCAGGCAATAGTCAAAGTCCAAAATCCTCTACTCACACACTAAAAATTCCACAGATGAAACACAAAGGAAGAACTCCAACCAGAAGACAATGATCTAAAAACAAAACTCCTTTAATGTAGTCGACAAGTTAAGCGCTTTCACTGTTTCAGCTTCATCAGACCAGATAACAACTACAAAAAGACACGGCCTATTTAAATATCTTCCTATTAGAGACAACCAATAAAAAATGAGCAATTAGATAAAATGAGCAATTAAATGCGCAGTAACCTATTCAGAACATAATAAAGACATCACACAAATATATACAAAAGACCAAGCACTACAAAGCATCCTCACTTCATGAAAGAACATAAATAAAAAAATAAAAAATACATATATATGCATATATAACAAAATACATATCAGTTCATATATATAAACCCCTGCGAATATATGCATATATAAATAAATATATATACATATAACTATATATACATACATAAGCATGCATATAGAACACACATGATAAAGATACGACAAACAAATAGCCTATGTAAATATCCTATGTAAATAATAAGTATACACATCTAAATAATAACACTAAATTAAACCTATTACTTAAACAACCTCCTTTTCTTCAGAGTGCGTTTAATGGATGCCCTCTCATTCAACCCCTTACCTCAGTCTGCACGGAGTAAAATAATCCATCTAGCCTCCCTATATTCTGTATGGGTATATACATCACCTCCCCTGATACTCAAATAAATCATCTCAATAACCCTAAAACTGAAAGTATGGGAAGTATCAAACTCTAACACATGTTTGGACAAGGCATTATGTTGAGAACCTTTCCTAATGTAATATAAATGTTCCCTTATTCTGTCACAAAAAGTTCTGTTGGTTTTCCCAACATAGAACGCGTGACATAGGAAACATTCAGCTAAATAAATCACATGTGAAGTTTTACAATCTGCAGAAGCATAAAACATAAACTCCTTATGTAGATCAGGGTGCATAAACGTAACAGAAGTATTAATAAATGTGCAAAAATTACAATTGCCACAAGGTTGAGTAAAACCAAAAGAGGAAGACATAAAACTAGGATTCTTTTCATAACATAACAGCCTCTTCAGATTCTTGCAATTCATCTTTACTGATCTAAATCTGTCCACTGTGAATCTATTTCATAGGGATCATAGCCTCGTGCCAGCAATTTACATCTCAAGCCATCAACCTCTCGTAGGAATCCTGAGGTGGTTGGATTCAGCCTAGAGGCTCTGATCTCTTGGCCCCTAACTAAATTCTTAAATATATAGCCAGGGTGCATACTAGACCTGAATAGGAAGGCATTTCTATGACAGGTCTTGCGATAGACCCCTGTATTAACAATGCTCCCTGGTAACTTCTCAATATATAAATTCAAAAACTCAACACGTGTATACGACCATGTGAAAGTAAATTTTAAACAATCAGTTAAATTATTCATAAACTCATAATATGTAAATAGACTATTTAATGAGCCTTTCCACAACAGAAACAAATCATCAACAAATCGTCTGTAAAACAAAACATGTGTCTTAAAGTCAGTAGTAGGAAACAAAATCTTATTCTCCCACTGTGCTAGAAACATATTGGCACAGGAAGTGCCCATAGCTACGCCATGTTTCTGAAGATACATGTCACCATTATAAGTGAAGACATTATTTTCAAGCACCAACTCCAAGAACAAGCAAACCAAATCAATCTGAATTGGTGTATATTCACTATGTAGAAGAATGGATTGATGTATAAACTCAATACCTAAACCATTAGGGATCATAGTGAACAAAGACTGGACATCAAAAGTAACCAATATGACATCATCAATGTCACTGACCAAGGAAATACACTGATAAATGTCGAATAAAAACTGTTTAAGAGTCCCTAAGGATCACAGAATTCAGATTCACTACGGGTCCCAAAAATTTCTCCACATACAGGGATTTCCAAAAAATGCAGGAATTCTGGGAGATGTGATGTTAAGATAATTAAATAAGTCAATATTTATACATTTTTCAAGGAACATATCGTTGATTTGTTCATATACTTTTCTGTAAGCTATATTTTTTTGGAAATCCAAAAATACATAAAAACATATGTGAACCCCCCCCCCATGCGCCCTTTAGTAGATGGAAGAGATTCCCTTACTTCAGCATGTGCTAAATATGTTGATTATGAATTAAAAAAGATTATTAAAAATGAAAAACATATTTGCAAAGATTCTTGGACATTTTTAGACCACATGAATGAAGTGGAATTTAATAATGAAGATATCTTAGTAACAATTGATGTGTGTGATTTACACACAGTTATTCCACAGTCCTTAAGTTTAGAATGGGTTAATGAATTATTAATCCAGTATCATGTTAATCATGAATTAACTAACCTTATAATGGAATTATTAGAAATAGTTTTAAGTAATAATTTTCTAACATTTAACAAAAAATATTTCTTGCAGAAAAAGGGCATTGCTATGGGCTCACTATGCATGGGGCGCATATGCAAATCTAGTTATGGCATTTTGGGAGAAAAATTATGTTTTTAATAGTAAATATAATACGTTTATCAAATCTAATCATCGCTTTCAGGATGATATCAGCCTCATTTGGACTGGTACAGTAGATTCCTTGAATGAATGTTTAGCATATATTAATGAAACTACTAATTTTTTCAGATTTACATGGAATATCAATAATTATAGTATAAATTATTTAGATGTACATCTCATGAAAGATATTGAAAATGGAGCATATACTGCAGTTATTCACAGAAAATAATCCAATTCTAATAGTTTTCTCCATTACAATAGTTGTCATCCAGAACATCAGAAAAGGTCCGTGGTAAAAGGGCAACTAGTTAGAGCCGCTCAGATGGTAACCAAATTTGAACAATTTGAAATGGAATGCAATTTTTTGCATGGCATGTTCATTAATAGGAGTAATCCAGAGGCATTAGTAGATGCCTTAATACTTGAAGTTACTAAAAAAAGAGTAAGCAGACATTTTAGACCTATTTTACAAAAGCAAAATGAAATAAGTGATGTTAGTAATGCATCAAATATTAGAATAAACAACCAGGATAACATAATAATAAATGAAAATATAAAAAAGAGGAAAAGAATGAATTTTCAAAAGCTTTAGTTATCACCTTTTCTCAAGAACATCATATAATTAGAGAAATAATTACTAATAACTTGGCAATACTTATGGAAGACCCACAATGCAAAAAACATATAGGAGAAACACCAAAAATTGTTTATAGAAAAGGGAAAAGTCTTAAGGCTATATTAAAAACAGGAATCCGCTTATCAAGTAATAAAATTAAAGGAATGAGTAAATGTGGAGCCTGTAATTGGTGTTTTAAAATTAAAGTGGGAAACTCCTTCTACCTAAGGAAAAAGAAATACTATTTGAATGGAAAATATAATTGTAAATCTAAAGCAGTAGTATATCTGTCCATGTGTAATTCCTGCCCCACATTCTACATAGGAAAAACAGAGAGAGCTCTAGAACAAAGAATTTATGAGCATGAATATGCTATTAAGATAAATAAAAGTAATAATGTGTTAGCAAAACACATAAATGAATATAGAAATCATCAATTTTCTTTTATAGCACTAGATCATGTAGAAATAGAAGATAAAAAACCTTGGGGTTTATTTTTAGAACAAAAAGAGTTACAATGGCAAATTAAAACACAGGCCGACACATGGCCAGGTGTAAATGAACGTAGTTCAATAGCTCCTATTTTAAAACTTAAGGCATTAAATAGAAACAAAATAATAGATTGAGATATATTTATTTATACTTATTTATATTCATTTTTAATATTTATATATTTATATTTGAGCATCAGTTTTATTCTTGTTTTTTAATATTTATTAAAATTTAAGTCCATTATGAGGCTGATATAATACATAATTATATATAGCAATGCTCATCGCTGTATTATACATTGATAGGATGTATAATTTATTATCTGTCAAATATTTATTTAGGGAAGTTTTTATAATATTCTATTTTTTATAAAACATATTTTAATACATTTGATATAAAAAACACATTCATGGATTGATAAAAAATAAAGGTATAATAGTATAAAACTTTTTAGTATACTATTGTATTAAGTACATATATGTTAACATCGTAATATGCATATATGCATTTACTATTGTTAAATGTTAGTTATGCTCACAATATGTAATATATGAAATCATGTGTATAGCTGCCGTTTGGCCATTGTTTAGATGAGATTTGTTTTTTATATTTTTTTATTATTCTTATTTTAATCGTAGATATATATAGGCATGCGCAAGATTTAGTAGAGTCATGTGTTTCCTGTTTTATGAATAAGGCTTAGTATAAAAGAAAGTGATGTAATTTGGTACGTTGTCTGAGGAAGTTTAATATTTATTAAACAAAAGCGCTTACTTGTGGATTACTCGTGGATTACAGAGAACCTTTTCATTGTTTTAACATACTTCTGAGTTTAAATAAATTCTAATTTCTCCAGTTTGGTGGCTTTTTGCTCGGCGTCCATTTTTATAGTTTGTTCAGTTTTGTTCAGTTTTGGTTTGATAATAGTTAAGGTGTTTACCGTATATACACAAGGTGTAAAGTTTGATTTTCACATGCGATAATTGGCTTGGCTTAAAAACACGAAAAACCTGAATCCGAATAGTGCAACACATAAAAAGTGAACTGTGAATACGTCAAACGTACTAAAGCGCAAAATTTAAAACCTCGAACCATCATAGTCGGCCAACCCACCAGCTGCAACACACTACCTACCCCAACACAATAAAAAAAACACATACATACACTAACCAAAACCCTACTTCTAACCCTAAATTAAAGCACCAAAACCCTACTGCTAACCCTACACTAAACCCCACATACACAGCTATCTATGCACTATCCTTAACCCCTCCCTAACCCTAAGGTCCATAACTACCACACACTTCCCCTATGGAGCTATACCCAAACAAACTAACTATTCCACACACATACACTTAACAAAACCCTACACTAAACCTTACATACATTATCTACACAAAACCTTACATACACTACCTATGCACTTACCTTAACCCCTCCCTAACCCTAAGGTCCATAAATATCGCACACTTACCTTACGGAGCAATACCGCAGACAGGCCAACTATGCGAATTCGATATTTCCCACTTTTGCAGTTTTATTCGTTCGACATATTCGCAGTTCACTCTTTACATGTCGCGCTATTCGGATTCTGTTTTTTCAGCTTTCGAGCACGTAAAGTAGACCCCATTTAGGAACTATATATGATTTTCAAACAACACAGAGAGTGTCTTGTAATGGGCCATGTTGGTCTATTTGAAGTAGGAAGAAATTTCCCCAAAAAGGGAATTGCACTTAGAAATTGTACCTGCAGTGATTTCCTATAGAAAATATTGATCAGTGTTGTACTCTTCTGCATTTTGGGCATTGATCAGCTAACTCCTGATGAATTTCAGCAAGGCCACCTGTAGAGATATCCTGCAGCAGATGTCAGCTGTCTCCATTTAGTTCCCAGTTCTACATAAGTGGTCAGTGAAAATGTCATATTAACATCAACTAGTTTGTTGCATGTTACAGCAGCCTTATATAAATGCTCTCCTCCTTTTGACCTGTACTGGCTATTCAGAGTGGTTTTTACTGCAACTTGCAAGCATTTAGTGTGTCTCCTGCAAATCTCATTCACTTTAGTAATAAAAAGGAACATAACATTCTGCAAGATAAGGTAAATGCAGGCAGGTTTATTCATAATTTACTTGCTATAGCTTACACTGGTATATTATAAATCCTTGCAAAAAGGTATAACTGTTCAAAGAATGGTGGCTACAGTTATAAATGTGGTCTGTATCTGGAACATGAACACTAGGACTGCAAGAGGCACAAAAGCCACTGCACCATATGCTGGTCACACTTGGGTGATTTACCCAGAAATAAAGAAACATAAATGTAATTTGAAGGATTACAGCCAACGCCATCTTCTTAAAAACACAACAGTATGAAGCTTGTTATATTAATGTGATGACATCCATTTTAACTTGCTATTTGTTATTTACAAGCTCCAAAGTTAAACA
>NC_056751.1:673743359-673753359 GCF_019279795.1 Protopterus annectens | reverse complement strand
TCTAATAGTTTGTTCCAGTGATCAGATTTTGCTGATCCCTGGGCTTTGTCTTGGTTCCTGTTTTCTCCATTTTCCTTGTTTGGTCAAGGGGTAGTTTCTTTACTCACTAGTGGGAATAGGGAGTACTGAGCTGCCTGTTTGTCCTCAGAGGAGTGGTTTAAGGCAGTAACTTGTAGTTTATTGGCCATTTTGGGTCATTTCCTGTCTTTTCCAGCCCCCTGCTATAAAGCACACTTTGGCGGGCTTTTCTGGCTATAGAGAACTCAGCACAGCTCCTCGTGGTGTCCAGCAGAGTTCCTAGAGCAGCAGAGACCAGAAAAGACAAACTTTCCAGATTCTAAGTATTTTTTCTGCATTTTGGACTTTTTAAGCCTTTTGATTGCTATTTCTGCCTGTTTTATTCTGCTATTACCTGTTTTTACTGTTTTTAATAGCTTGGATTGTTTATTGCACTTGCTTGTTTAAGTTTTGCTTAAAAGTTAAACAACAGGCTAATACACTCAAGTGTACTAGCTTTTGATAGCATTTAGTCGAAAAACACAGCATTTATTGCATTTTCTGCCTATCTGAAAAAAAAACTTGAAAAAAACAAAAAAATACTCTTGTTTTCCATACTTTTCTAATAGTTTGTTCCAGTGATCAGATTTTGCTGATCCCTGGGCTTTGTCTTGGTTCCTGTTTTCTCCATTTTCCTTGTTTGGTCAAGGGGTAGTTTCTTTACTCACTAGTGGGAGTAGGGAGTACTGAGCTGCCTGTTTGTCCTCAGAGGAGTGGTTTAAGGCAGTAACTTGTAGTTTATTGGCCATTTTGGGTCATTTCCTGTCTTTTCCAGCCCCCTGCTATAAAGCACGCTTTGGCGGGCTTTTCTGGCTATAGAGAAATCAGCACAGCTCCTCGTGGTGTCCAGCAGAGTTCCTAGAGCAGCAGAGACCAGAAAAGACAAACTTTCCAGATTCTAAGTATTTTTTCTGCATTTTGGACTTTTTAAGCCTTTCGATTGCTATTTCTGCCTGTTTTATTCTGCTATTACCTGTTTTTACTGTTTCTAATAGCTTGAATTGTTTATTGCACTTGCTTGTTTAAGTTTTGCTTAAAAGTTAAACAACAGGCTAATACACTCAAGTGTACTAGCTTTTGATAGCATTTAGTCGAAAAACACAGCATTTATTGTATTTTCTGCCTATCTGAAAAAAACACTTGAAAAAACAAAAAAAATACTCTTGTTTTCCATACTTTTCTAATAGTTTGTTCCAGTGATCAGATTTTGCTGATCCCTGGGCTTTGTCTTGGTTCCTGTTTTCTCCATTTTCCTTGTTTGGTCAAGGGGTAGTTTCTTTACTCACTAGTGGGAGTAGGGAGTACTGAGCTGCCTGTTTGTCCTCAGAGGAGTGGTTTAAGGCAGTAACTTGTAGTTTATTGGCCATTTTGGGTCATTTCCTGTCTTTTCCAGCCCCCTGCTATAAAGCACGCTTTGGCGGGCTTTTCTGGCTATAGAGAACTCAGCACAGCTCCTCGTGGTGTCCAGCAGAGTTCCTAGAGCAGCAGAGACCAGAAAAGACAAACTTTCCAGATTCTAAGTATTTTTTCTGCATTTTCGACTTTTTAAGCCTTTCGATTGCTATTTCTGCCTGTTTTATTCTGCTATTACCTGTTTTTACTGTTTCTAATAGCTTGAATTGTTTATTGCACTTGCTTGTTTAAGTTTTGCTTAAAAGTTAAACAACAGGCTAATACACTCAAGTGTACTAGCTTTTGATAGCATTTAGTCGAAAAACACAGCATTTATTGTATTTTCTGCCTATCTGAAAAAAACTTGAAAAAAAACAAAAAAAAAAATACTCTTGTTTTCCATACTTTTCTAATAGTTTGTTCCAGTGATCAGATTTTGCTGATCCCTGGGCTTTGTCTTGGTTCCTGTTTTCTCCATTTTCCTTACTGTTGCACACTAGGGCAGCTCCGGTTAAGCAGGTTTAAACTATTCAGGCTACCTAAAGTCCACTCTTCAAATTTTCCCTTAAAACTACCTTCCTCGAACTATACTACTGATCTAATCAGCGTATCCTATAATTAAAAAGATCATCTCTACTTGACTCCAAGTAGACTATTCTCTATCTGTTAAACATAGCACTTGCTCCTACAGTACTTATTACCTTGATACGGCACTCTTGTCATAGATAGTACCCCAAAAAGGCAACCCCCCATTTCTCGGTCACCCACGTCCCCCGGAATCTTTTTTAAAGTTTTTTGTCTATTCCTTCTAGCATGTCGAGGGATCAGTTGCTAGTGTCCTCTCCTGCTCAGCTGGTGAACCTGGGAATATTGAGGCAATGTTACAATTGCCTCATGTACACAGACAACCCTCTCCTCCTCCCACAAAACACAAATACATGCGAGAGATGCAACTATACGGCCAAACTGGAGGCTGAGCTCTCTCAACATAGGACTGGCAAGACCAGTCAGGAGGAGAAGGTTACCACACACACTATATACCAGGTCTCACATAGTACCATTACAACCTCAAATCATACACATAAACACACAAAGACATACTCGGAGGCTCTGATCAAAGATCTACCAAAACAGCAGAGGCCACCAAAGCAGACACCCAAACAACCACCACCTCAGAACACAACACCTGCAACACATAGACCTCACAGTCAGAGTGTCAAACAGTCACAGCCCTTAAGGCCAAACACAATGCCAGACACACTAGTCATTGGTGACTCCATAGTCAGACACACTGACGTCCTGCTCACCAGACTGAGTAAGGAGAAGGTCACAGTAAGCTGCCTGTCGGGCGCTAGAATCCGCCACATAACGCAAGCACTCAGGTATCTCAACAGCAGGTACAAATATGACTCAGTCATTGTCCACGCTGGTGTAAACGACCTGAGACGTACCTCCTTGGACTACATGAAAAGAGACATTGAGGAGCTCTCTGATTATGTAGCCCAGGCAGGTATGACCCTGACCTTGAGCAGTATCCTACCTTCACCAAGAATGATGCCACAATACAGAGATAAGATGATCAGCTTTAACAATTGGCTTAAACACTGGTGTCATTCAAAGGGGATCCAGTGTCTGTCTGCCTGGGATGACATGCTGGACAAGCCACGCTGCTTCGCAAGGGATGGCTTGCACCTGTCACCCCTGGGATTCCGGATATTGGCAAAGGCTTTTGCCACCCCCATAGTGCCTTTTTTAGGCAAGGCTCAAATTCTAAACCTACCACCCTAGAACACAAAAAAGCAAAAAAACTAAGGGTAATGCTGCTCAATGCCAGAAGTCTAAATCTCAAAATGCACGCACTCGAGGCCCTTCTCAGTATGGAGAACATCGATGTCTGTGCTGTGACAGAGACCTGGTTCAAGGCTCCCGAGAGCACCCCAGCACTATCAGGTTTTACCTCATATCATGCATTCCGGCCCCAAAATCCGGACAATACCAAGAAAGGAGGGGGGGAATCCATATTCATCAAGGACACCCACACCTCAAGACTGGTGGCAACGCACGATGCATCGGAGACCATCCAGGTGCAATTAACCATAGGCAAGACTGCTCTGCAAATTGTAGCATGTTACAGGCCACCCTCACAAACTCAGGAACCTCACATGGCCTTCCTGAAAACACTAGAGGGGATAAATGTATCACCAAACACCATCATACTAGGTGACTTCAATTACCCTAATATAGACTGGGAACACTACTCAAGCCCAAACACCCTAGCCCAAAAGTTCCTGGAATTCATAAACTCAAATGCCATGGAACAACTAGTCACCATCCCCACAAGAGGAGATAACATACTTGATCTCATCATCACGAACATGGGAGCACAATGTTCAACACCGAGGTGTACCCTCACTGGTGAGATCAGATCACAAACTAATCTCGCTGGAGGTCCTCATCCCACCCCACCTGAAATAAAAAGACCACAGTAAAGAACTTCTCAAAAGCCGACTTCACACTTCTAAAGACTAGTGTGGTCTCCTTTAAGGCCCCCGAGCCGGCGGAAAACAGTACTCAAGCCGCTGAATCACTTACAAATGCCTTCTACCAGCACCTGCAGGACTGCATGGATAAGGCAATCCCAAGCAAAACAAAGACTCTTTGTACCAAAGGCAAGCGTCCAGTCTGGTGGACCCCAGCCATAAACAAACTCTACAACAAAAGGAGGAAGCTACTACAAGATAGAGCAAAATCCTTAAAAGGTAAGACACCCTTGATTACTATAAGTAAAAAACTAAGAGCTCTCATAAAATCAGCCAAAGCAAATTTCGAGAGAAAAATAGCTAAAGACTCAAAAGACAATCATAAGGCCTTCTTTAGCTATGTTAGAAACCTGGGAGGAAACTCCCAGATATGCTCAGAGCTAGTTCAAAATGATGTGAAGATTACTGATCCTACAGACATTGCCAACATACTGGCTGACAGGTTCAGTGCAAACTTCCCTCCCCCAAAAGGAGAGATATCTATACCAAACGATTGCAGCCCCCAAACATCTCCAGCCCAAGTGAGAACTGCTCTCTCCAAAGCAAAAAACACAGCATCCATGGGACCTGATGGTGTCCCCGGCTGTGTGCTCCACAAACTCAATGAGGAATTAAACCAACAGCTAGGACAGCTGTTTAATCAAAGTCTTACCTCTGGATACGCACCCAGGAGTGGCGCACTGCAACTGTGGTCCCACTTCACAAAGGCGGTGCCTCCACCGACCCTGGAAATTACCGCCCATTAGCTTGACAAGCCTTATCTGCAAAGCCATGGAGAGGATCATAATGGACCTCATAAATAAAGACATAGGGAATTTGCAGACTTTGGATCCAACCCAGTTTGGCTTTGTCAAAGGCAGATCATGCCTTTTAAACTTGGTTGACTTTTTCAAACAGTCACCAAAGCCATTGATGAGGGAAAGGCAGTCCATACAGCCTACCTCGATCTGGCTAAGGCCTTCGATACAATACCCCACTCGGGTATCATTGAAAAACTCATCAGCTTAAATGTCAACCCATACATCACAAGATGGGTTGCAAACTGGCTGAGTGACAGAACCCACAGGGTCAGAGTTGCTGGCGCCATGTCAGACTCAAAGCCTGTCACAAGTGGTGTCCCACAGGGCTCAGTCCTGGGCCCACTCTTGTTTGGCATCTACTTTTCAAGTACAAGCAAACACAGGAGGGTTATGGCTGACAAAGTTTGCAGATGACTGCAAACTGGGCCATAGTAGAAAACACATCTGACACAGATATCCTTCAGAAGGGTCTCACAGAAACGGATAACTGGTGCCAGAGCCACGGCCTAAAGTTAAATGCCAAAAATGCATAGTCATACCCTTCGGGAAAAACAAGGTTACCCCTAGCTACCAAATAGGTGGCAATCCACTGAGCACAGAAGAAGTTATCAGGGACCTGGGGACCCAGGTTGATAGTAGTCTGTCATTCGACACCCATGTAGCTAAAGTAGTTAGGAAGACCTTCTACATTGCCCACCTTATTATGAAGGGATTCTCATCTAGATCAAGGGAGGTCATAGTCTCCCTTTACTCATCACTCATCAGACCAATGATTGAGTACAATGCCCCATTCGAATGTATCTGACCCGACACTTGCAGCAGCTGGAGAGGCCACAAAAGTTCCTCACCAAAAGGATAAAGGGTCTCAAAAATCTGTCCTATGCTGCCCGACTGAAAGAACTCCAGCTCTATTCAGTCGCCACCGCTTGCTCAGAGGTGACCTTTGCCTAACATACAAGGCCATGTCAAACCCAGATTTGATGAATATGCTTCACCTCAAAAATCTAGATCCATCAGAGCCACAAGGGCGGAGACTTAAACCTCGACACGGCTATTAATAGGACGTGCTGGAGGGATAGATTCATCACCCAAAGACTCCCTATGCTGTGGAACAAAATCCCGGTACATGTGAGGCAGAGCACCTCGCTGGCCTTGTTCAAGAGAAATCTTGACCAATGGATGGGAGATCGCAGATATACCCCAGGGATTACCTCAGTGTCACTGCTCGAAAGAGGCACAGCAAAATAATGGGTATAGTTCCCCATACTAAAGGGGTGGCGTAAGCCACAAAACGATGGGCTAGGCTTGTAAATGCCCTCGGGCAGATAGCCTAGTATGAACCTATGAACCTATGTTCCCAGCATTGTAAGGCATTACTTGGACTCATCTGATTTGAATTCCCCTTAACTTCAGACATGCACTTACTTTAAATAATCATATAACTCTCACATTCCCTAAAATACCTTGCAGTAAGAAAGGTGATGAAGTGGTACCTCCCACAATAAAACTTGATTCCTCAATACTTTTCTGGTATAAGTGAAATCCCCACAGATGACATGGGGATTCCTAAGTTGCTGAGCATGTTGCTGACCTGAAGAACAGGCCAGCTCTTCATATATGACAAAATGCCAATAAATCCAGTTTAAGCAGCCCATTAAGATGCAACATTTAGGAACAGCTATGCAAGTATGGTTTCAAGTTTTCTGAGTAGTTATCCTTGGCCAGAATTTGGAGAAATTCTCTCTGCCTGTGCTAACATGGGTTGGTCAATTAGCACAATGGACAGAGACATGATAAAGCTGCACAGAAAAGCACCTCATTAGTGACTCTTTACCATGTTTGTGATTTGAATACTGGACTCTGTAACTTGACCACGCTAACATTCTCCCTACCAGTCCAAGCATTACCATAGCATAGGCAACCCTACACATACACATACACACACACACACACACACACACACACACACACACACACACACACACACACATAAAGCTCTCTGCCCAATCTTACTTTAGTGATCTAACCCTAATCCTACCTGTACCCCTGCCTCTAATCCCAGACCATTAGGCCAGGGTACTAAGCAGTACCATTATGTACAAATTATATCTGCAAATTACTTGTCTTTTTTTTTTTTTTTTTTTTTTTTTTTTTTGCATAAATGATTAAAAAAAGGAAATGGTGTTCTGGAGGGGCACAGAAATTAAAACAAACTCCTTATATAGTATGTGTAGTATTCATAGTAATGAGAGAGTGCTTTCTGGCAGGGCATTCTCTCTGTCACTGTAGCTGAATAATGTCTCTCAGAAGTATATTCAGCTTATGCAATAGAGGGGATTTTTATCATCATCCATAGTCTGAGACAGCACTGTGTCCAGTCCAGACTCAGATGCATCTGCATTGACACAGCCATTTGTCCAGTCCAGGCTCAGAGGCATCTGCATGGAGACAGGACTGTGTCCAGTCCAAACTCAGACACATCTGTACAGAGGCAGCACTGTGTCCAGTCCAGACGCAGAGCCATCTGCATGGAAACACCACTGTGTCCATTTCAGACTCAAAGACATCTGTATCGAGACAGCACTGTGTCCAATACAAGATCATAGTCATTTGCATGGAGACAGCACTATATCTAGTTCAGTTTCACAAGCATCTGCATGGAGAAACCACTATATCTAGCCCAGACTCAGAGGCATCTGCATAGAGACAACACCGTATCTAGTCCAGACTTAGAGTCATCTGCATGGAGACAGCACTGTATCTAGTCCATGCTCAGAGGCATCTACATTGGAGACAGCATTGTGTCCAGTCCAGACTCAGAGGCATCTGCATGGAGGACAGCACTGTGTCCAGTCCAGACTCAGAGGCATCTGTATGGAGACAGCACTGTTTCCAGTCCAGACTCAGAGGCATCTGCATGTAGACAGCACTGTGTCCAGTCCAGACTCAGAGGCATCTGCATGGAGACAGCACTGTTTCCAGTCCAGACTCAGAGGCATCTGCATGTGGACAGCACTGTGTCCAGTCCAGAGCCACAGCCATCTGCATGGAGACAGCACTGTATCTAATCCATGCTCAGAGGCATCTACATTGGAGACAGCACTGTGTCCAGTCCAGACTCAGAGGCATCTGCATGGAGATAGCACTGTATCTAGTCCATGCTCAGAGGCATCTACATTGGAGACAGCACTTTGTCCAGTCCAGACTCAAAGGCATCTGCATGTAGACAGCACTGTGTCCAGTCCAGACTCAGAGGCATCTGCATGGAGACAGCACTGTTTCCAGTCCAGACTCAGAGGCATCTGCATGTAGGCAGCACTGTGTCCAGTCCAGAGCCACAGCCATCTGCATGGAGACAGCACCATGCTTAGTCCAGACTCAGAGGTATCAGCATGGAGACAGCACTGTGTCCAGTCCAGACTCAGAGACATCTGCATGGAGACAGCACTGTGTCCAGTCCAGACTCAGAGGCATACGCATGGTGACAGCACTGTGTCCAGTCGAGCCTCAGAGGCATCTGCATGGAGACAGCACTGTGTCCAGTCCAGATGCAGAGGCATCTGCATTGAGACAGAACTGTGTACAGTTCAGACTCAGAGGCATCTGCATGGAGGCAACACTATGTCCACTCCAGACTCAGAGGCATCTGCATGGAGATAGCACTGTGTCCAGTCCAGACTAAGAGGCATCTGCATATAGATACAATTGTGTCCAGTCCAGACTCAGAGGCATCTGCATGGAGACAGCACTGTGTCCAGTCCAGACTCAGTGGCATTTGCATGGAGACAACGCTGTGTCCAGTTCAGACTCAGAGGCATCTGCATGGAGATAGCACTGTGTCCAGTCGAGACTAAGAGGCATATGCATGTAGATAGCACTGTGTCCAGTCCAGACTCAGAGGTGTCTGCATGCATCAGAAAGTGCTTAGAAAATTCTCGAGCAACTATCAGACCTCAGGAATCTGATTTCAGACTGAGTTCAGACTCAGAGGCATCTGCATGCAGACAGCACTGTGTCCAGTCCAGACTCAGAGACATCTGCATGGAGACAGCCCTGTGTCCAGTCCAAACCCAATGGCATCTGCATGGAGACAGCACTGTGTCCAGTCTAGACTCAGAGGCATCTGCATGGAGATAGCACTGTGTCTAGTCCAGACTCAGAGGCATCTGCATGGAGACAGCACTGTATCTAGTCCACATTCATAGGCATCTGCATGGAGACAGCACTGTATCTAGTCCAGACTCAGACACATCTGCATGAAGACAGCACTGTGTCCAGTCTGGACTCAGAGGCATCTGCATGGAGGCAGCACTGTGTCCAGTCCAGACTCAGAGGTGTCTACATAAAGACAGCACTGTATCTAGTCCAGACACATCTGCATGGAGACACCACTGTGTCTAGTCCGGGCTCAAAGGCATCGGCATAGTCAGCACGGTGTCCAGTGCCAGAGGCATCTTCATGGAGACAGCACTGTGTCCAGTCCAAACTCAGCTATATCTGCATGGAGACAGCACTGTGCCCACTCCAGACCCAGAGGCATCTGCATGGAGACATCCCTGTGTCCAGTCCAGACTCAGATGCATCTGCACGGAGGCAGCAGTGTGCCCAGTCCAGGCTCAGAGGTATCTGTATGGAAACACCACTATGTCCATTTCAGACTCAAAGGCATCTGTGTCGAGACAGCACTGTGTCCAGTACAGGATCAGAGGCATTTGCAGGGAGACAGTACTGTATCTAGTTCAGTTTCACAAGCATCTGCATGCAGACAGCACTGTATCTAGTCCAGACTCAGAAGCATCTGCATGGAGACATCACTGTATCTAGCCCAGACTGAGAGTCATCTGCATGGAGACAGCGCTGTATCTAGTCCAGACTCAGATGCATGTGCAAGCAGGCAGCACTGTGTCCAGTCCAGGCTCAGGGGTATCTGCATGGAGACAGCCCTGTGTCCAGTCCAGACTCAGAGGCATCTACATGTAGACAGCCTTGTGTCCAGTCCAGACTCAGAGGTATCTGCATGGAGACAGCACTGTGTCCAGTCCAGACTCAGAGGCATCTGCATGGAGACAGCCTTGTGTCCAGTTCAGACTCAGAGGCATCTGCATGGAGATAGCACTGTGTTCAGTCCATACTCAGAGGCATCTGGCATGGAGACAGCACTGTGTCCACTTCAGACCAGAGGCATCTGCATGGAGACATCCCTGTGTCCAG
>NC_056751.1:673478359-673738359 GCF_019279795.1 Protopterus annectens | reverse complement strand
CACACACACACACACACACACACACACACACACATACACACACACACACACACACACACACACACACACACACACACAGGCAGGCTGTAACACATTTTTTAATCTAAAATGATTTCAAAAAGCATGATGCAGCTATCTGTCATTTAGTAGACCCTTTTTATTTTATTTATTTGTTAACCAGGTGAAAATACTAGACCCAATTTCTTCTTTTCAGTTGTGACCAAAAAGCACTGCCTGCTTAACTAACTTGCTCAGAGAGTCACACAGTAGGAAAAAGTAGAGTAAGGAATCAAACCCAAAACTTTGGGATGAAGCAAGTGGTTCATCGCCTTAATTCTCTGTAATAATTAACCAAACATTTCTTCTATCAAAGCATTTAGCTGTGGAGGAACCAGCTCAGAACAAGCTCCTCTGACAAGAAAGCACATTTGAGAAGCTACTCTATTTAGAATACATAAAAACAAGGAAATGATATATGATGAAGCTAATCCGCACAGGTGACTGTACAACTCTGGTGAGTAGAATACAAAATTAGTGGCCAAAGAATCTGACCATTTCTTCAAATCAGAACTTTACAAAATACCTTAAGAGGACATTTTCCCCATTAACAAAACCCAGAGATGAATAAATCACTGAAGTAAAAAATAAAACATCAATGGCTTTAATATTGCCAGGACAGCTAGTAGTAACACAGTCCTATACAGTATGCTTCCTAGATTTAGGATAACCTCTTATACAGAGTGATATAACAAGGCAAATAAATGAGGATGATACTTGTGTAACACTGTGAAGACTCGTAGAAACAATCACTGAAGCCGACAGATTTTTATGTGTTTTTTTTTTTTTTTATTTATTTTTTGAAATTTGTTTACTGGGAAAGTCCGATTGGGCACAGCTATCCTTTTTCAGCAGAGCCCCAATAAGAAAAGCTCCAGAGTATCATATTTAATGTAATCAATATTTACAATAACACATTTTATAATGCAGTTTCAGTGAATGCATAGCACAATAGTCAGTATAAGAAAATTTGTATTGATATTCACAAACAATGCATTTGCAAGCCTTGTAGTGAGACTTTACAGATAGAAGAGTGGTATATAAGATAGGTAGGAGTAATTTAAGAAAGAGTTAGGTATTAAAGGAGATAAGCAAGTTTGAGTGTTAACAGAGAAGTAGTGATGGAACAGTAATTTTGGTATACTAATTAGAAGTAGGTATAGTAGTTTAAGAAGTACAATAAAGTGAGGTATTAGAAGGGATAAGCAGGCTAAGTGATTTAGTGCTTTAAAAGTGGACATAAGAAAGATTATGAAGGATGTTACAGACCTATATCCGAGATGATGAGTAGAGTCAAAGCCAAGAGGCAGAGAGGAACTCTTTTAGTAATGGTCTGAAAAGATGAAGGTGTGTGATAAACCTGACTGATAATAGGAATTTTATTCTAAGTTTTCTCTATACTATTGAAATATAGACCAACCCCAGCAGCCTTTTGTGGTCTGTAAATTGTAAGTGGTTGTTTATTATTTGACAATCCAAAAAGAACTGACAAGTATGGCTGGTGCAAAAGGCCAAAAACCAAACAGCAATTTCAAAAAACAGGCCAGCACCAAAAGAATGAATATGAAAAATATCTATTGTGGCACCCCAAACAGAAAAAAATCCAGTCATCCCAGTTTTGGCAAAAATGCCTTCCTCAGTGACAAATACAATGAACTTCTGAGCGTGTCAATATATATAAAGAAGCAGTTATAAGGACCTAAATGGACAACTAGGGAGACCTATTGTTTCGGGGAGAGCCTCACTGACAGAACCCCTGTCAACCTTTTTAACAATCTATCTGAAACCTTTATTAGGAATGATCCAGTCTCATATCCAAGATATGACACAATTCCTTAAAATTATAGCTGACACACAATTGGATCCCCACTAGCTCCTATGTACTTTAGATGTGACTGCTTTGTATACCAATATTCCTCAATGGGCTAAGTTACAAGCCCTGCAATATTGGTTAAATAAAGCTGATATCTATCCACTGGGTTTCAGCACTCTGTCGGTATGCATGACAGAACATATGTTAACAAAAAATATTTTCTACTTTCGAGATGAGTGTTTCTGGCAAATACAAAGTATGGCGATGGGGACATCCTTTGCCCCCATATACGCTTAATCTTTTTATGTGTTACATTGAAATACATCTTATTTATGATGTTAAAAAAAATAAAAAACAAACACTGGAGCAGCAGAGAAAGACACCAACCAGGAATGTGGTGTAAAAAACTTTTACTCAACGCTTTTGTCAGATTGACTTCTTCAGAAATACAAATTCAATCACCCTTACAAAGGCTTATATACATACAATCTCATGTCCCTCCTACTAAATGAATTGCCAATCAACATCTTCAATGAATTAATACAATGAATACTACAATAAAGCAATAAAAGCAACTAATACAATAAAATAAAATGCATTTAATATATATATAAAACTGTACACATGCCTTTACCAGCATCCTATCTACCATCTGTTAAAAAACATTTAATATTAATAAATTCATTAAGACCTGGAAAACTATCAGCACCCAGTCTAAGTTGCCATAATGATTCTTTTCTCTCTACTCTATTTGTTACATTTCCACCCCTTAGATCAATATCAACATTGAATTTGTATTTCTGAAGAAGTCATTCTGACGAAAGCGTTGAGTAAAAGTTTTCTACGCTAAATTCCTAGTTGCTGTCTTCCTCTGCTGCTCCAGTGTTTGTTTTTATTTGGTTTTCTTCACTGCTGGGCATTTTTATTAATCATAACATCTACTTGGAGGAAATAGATATCTGGAGAAGATATCTTGATGATTGTTGGATGGTGTGGCGGGCGGACAAACCATTTTTACTTGAGTTTGTCCAATATTTAAATGACAATAAATGGGGGATTGAACATACTTTAAATTGTGACATCAAACAAATTAATTCTTTGGATGTCACAGTTATTAGAAATAGGGATGATACCTTGGATTCACATGTTTTCCAGAACTATCCCCAATATAACAGTCTGCTACACGCCTCCAGTTTACATCCTGGACATATAATTAAAAATATCCCCAAGTCACAATTTTTATGGATTTGCTCCTCTCCAGATACTTATGAAATGTATAAACAGGACTTAACTCACAGATTTCAAGCCAGGAGATATAAGAATAAGGATATGTTATCTACTGATATATGGGCTGCCAAACAGGATAGATTAACTTTGTTAGAATATCAAAAGAAAAATAATTTGAATGATGATGTTGTCAGGTTTGTTACCACATATGGGCAAAACATTAACATGATTAGGGACACCATCAGCCATAACTGGAACATATTATTAGCTCATGAGGAACTGAGAAGTATATTAGGTTCCAGGTGTCAATTCTCATATTGCAGAGGACGTACCTTGGGCTCTTATTTTGGTCACTACAAACATCAGGCTGTTATCAATCAACAACAATTAACAATGATGGGGGACAAACTGATTGGCTCTTATCCATGTGGATAGTGGACAGCTATGATATGTATATGGTCCAAACACAGTACAGGACAGTGTATACAGTATTGTGATATGCCATTCCTGGTTGTGTAAATGATCTGTAAGGATACACAGACTGCTACATAAAATAAACACTCAGGGGAAGTGTATGTGTTCAATAGGGACACACAGATGATTTATAGAAATGAACACAGGGAAAGAGGACAGGTGAAACAACCTAATGTACAGCAGACGAGGGCATGTCAATGAAGATAGTTGTAGCAGGAACACCAATCACAGATCAATATGGTAAAGTACGGACTGCACAGTAAAAATGTGTATTATGTGAATATCACACAATCTGACACAATAATGGGGAAGATGTCTTTGTGAGGTAACTATCCTCATATGAACAATGCAGAGGACATCTGTCAGGGATGTTATATACAATTGGAGTAGAGTGTATATTGCAATGTTGTGCAAACTGATTTGCCTGAATAAGAGTGTAATATCAGGAGGTCTCCAGCAAGTGAGACACAGGTAAAGGCTCATAGTCAACATTAAAAGAAGCACAATCATAGACAATATCAGAAAAATACCACCAGTAATCCAATGCCTAGGACATAACATATGTGATTTAGCATGATCAGAAAGATTTCTGTGCAAACACACTTATACAACTATTATGAAATGTCTGCACTCTTAGAGGGTAATCACACACACCGTCCTGACACTGTAATATCTGCTAAAGGTGTTAGGAAAGACACTGCTGTATTTGTATGTAAAATTATGATCAATACAGGCTAGTTGATTGGTGTGCATGGTATGCACACACACACACACACACACACACACACACACACATATATATATATATATATATATATATATATATATATATATATACACACACACACACACACATATATATAGATACATGTTTTGCTTCAGAATCGTGAAATATCACAATCCTGTACTTCGTAATCCGGAACCCAAAATCCTGAAAATTCAAAATCCTGAAAACTCAAAATCCTGAATCACAAAAAACTGAAAATATACAGGACACAAAGAATGTCAATATTCTAGTACAAGGACACAGAGAAACAGATACAAGACAAAGGATAGCACTTTTCAGCAAGTATGGGCAGGGAAGATTGCACTCCATAGAAAAAAATGGCAAACATATCATCACATGTGTTCATGACTGCTTGTTGTAACCTTAGTAACATTCCCTTTTAACTTGCTATACTACAATATAACTCATGAAAGTGTAGTGAAGTGCAATCTTGGAGTTGATATATTTAAGTCACAGGGGGTGTGGGGGGCACAGCCCCCCACATGGGGGGTGCAAGGGTGCTTACCCCCCAGCTTATATTTGGTGGAATGTAATCTGGTTTGTGTTCTCTATAGTTAGTATAAGTATCCCGTGTGCTTTCAGTCTTTTGTGATACAGGATTTTGAGTTTTCAGGATTTTGGGCTTCCAGATTATGAATTTTTCTGAAATTCAGGATTGTGATATTTCAGGATTCTAAAGTGAAACCATACACACACACACACACACACACACACATATGTATGTGTGTATATATATATATATATATATATATATATATATATATATATATATATATATATATATATATATATATACACGGCACAATCCACACTGTCACAAATGTAACTCATGCCACTAATGTTGTCAAACAGCTATGTGTACTGTGTGCATCACTGGAATAGGTATCACAAATGCATCTGGTGTTAACAATTTGATGGGTTTTCCACACCATAAGACAGTAATGTTTATGCCAAAAAGAATACCTAGGTATGTCCAATAAGATGTGTGACAGCTCACTGTGATAAAGGTGGTGCACTTCAGTTACATCACAGGAAGATGTGTAGTGAGGTACATGGAGAAGGGTTCTTTGTACTTAGGTACTGGTGTGTTGAAGGCTGTGAACTACGGAGGTATTATAGCCTCTGATGTGGATGTCCTTCACATCCTCAGTAGTTGTGTTACATGCAAGGGATTAGTGAGCACTGTGGCCACATGCTGTGTAGGTTCCACATACCATCTATCCCAAGACATAGCTCACATACCTATTTGTCTGATTATAGGGTGTGATGTCTACTTTATACTTGGGTTGTGTATTTGTTTTCCTGAAATAACAAATCCCCCCAACTTTTTGTGTCATTGCAGGTGTTGTCATGGCTATGGCAGCAATCTTTGGTGTGTGTTAATACTGTCTGTATCATACAAATTCCATAGTTGAAGTTAATGATTTCCCACAATCTGTAGTCCTTCAGACAGCTGTTTGGACACAGGATGTGTATCTCATTTGTGACGTCTGTGACTTACATAATGGGCAGGAAAGGGCCTAGCAGATAGCCCTGATGTACTGACCTGAGATATAGTTCATTTCACACATCTCAACATACTTAGATGCCATGTATGTGATCCAGTGGTCCTCCTACTTAGTGATATAGGTGTCTATGGCCACATCTGACAGTGTAAAGTGAGTACCTCAGTGTGGATTTGTGCCAAGAGCCTTTGGCTTGTCAAGTTCAAAAGGATGATATTGTTGTTGTCATGTGTGTCCTCAATGACCTCTTTGAGGACATCTAACAGATGTAACAGACATGATGTAGCATTTACAACTCACACAGGTCTGTTGTACACAGCCAAGGTATTACTAGTGTCCACTTAGTAAAAGGTCCATGATGACATGTTGGTCTACCTCACAGATGAGGAGAGTCAGGATGTGTCTATACACGCATGCATTGGGTGCTGCCCCCCCAACTCACATGGATGCATGTTGATGTACACCCTTCTACAGGAACATAGTCTCTGTGGCGGGTGTGTTGAAGTGTGTATTCAACCATGTCAGGAAGGTGCATGCATTGAATCATGTGATAGGCAATTTGTGATGTTATCACAGCCCACTGATTCTGTGTGATAGGCCTAAATGAAAGTAATTCGGTGTATATTGGATATCCCAATCCGGCCTAGGGTTTGGACACAATCCCCCACACAGGCATCATTGAGAAACTCACCCAGCTGGTGATTAACCCTTACTTCAGTAGATGGGTAACCAATTGGCTCACTGACAGAACATATACTGTGAGGGTTGGTGAATCAACCTGTATCAGCAGAGCTGTCACCATTGGTGTAACCCAGAGATCTGTGCTTGGCCCTTTACTGTTTGGACTCTATTTCTTGACAGTTCACACTAAAGTATACAGCCTTTGGTTTAATGTGTTTGCTGATTCTTGCATACTGAGTGCAATCATTGAGTCCAACTATGATGATAACATACTACAGGAGGGGTTAACACAGACAAATGATTGGTGACAAAGCCAGGCAGTCTACAGATAAATGCAAAAATGTGTCTTTATTTTGGCCTTCTGCAAAGTGGAATTCCCTGCTAATTACACCATTGACAACAGTCCTTCTATGCTGAAACCCATTGATACAAGCACTGGGAAGACACGTAGATAACGATCTGAACTTCAACCACCAATTGTGCACACTGGTACTGAAAGCTTATGTTGTGCACACCATAAGTCATGCCATCGTATTCAGAACAGAGAATTATGTTACAGCACTGTACTTGAACCTAATCAGAACACTAACAGAGTATAATGCTTGCTTTTGCATGTATCTTACCAGACATATACAGCAGCTGGAGAGACCACAGGGATTTCACACCAAGAAAACACAGGGCCTACAAACCATGCCATGATGTATG
Organism: Protopterus annectens; assembly: GCF_019279795.1. NCBI lineage: Eukaryota > Metazoa > Chordata > Ceratodontiformes > Protopteridae > Protopterus > Protopterus annectens. The sequence continues at coordinate 673,731,110 of NC_056751.1, read as the reverse complement.
TGGATAGACTAAAAGATATGTTACTGTAATATGGATCATATAGGATGAGATGACATCTGCCTGGCCTCCAGGCCAGTCTCTGACCCTGCCCTGGTGGGAGTAGTGTATGCCCACAAGTCATATATAGCTGACAACATCAGTAGTGTCTGGTGAGGAGATAATGGTAATAACAGTTTCCCTCATGCTGGTGTAAAAAGCTCTCTGTAATGGCAAGCAAGTGCACAGACACACACACACACACACACACACACACACACACACACACACACACACACACACACACACACATACACACACACACACACACACACACACACACACACACACACAGACACACACATCTCCTAGTTGACTGCAGTGAGAACAGAACTCCTACCTATCTAAGTGCACTGACTACAGACCACAGCTCAAGTCTGACTTGGACTGTCTCAGAGAATATGGTAATAGCAGTGTCCCACATGCTGGTGTAAAAGGCTCTCTCTAATGTCAAGTAAGTGTACACACACACACACACACACACACACACACACACACACACACACACACACACACACACACACACACACGCATCAGTTGAGTGAAGTGAGAACAGGCCCCCTACCTATCTAAGTACACAGACTACAGAGCTTAGTAATTTACGCAAGCACCAAGGCAAAAGTCTGATTTTTACAAGGCTGCATGGCAAGTTATAGTGAATTACATCAGCAATGCATGTAATAGTGAAGATGCTGGGAGGCCTGCATGAAATGGATATGTAGGTATGTGCAAGTGTTGAAATACTGTCAGTTCATGGGATTGGAGTGGTAACTCTAGGATACACACTTATGCTCTTCTGGCTAGACAAACACACACACACACACACACACACACACACACACACACACACACGCACACACGCACACACACACACACACACACACACACACACACACACACACACACACACAGACACACACACACAGTTGAGTGCAGTGAGAATTGCAACCCTACCTATCAAAGTACACATACTACAGAGCTCAGTGCTTTACGTAAGTGCCACAACACAAGTCTGACTTTTACAAGTCTGCAGGACAACTTACAGTGGATGATATCAGCACTAAATGTAGGAGAAAAGATGTTGGGAGGTCTGCATGGGTTCATAGTTCCATAGGTTTGTAAGTGTTTACTAAGCTAATGGCCCAAGGGCCTTTACAAGCCTAGCTGTGCAAAAACCCAAGTACCCTTATTGAGCATAGTTATATGTTCATTGTTAGCAGAGTGATTTGGACATAGGTGCCACTACTGGGGTGAATTTACAATCACCCATCCAGTCGTCAGGGTTGCACTTGAATAGGGACATTAAGGGGCACTGCTTCACATGCAGTGGGAGCCTATTCCAATGGAGTGGCAATTGCTGGGAGATATATCTGTCTCTCTAGCATGTTCTGTTCATGTCACACACTAGGTTGAGATCCCTGGAGCAAGTTATTCTTGTCCCATTTAATTTGCAGATGTCCAGTATTTCCAGTAGGGCAGGGTCTCAGATTGCTCTGTAGGCCAGACACAGGTCACATCTCAGCAGTCTATATGATACAGAGTACAGTGACAGGACTCAGTCTTTCCATGTATGTCATGTTTTGGAGGCCCTGCATTCACTGGGTCAGAAACCTCTGTGATTTCTCCAGTTTCTGCAGGTGTCTGGTGAGGTACATGCACAAAGCATTGCACTTAATTAGTGGTCTGATAAGGGTCAAGTACAATGGAGCTGTGACTTCCCTGGTCTTGAATGAGATGCCTTTATTTATGAGGTGCACAATGTAGAGTGCATGTCTTACCACCATGGAGACATAGTGATGAAAGTTTAGATTATCAACCTGTGTTCCCAAGTCTCACACCACTGAGTTTGAGCATAGAGGGGTGCTATGTATATCATAATTAGTATAGCCAAAGGGGACAATGAGGCAGTTTTTTGTGTTAAGTTTCAGTCCATGACTTTGTCATCAATCATTTGTCTGTGTCAGCCCTTTCTGTAATATGGTAACATTGTTGAGGAATTCTATATTACTGTGCCCAGTTGACAGTTATCTGAAACTTGGTAATCCACAGGCCATCCACCTTCACCTGAACTTCAGAGAAATAGTTTGCAAACATTAGAGGGCCCAGCACAAATCTTTGTGGTACTCCACTGGTAACTGGTCTACTGGCGGACGTGGTCTCCCCAACATTGACAATGTGCATTCTGTTGGTGAGCCAGTTGGTTACCCATCTAGTAATGTATGGGTTAATACCCAGATGGGAGATTTTCTCTATGATACCTGAATAGGAGACTGTGTCAAAGGCCTTGGTTAAATAAACATAGGCAGTATGTCCTTTTTTCCCCTCATCCAGGGCTTTGGTCACATTATCAAATAAGTTTGCTATGTTTCATAAGCAAGAGCTTCCCTTGACAAAACCAAAATGGGTCAGTTCAAGAGTGTTGAAGGTCACCTATGTCCCTGTGAATAGGGTCCATGATGATTCTTTCCATAGCCTTGCAGATAAGGTTGGTTAGGCTTATGGGTCAATAGTTCCCAGGGTCAGTTGATGGATGTGTAGGCATGTTCAATTGTGAATATAGTTCTAGTTCCGCATGTTACCAGATTGATGTGCATTGCATATCACACAACATTTGATATTAATTTATGTAGTGTAGTTGATATATGTGTGAAAAAGTACTGAGACACCAGGGCTGCAGTGCTTGCGGGAAGCAACACATGGCTGCATTGTAAATGAGTGACATATTGTTAGATAGAGCATTCAGTTTGTTATGCTTCCACATGTAGTATAAAGAGTAACTGGACAGTAAACAGCACTAATACATGCTAAAAGTGACTTTGCATAGTGCAGCAGTGAGCAGCAGGTTTGCACGACGGTTGGTAAAGTGTTTGCTCATGTGAGATACACATTTTGATTACTTTCCTTGTTTGCACATAGTTAAGCAGTGCACAAACTTGAGCCACATTGCTAAAAGTTTGAGAGTTAGTATTGAGTCAATGAAACATACTTGCTAAATTAGCTGATTCTCTGGCAGCTGGAGTAAATGCATAACACATTTATTTTTGAGCCCAGATGATACTGAGTTCGAATACAGGTGTATCTAATGCATTTAACGAAGCAATAATAATGCAATGACATGAATTTTTTAAAGTACGTGTTGTTATGGTGCAGCAGGGTTAAGCAGCATTGTGTGGCAGTAACAGCAGCATTGTACAGCCACTCACTGTCACTTGGCATTGGTTCATGATGCCAAACTCTGTGCAAACATAGAAGGGATCTATTGCTTATTCTGGTACTCATGTGTGCTATGTGTGATAATATTTTTTGACCAGATTGTCATTTTTAAAATGGGGTAGATAGGGAAGTGGTGAAATGGGGAGCAAGCAGGTGGAAGAACAAAAAGAAAGGAATACAGGAATGTGCTGGAGGGAGGGAGGAAAGAACCATAGCTATCCATTTCTTCAACATTAAAAACTGATAATATGTGCAGAATATTATCTGAATTTGGACTGTCACCTCCACAGAGAGGGGTAACAACAACGTAATCAGGTTGTATAGCCAACTGGACTGAATCAAGTGTGTCAAGATGACACGTGCAAAATGTAGAACTATGTATGGAGCAATATTTTTGTGAGAAAGAGTCCCATTTTTTTTAATTCAGTAAGAGAGGAATGCTGGGTAAGGGACGTAGGTATTTCTGGGTCAGGTAAGTTGGGTAGTGAGAAAGCAAATGCAAACAAACAAGAAGAGACACAGGAATGATGATGAACACAAAAGGACGGGGACACCATGGTTGGGGAGAGGAAGGGGACAACACGTGGTCATGTCTGTCAAACATGGGGATAGTGAGAAATGAGTCCTCACCCACTGGACTGTCATCACTGTCCTCTTACTCTGCTAGTGGCTGGAGTGGTTGATGTCTTCTGCTGCTATGTACCATGAGGAAGAGCAGCATCTCCATCTGGCATAGGTGTATACCACTGGTGTGGCGCACAACCCTATACATCAACCCTGGCATCTCTCTCGGTGGGTGATGAAATTCCCATCTCTGTCATTGCTCCAGGTGGGTACCACTGCACCATCTTTTGGGGTAGTACTAGCTGAGGACACAGGTAGTGCAGGGGCAGCATAGGCATTGCTGCCAGGTTGGGTACGAGACATGCTGGGCATCGGTGCTGGAGCTGCTGGAATGGGGGCAGGATGATCCACTGGGCCTAGCCTATCTCATTGTAGTGCTATGTAGCATTTAATGATTTGGCACACATGGATGACATGGAGACATTGTGATGACATATAATAGAAAATAAAAAAAGAGAGAAAAGGGTTGGGTTGAAAGGGGAAAAAGATAAAATTAGTACCATTATATGACATACAATGCATTAATACAATTATACAACTATTTTATCTGAAGTATTACATTTAAGTAAAAATCCTAACAAATACACAACTATACCTACAGACTGCTGAAAGTAATCCTTGAAATGTGCATATACTGCACATATGTGTGTTCCATTTATACAGATTACAGTTAACAGCAAGACATTTATGCCACTTGTTTAGAGTTTAATTTAATGTAAATATTATTAAATAAATGCAGTACTGTATAGTTGTGACTCATGGTATTTGAACCTATAACCTCTGACTACAGTCTTATATTTGAATCCTAAAATGGTTTCTACTGCAGACTAATGCATGCATACTTGCTTTTACAGTTAGAATATGCATGTTCAATTTGCTCCAACTGTATAAAAATAAAAATCTGTCTTTAACTTTTAAAGTTACAATAATACTTCTCTTGTGCTGCAAATATACAACATATTTCCCTCAGTCTGTCTATTCGAGCAGCATGAGCCTGTCGACTGAACTCTATATTGGCTTTAGCAGGGGAAAGAACAGAAAATAACCAGAAGAGCATTATGCATACCAGTATTGCCTATATTTAGCTTCCTAAGAATTACAAATACTCTCTTAATGTCATACTTACACAGCTGTTGGATGCCCACAGTCTCAAATTCAAGCAACCAATGGTTGAGGGCATCCCCTTTTGTGCTTGTCAGGTCATTAAAATGATGTCTACACTGTTCTCCAGTGCATAGGAGCACTGGATACAGACTGAGCCAAACTACTCCATGACTTAAACTTATGCTGGGAGCTAGAATATTCCCCTTGCAAAAGCCTTTAGCTGTGACACTTTGCCAGGAGTCCAATAAATATCCTGAATTCCTGGACACCCCACATCTGTTCCATAAACCGGTCCGGTCGCATTTTCGAGCCTTCAGGAAGCCCCCTAAGCTAACCCCAACTACGCGTGGCTCCTCAGAACAACGCTCCTACCTGACAACAACCAAAGCATCTACCATATTCTCAGTGATAGACCAAAAAAAGGTTGTGCTTACTCGAACCTGGGATTTTATTTCTGCTACTTAAGTGATAAAACATCCCTCCAGAGTGCTTCTTTACTGTAAGCACTGGCAGTCGTTTCACTCACCTAGTGCTGGCTCTAAGACCTTGAGAACTCTGGGCGGTGTATGCTGACGACAGAAAGTTTTCAAAGACTCCACCTGGCTTACCGCGAAACTTGACTATCACTTACTCCTGGAACTATCTTTCCCTCGGTCCGGTCGCATTTTCGAGCCTTCAGGTAATTTGGAATCCGTGATAGAAGTCTAATCTGTGGTCGTTCTCTTCTAAAGCAAATTGCTCTGCAACTATTTTTGTCAGTGACTCCTTTTTTATTCCTGGGTACTCCATCACAATTATTTGCTTGCATGTGTATTTAGCGAGTATCTGGCGTTGTTTTATTAAAGCCAGATAGCGCCGCTAATGTGTTTGTACTGGCTCTATACTGTATTATCCGGCTTCCATTACAGCCAGAGATCCTACGCAGTTTTGTTTTACTTTCATTGTCAGTATGCATGTGTGGTTAGCGCATATCCGGCGTTGTTTTACTAAACCCAGATAGCGCCTCTAAAGTGTTTGTACTGGCTCTATATTGTATTGTATTGTATTGTATTATCCGGCTTCCATTACAGCCAGAGAACCTACGCAGATTTGTTTTGTTTTATTATCAATGCCAGTATATTGTAGTGGTCTGTCTGCCTGCTTTACCGAACTTATCTGATTCATCCACCAAGTCTAGCACGTGCTTCCAGCATATAACTAGCGTCCTTCTCCCAAACCCAGATAGTGACTTGGTTGATAGAAGTTTAAGGCAACATAGCATTCTTTATGCAAAACGGATATCATATTTTTTAAAGATAATTAAGCGACTGGCCTAGCGAGTTGTTTGCATATGTTTTTGATCATTTTTCTTACTTCGTAGATGCTAAGTTGGTGGCATTTTGTCTTAATTTAACATCTAGACTGGATTAGTGAATTGTTGCAGCAAACTCAAAGTGTCTGAACGTGTTTCTTGTTGGAACAATGGTGTCTGTTATCTACTAATGTTGGGTTATTGTTTTGTACTGTATGCTTGTGCAACTTAATCTCTTACCCTTGATATAACTTGTGTTTGGCCTACTAGTTCTATGTTTTGTTCCTTACACTGGAGATATCATGATGCCAACTCTCTAACTACTGTAACACTAACTGCATTACTACTGTTATTGATTTCTCTCTCCCAATCATTGAGGTCCACTAGTACACATCTATTGGCACCTCTGAGTCAATTCTACATTTACGGACTTACTAATTTGTGCAACCTCTCTCCCTTCTACCACAGGAAGCCCCCTAAGCTAACCCCAACTACGCGTGGCTCCTCAGAACAACGCTCCTACCTGACAACAACCAAAGCATCTACCATATTCTCAGTGATAGACCAAAAAAAGGTTGTGCTTACTCGAACCTGGGATTTTATTTCTGCTACTTAAGTGATAAAACATCCCTCCAGAGTGCTTCTTTACTGTAAGCACTGGCAGTCGTTTCACTCACCTAGTGCTGGCTCTAAGACCTTGAGAACTCTGGGCGGTGTATGCCCCGCTCCGCAAGCCTCGCCGCTCGGGCTCCGCTCCGCTCCCTCCTGCCCCTTATCCCACCGCCCCAGTACCTCTACATTTATAGGAATTGATAACCCCTCCCAAGTACCCCTCTCCAAGCTACACGCCCATCAATTTCCTCCTTACTCCTCCCACTTCCAGCTCCTCCCATAATTCCAAAGATAAAACTAAAGCATCTTCCCTTCCTAGTACACTTTCCACCCCTCACCATGGCCAAACTTCCCTCTTCCACAACCCTCCTCTCAAGTACCCTTCTACTCCTTTTTGCCTATTTTTTAACCAAGTATGAAAACCAAACTCTTATAGGTCTCTCCCATCCTAAGCGCTCCACCAATTGCCATACTAATCATTCGGCCATAACTATCCCACCAATGCCTAACTCTTTTAAAACAAAATCCCCCAATTTAGCCCAACTCACCCTCCGTTACCCGAAAATTTCAAATAATAAAAATCACCTCAAATTACTATTCAAACTACAAAGACTACAAATTCACCTGAAAAATAGTATTACCATTTATGGCGATATCCACCCCAACCCAGGTCCCCCTAATGACCTAGACTCTAACCCCACTAAACTTGTTCGTAACTCTACTGACTCCCTTCTAATATTTCACCTGAACCTAAGAAGCATTAATAACAAGGTGCACAATCTGCACGCTATGTTAGCTACTCATTCCCCTGACATTATGTGTCTAACGGAAACATGGCTAAAACCTGCCACTAAGGACGAAGAGATTCTCCCTCCCGGGTATAATATCTTCAGGACCGACCGTGTAAATAAACGGGGTGGAGGTATAGCTGTTATGTTCAGGAATACACTGAATATTATTAAGAACCCAACACAACCTCCTATAATCTCTAACTTAGAACTTATTGCCCTCAAGCTATGCTTAAACACGCAAAAATGCATCAACCTCATAGTTATTTATATCCCACCAGGGAATAACATTGAAAATCTCGAGCTAATACTGTCCTGGCTAGCCACTAGTTACCCACAAGAAACCATAGTACTTGGGGATGTCAATATAGACTGGTCCTTATGTTCCTCCCATTCAACCCCACTACCTATTAACCTACATGGCTTTTCCCAAAATATAACATGTCCAACCAGACTGGGCAATACTCACCAAAAAGAAACCACCATCGATTGGATCCCTACCAATAAAGATTCAATTAACTATACCACCGGGACCCTTCCAAATGACCTCAGTGACCACCTAATTACCTATATTATTAAACATAAATGCCCAACTTTTAACCCCCCCCTCTATAGATTAATTAGAAACAAAAAGAACTTTGTCCCACAATTATTCCTTGCAGATCTAAAATCCTGCAACTGGTCCATTTTAAAATCTCTACCCCTAGAAGAGAGTGTTTCCCACTTCAATAATACATTCCTAAGCATACTAGAAACACATGCCCCGAATCGACTAATCAGATCCAAAATCATTATAGCACCTTGGTTAACTAGAGAAACCAAAAACAAAATGAGACTCAGAAATCTGGCCTGGGTCAAATGGAGAGCCACTAAAACCCCCCAAGATCGCATAATATTTCAACAGCTAAGAAACACTACCAAAGCAGCCACTACCCAGGACAAAAAACAATACTTCTGTCACCTCCAGAATAAACACCAGAACAATCCAAAGAAGTTCTGGGCAGGATTTAACAATCTCCTTCACCCAGGTAAAACTTCCACCCCAACCCCTGAGAAGCAAATCGCCAAAGATGCAGAGGTAGTAGCCAACACCTTTAACTCCTTCTTCACCGCTACTATCCAATCCCTTGCTAGCCAACTAACCTCCACTGCCCCACCGTCCTCCAAATCTAATGAAGCTGCCCGCATCTCCTTTAACCTAAACCCTGTCTCTTCCTCCTACATTTGTTCCCTCTTAAAAAATCTGAAACCAACCACCTTGGCGGCTGATCACCTCCCAGCGGAATATTTACAAATAGCATCCGAAGTCATTGCCTACCCCATATCTATCTTGATCAACAGAACTATTACCGAAGCCACTATTCCCTCTTCTTGGAAGACTTCTTATATCATCCCTCTACATAAAGGAGGTACTTCCACTGAAATATCTAACTACAGACCAATAGCAATCCTGTCTCCAATAGCGAAAATTATGGAAAGATGTGTTCACAAACAACTCCGTCACCACTTAACCCTTAATCGACTCCTATCTAACTCCCAACATGGTTTCCGCCCCCACCATAGTACTACTACTGCCCTCCTTTCCTTTATCGACTCCATTAATAACAATCGTAACAACAAACTAATATCCTCCGCCCTCTTTCTCGACCTATCGAAGCGTTGACATGGTCAATCACCAACTCCTGCTTAATACCCTCGAAAGTCTAGATCTGAGTACCCCTGCACTAAGCTGGTTTAAGGCGTACCTCACGGGTAGGCAACAAGCTGTCCTATGGCAAGACAAACTATCAGACCTGCTCCCAAATACCATCGGTGTTCCTCAGGGCTCTATTCTTGGTCCTCTTCTCTTTTCCATCTTCATAAACAACCTGCAATCAGTCATCCCTAAATCTACCTGCATACAATATGCTGATGACTCTACCCTGATCTGCTCCGCTGTCTCCCTATCAGAACTCCAAACTACTACTCAACTCTGTTTTACCTTAGTTGAGAAATGGTTCACTGACTTGAAACTCCTACTTAACCCAACTAAAACTAAATTACTCCTATTCTTCCCGAGCCAATACACCCTTCCCAATGAACTCCCAAATACTAACAGTATTCCTTTTCAAATTAAATCCATCAATGGAACCATCATAGCCCCTGTTGCCAGTACCAAATTACTAGGTGTTACCATTGACTACAAGCTAAAATTTGACATCCACATTACCCAAACCATCAAAACTGTCAACAAAAACTTGGATCCATGTACAGAATAAAAACTTCTTAACCCTTTGACCAAACTAACGATTGCCCGCGCATCTCCTCTCCACCTTACTATATGCATCCCCAGTCTTTTCCTTCCTCAGTAAACGTGAACTTAACATGCTCTCTCTTGCTTATAACCATATTGCAAGGTTCATAACAGGTTCCCCATACCGCACCCACCACTGCCTTAACCTTAGGAAACTTGGTTGGTTGGAACTACCCAATCTTCTCAAACTTAATCAACTAACGAAGCCTTTAAAATAATCCACTATCCCGACAGAACTCCCTCACTGTGTAGTATTTTGACCCCTACTCCAACCTTAACTCTCTTAGATCTGCTAATACCGTCCTGATATTAACAACTAAATCTAAGAACTCAGGCGGCGATGCCCTGTATGCCAACTCCATTGGAAAGCCTTGGAACTCCCTACCAAAGACCCTTAGACTCATGACCTCACATCAACAGTTCAAATACAACCTCAAAAGCCATCTTAAGCTACAATGGCTATGCCCATGCTCAGAACCCGACTAACTTACCTAAATTCCTCTACTTATTACTCGCCCTGATTAGCTAGTTCTTCGACCATTATTCTCACAGTGTTTATCCTATAAGACTAATTTGTTTAAAATGTAGATTTGTTACTTGTACTTATATTAAGTCTTTGTTATTTCCTATTTTCATATTGTAAATGTAACTTGCTCTCTCCATGTATTGCCTTTATGTTGGAGCTTTTCTCCCCGGGCCTCTACTGAAAAGGGATATGTATCCAGTTGGACTAGCCCGGTCAACAAATGTAAAATAAAATAAATAAAATAAATAAATAAACTGGACAGCTTCCCCACTAACTCCAGCTATGTCTAACACCTGACCAAAAGCAATGGAAAATTATGCTTTCTCACCACTTCCAGTTATTTCATTTACTGGTAGTGAACAAACCCGGCAAATGATGCTAACCTTGTTTGCACAATGTTATGTGGAGCACAGCAGTGCCAAGCAGGGATGACATAAATATTTGAAATAGGAAGGTTAATCTGACATGTGACCTTAGTTTGAGGGGTGTCTGTGGATGTAGCTTGGAAATATGTATTGAAAAGGTAACTGTTAGGTGAGTTAAGTTTGCAGACATGCACTGGGAGCATAAATGTCATGAACTGACATATCATTTTTTTTTTTACTTTATACAATGCTAAAATTGATTTTCAGAGTGTGGGATTCAAACCTAGGCATAAGGAACAAAATATTTTCTTCCACAGTGCCGATTTTCCATCTTCGCCACACATGTATGTGCATGACCTGACTTGCTTCTTGTATATAGATCCAGTTGTGCATGTGTCTTATTTAATTATAAAACCCATGCAAGTCCAGATGGCAGAATTATACTTACAGAAATATAGTAGACACTATACTCTCTCAGTCAAACATCTGAAAACACACTAAGGGTGTCTTATCCCTTATACATATAATTCATAATAGTTCCATTATCTAAAGTGTTAAAATTGAAAGCAAATATGGGAAATGGAACAAGAGTAAAATGTCTGGAATGTCCTGTAATAGAACCCATTACCATGTATATGGCAGTCCCACACTTACATATGTTGCCACAAGAATGTTAAAATAACACTTTCTATTTTACATTTCTGTGCAATACACTATGCTGTCACAACAGTAAAAATAGGTTGCACACCCTGTACTAGAACCCAGGACCATCTGTACACCAGCCCTACACTTACACCTGTTGTCACAGAAATAGTTACATGACAGTTCCATAATTTTCTACTCATTCTTAAGTTCTCTGTGTTAACCACCACGCAATGATGCTTAGCGTATTTACATGCATCCATGCATCCATTTTCAACTGTTGGCTGTCTGCACCCTGTCTGCAGGTGTTCCATAACTGCAGCTGTTGCGAGACCTTGCTAACCACTGTACAACAGCACTTCCTTAGCTAAAAACAGTGATGGAGTTCCTCTACTGTGTTTACATCGGCTACACAGGCCAAATATTTGGGATTCAGCAATTCTAATGAGTCCACATCTCATTTGCATCTTCACCCTGCTAACAGCTCAAAATCTACACCATAAAAAGGCAACCCTGTAGCTAGTGAACCTGAAGGTATGGAGACCTGTTTATGTGGAGAACACAGAAGAGGCTATTCATTTTTGATATATCTGCACAAAAGACTACTGAACTTTTTCACTTCATTTCAGCTGTATACTGCAGATGCTGAAATGTCATTTATTAAAATGTCATTTATTTATTTTACATTTATTTATTTTACATTTGTTTATCAGCAGTGTCTGACTGAGCCCAAGAAAGGGCCCATTTTCAGCAGAGGCCAAGGGAGAAAAGCTCTGAGTTACATAGTAAATAAGGTTACATAGAATTTAAAAAGAAAAATAACAGTTTACATAGGAAAACAGTGATACAATTAAGCTGAAAACAAATGAAGAAAACAAAAACAAATAGTAGTTCAAATAGTGCAGTAGGCATGGTTATTCAAACATATTACACATTATAATTGTTGGTATTTTAATGCAACTCAGCAGAAAAAAATACATTAATATATTTCCATTTAATTGCTTATTATACTTTATGGTATGTGCTATATAAAGAGTTATTGGCATTCTAAGCACTTGTTCTTATGCCTTAAGAAGCAATGCTTGTCATGAAAGTTTTTACTTGTGAAAAAAAACACTATTGCTACATTTCATCTGATTTTGGTATATCTTTGAATTCTGCTTTATTTGTGATTTTACCAGACTTATCAGCCAGGTTTTCTGTGTTATATATTGAACGTTTGGTGTTTTTCCTGGTTGGACATGAGATGCATGTACAGTTTGCCCTCCACCAGCAATGTGGTATGGCAACCCATTCAGCATATTCAGGATTTACTTGAAATTAAGGAAAATCTGTTATTAAAAGATTTGTCTACTATCACTGACATTGATACAGTGCAGCCTGATATTGAAAAATCTGTCCAGCACTACAAGTTGAAACTTCATTTATTTGAAGTTAAAAAGTATCAACTAAAAAACTTCAGTGGCAATGTCTTACCTTCAATGCCTATATAGAGACAAAAATGGTCCTTAGAGGACTGCATATATTAAAAATGCCTACCTATAGGGACCTTTATTCTGAATTATTTAGAGAATGGCAACAACTAAATTTAAACTTATTCCAATATATGTCTCTTATGAATAAGTTCTTTGAACTATTTGAAAATGAACTGAAGAAGGATGTCACTGTTTTGTATGATGAGCTGACAGCTCGAATCAAAAATAACATTCATTCACTCCTCTTAAGTGAAACAATTGATAAGATAGTTAATTTTTAACTTAAGATTACTGAAAACAAAAAGAGGAAATTAAAGCATGGTTATAATGATTTTAAGAGAGGGGAAGTCTTTTCTTGGCTCAATTTTAGGAAAGCCAATAACAAGAAGAATTCTACTGCACAACAGACTAATCAAGGACATGAGAAAGCTTTATCTCCTCCTAGTGACGTCAAGCCTTCTATGCCGAGTAATACAGGAGTGTTTGAACCGGCTACACAAACATTGGTAGTACAAACTCATTTCTTATATGTGTAAATACTGAACGAGCAGTTATTGATACAAATCTAATTACAGCACTCGACCCTTTAGAGATACCTGGGTCTATACAAACTAATAACAATAATGTTTAGACAAGGTCCGTTACCTCTACTCCTGAAAAGGAAATGGCACACCAATCAGTGGGGATGGAAGAGAAGCAATTCAGTGGTCAAATAAACAAGCACACACTAATTTCACCTGCAGAACCCATCCATATATACACACACACACACACACACACACACACACACACACACACACACACACACACACACACACACACCAGTTACATGGTTCAGCCATGAAGCTTAAAAGTCATTTTGTTTCACTGGCCATTTGTTATTTTATTTGAATGTTTGCCTGCTTCCCTTTCTTACGTACACACATTTCATAAACTATATTGGAGTTTAAACTGTTTATTTGCAATCTAAACTAAAAGTATTTTTTCAATATGATAATAGTGGTAATGAGCATTTAGCTAGTAAATGTTGTAGAGACATTACATTTATACCGCCATCAAACCCTGTTATATCAATGTTTGAAATGTTGGTAGAAAATTAATTATATCAACAATATCATAGTTGTTCTAAGAAAAGTTTTTAGGATGAATATAAAGCTATTGAGACACCTTTTAGTAATGATAATACTGTTATAAAACCCACTAATAAAGATGGCAGAGTAGTTGTGTTAAATCATTTTATGTAGACAGTTTGTTAAAAATGTGAGATACAACAGACTATGAATGTATTAATGCAAATCCTGTGAAGTCTATTAGCAAAGGAGTTTTCTCATGAATTATGGATATGTACCAGCATGCATGTATAAGCAAAGAATTATATGAATCTTTACTTGTGGAGACTGCGATTACGCCTATTATTTATGGCATCCCCAAGATACACAGATCTCAGACTACTCCACTGTTATGACCAATAGTGTTGGCATGAGGATGGGTGATGGAGCCCATCTCAAAATATTTGGAAAGTGAGTTAAAAAAAGTTTTGAGTATGTCCACAACAATTATTAAGGACAGCTCTCATTTTTTGGAGGTATTGTATAAATGGAATAAAAACAATGATACTATATGGTTGCACTTGATGTAGACTCTCTATTTACATATATTCCCAAAGATTTGGGTGTTCATATGATTACAGAATATATTAAGAAATATTCTGGTTTATGGAATATTAATATAGACCTTATATGTGACCTACTACAAATTGTTCTTGAAAATAATGTATTTTTGTTTCAGGATAAATATTATAAACATGTCATAAGTGTAGCCATGGGCACCCCAGTAGCAAACATTTACGCAAATTCAGTTATGAATTTTTGGGAAACAGGAATTATTCTATTTGGATCAAGAAATAATTTATGTAACAATGTGGTCTTTTATAAAACATTTGTAGATATCTTTTTTATTTGGGATGGCGCTCTACTTGAGTTAAATGATTTTTAGAGCATATCTGCATACCACTACACCCTTTTTAAAGTTTATAAATAATGTGCAATACAAGAATATTGATTTTTTAGATATCACTTTAGGAAAATATGTTACAGGACAACTAGATACAACTCTTTTTAAAAAGAGGTCAAGAAATGTACGTATCTAGCACACGATAGCATGCATCCCTATTTTATTTTATATTTGATAATATTGTTAAAAATCAAATGGTGAGAGACAGTACATTAAAACACAAGAAAATGAATTATTACAACAGCTAAATAATATGGTTGATGATTTTACAAATAGGGGGTATAACAGTGAAAAATTACATCATATCAAAGAAGAAATATTAAAAGATAGTGATGTTCTATATCCACCTATTTTTATACAGGGAAAACGTTTATTCATACAGTTAAAAAAGACATTGTTTACATACAAGCACATAGACATTGTAATACAAAGGATTTAATGTATATGGCCAAATGCAAATTCTTTTTAAATACGAAAAATGAATCAGTGCCTTAAAGATAGAATCTGTAAACGCTTGTTAGAAATTAAAACAGGTGTAGATACTAATTCATTATATAACTATATACGTGATTCAAATAAGGTCCATAATTTTTAATTTTAGAAAAGATTCCTACATATCCTAGAGGAGGTGATAGCATTAATATGAACAAGAGACACAAAAATACATGGATTTTATGCTTCACAGCTCACTACCCCCCCCCCCCCCGGATTAAATATAGTATTCACAGTAAAACAGAGCTAAAATTTCTCCATAGTTACACAAAGTGATTTGCTTGTTCACACATGCACACACACACACAAATATATATATATATATATATATATATATATATATATATATATATATATATATATATATATATATATATGGTTCCACTTCATACTCTTGAAATACTGAAATATAGAATTTCAGTATTTCGAAACTATAAAGCCGAACTATTCACAATCCCGAAACCCACAATCATGACTCACACACTCACGAACATACAAACACAATACACTACATAACACACACAACATTCTACCCAGAGCACACAAACCACACAACCCTACACTACATGTAAGCATGGGGGCAAGCCCCCCTGTACTCCCACACACCCCTACTTATATATACTAACTCCAAGATCGCACATAAAAAAAAAAAAAAAAAAAAAAAAAAACAATAACACCAAGTATTTTATACTTGCTCGCGCACACAAACACACACACACACATACACACAAATACACATCACACATACACAAACACCAACAAATGCAACACTCACACTCATACTTACACCTCCCTATCCTTACCCACACATACACATAAAACATCTTTTGTGTTTTTAGTATTAGTGGCGTTGTCGCCTCACAGTTAGACATTGCCCATTCGATTCTCAGACCGTCTTCTGTGTGGCGACATGCGTGAATGGGCGTTCCTTCGTTGAAGGTTGTGCGTTAGGCCCGGCAAGCCAGCACGTCAAAATCTACTGCCAATCATTAGCGGACCGGAGTTCCGCTGTGGCGACCCCTAACCAGGAAAAGCCGAAAGAAACAATTTTGTATTTTTTATATATTATGCACTGTCCCTTTAAATGCTCATTAGCACCCTCATTTGCTTATCATCCTTTATGGTATGTGCTATATAAAGAGTTCTTAGCATTCTAATAACTTGTTCTTATGCCTGAAGAAGCAATGTTTGTTGTGAAAGTTTTTACTTGCAAATAAAATACTATTTCGTCTCATGGTTCTGGCATATCTTTGACTTCTACTTTATTTGTGATTTTACCAGACTTATTGTTTATGTTTTCTGTGTTATATATTACCTTAGGGGAATGGGATGGCATTCTCACCAAGTTAAGCAATTAGAATATACAGTAATAAGTTGGAGATAGGTTTCAAATTAAAGAGTCAGAGATTGATAAATATAGGGTGAATAGTGCTAAGAGTTTACTGAAGGAAATCTGTTTCACATTTATATAAATATATTTATTAGCAAATACTACTGTTATCTGTATGCATTACTTAGAAGTGTACTGATGGCATGGGCATGTTTGTCAGGGCATTTCACAGGTATATGTGATTGCCAATAGCTTAAAATGGACTGTTCTGTATTAAATCTGTACACATATTTCACAGACACTTTATTTGATAGCACTTTTAGTATTTCACTGCTGGCTTGTTAGCAAAATGTGTCATTTACCTGTTCTTTTGTGGATGGTGGAGCAAAGATGCACTTCTGTTTTGGCACAAACAAGGATATGTTGCTATTGTTACTCTCCCTTATTTTGCATCCAGCCTTGCTTTGTGTGTGAATGTAATATGTTACAACCACACAATTCTTGATGTTTGTATGTCAAATATCTAGACTGTTTTATGTTTGTCCAGTGAGTAATACGAAAATGCTACCTTTTTTGTTTTATCTGGCAACAGATATTTTTTAGTTATGTGATACTTATATGTGTTATCCTTCTGTTGTGTTTTAGGACACCTAGGACTATGGCACCCAGGCATCTCAATCCCTGAAAACCACCCTTCAGTGACCCTGAGAATCAGGTCATTGTGGAAGCTCTTAGGCATCATGGTGCCTTTCTGCTTGAGAGGAGACAGAGATATGACAGGTAGACAGAATGCAAATTTGGCAGCAGATACTTGCAGATGTGAATGCAGTTGGCGGCCACAACAGGACATATGATCAGGTGCACCATAGGGCCACTGACATGATCTCATCTGCATGGAGAACAGCAGCTGCAGTGGCCCGTGATCGGATGGGTACCAGGGGGCCTGCTACAGAGCCACCACTAACAGCAAATGAAGAGTTCTTGTCCACTGTCAGGGATCCAGACAGCTCCCAGGAAAGTGCAGAACAGCATGTCCTTGACATTGGTGCTACTGTTTCAGGGACAGCAAGTTTGTCCCAGGAGGAGCTACAGGTACGCTTATGTATCTCAATTGTTAAATACTGCTGTATAGTAAAATATTTACATCAATACGTTATGTCTGTTTTACAAGAAATTTTTTTGGGATAATTGCAGATTATTACAGTTAACAACACATTCTGACTGATTACACATGGGGCTTAGGTTGGACTTGTCATCTAAGTTCTTCTTGAAAGTATAATTAATGGGACATAGAAATGGTAGAAAGTTTTACCCCCTGTGCTACTGTTAATTGTGATTATGTTGTCTATACCTTTTGCTTAACTTCTTCCAGAACCATCCAGCATACAGTACCTACAATCATCTGCACATGGTAAGCGAAATATTTTTGTGTCAGTACTGATGACCATTTCAGAGAAATATTTAGGTTTGTGATGTAGGTGTCAGGACTGTTGTGTGTATTGCTGTACTGTCTGTAATAATGGCACCACTGTTCATTTACTAGCGTATATTGGACTATAGCAGTGCAGTTATTCATTTTCCTGTGTTTGTTGCTTATTATCACAGGTGATCCTGACAGTGGAAGTGTGGAACTTCTATCACTTGATGTCAGAGTATCAGCAGACTCTGATGATGATGGTGGCCAAACACAGGCACAGCTGGGGGGGTGCAGGGGTTGAATCTGACACTGAGGTTGACATACAGTCATCCCCTGTAATTACAGCCAGTAGGCCTATGCCTACCCATTCCAGTGAGCACTCAGATATTGGACAGGTAGAGGGTGAAACAATCAATCAGGGACCTGTGGTTACTGTGGCTTCAGTGCCTGTCAACACTGGCCATAGCCAAAGTGTGGACAAGGTTCCACGCAGGATGGTTATTAGGGTTGCTTAGACGAGGCCTGTTGTCTATCCTTCACCTGATCCAGGTGTCTCTTCCCGTGCCACTCAATGTATATTTAGGGCCATCATGGAGGCACAGGCATGTTCCCATAGGTTCTCCAGGAAATACTTAGGGTTGTAGATGTGGCACAGTTTGAAATACATGATTGCTTCCACCATGTTACCGATTCAATGGATCAAATGAATGACACATTGGAATGGGCGATGTCTATGATGGAACATCTGCTGGGAGGGGGACATTATCCTTGTGGGCATAGATCTGCCACATCATCTGCTGTTAGCCAATGTGGCCATGCCTGATCATGCTCCCATAGTGGCAGTACTTCCACTGTTCCATCAGTGGTTGAGCTGTCCACACCCAGATGTGGCAGGCCATGAGGTTGTTGTCCTGGGCATCCTCCTGAAAGGACCTTATCCAGCAGACATCAGTCATGTTCAGGTAGCAGCAGTGCATCTGACCATGAGAGTGGACATGTCAGTGCAACTCCTGATAGAGCCAGTTTGTTTGGTCAAGTACAACAACTATAACTGCCACTTCTACCATGCATGGCTCACACCTGTCCAACATAGCAATCATAGAGCTAGCACAGAGCCTGGCTGTGTTCATGCAGACACTCATGCACCAATTTCACCTGGAGGACCCATACAGACACATACAACAATTGCATGGTTTATCCATGAAGCTTAAAACTAATTTTGTCTCACTGGCCATTTGTTGCTTTATCTGAATGTCTGCCTGTTTCCCTTTCTTACTCACACACACTCACCAACCTTTTGTGTCAGTCCAGGCTTCCTGACTACACACACAACATCCTGTGAAAGTGATGATAACTGAGCCATATCCCTGTTTTCTATCTTTTGGATTCAGAGATACATAAGCTTTGTGTCTGATGTCTAGAGTGCATAGCTGACTTAGTGCTTAGTATATCTGCATTTGTGATGCTGAATTGTTAATTGTACCTTTGACTTATATTGGTCTTAGAAAGTTAGACCGTTGATAGCATCACACTTTTTTGCATAAGTATTGTTAATGCTCTTGTGAGGGTTGTGAAGTCTAAAACTGAAATGTGTCTCTTTACTTTCAAACTTCTCTCTTTAATGATTTTCCAGTACAAATGTATGGTGCTAAACTGAGGGCATGCAGTGACTAGCACTGCTTTTGAGAAGTATGACTGTGTGAATGTCTGAAGCTTATGGCCTACAACTTAATAATGTACACATATAAGTCAAATAAGTCTCTGCTGTCACATGTTAAGTTCATTTCTGTACAACTCACCCACCTTTTACTTGCTTACCTTTTACCAAGTAATAACATGCAAGGATATGTCATTCATTCAAGTTATTACACAATACACTTCAGGTTCAACACTTACCTTGTAAATGCCACACTTGTCACAGTTTTAGTTCAGGGCTGACTCTGTCTGATGCTAGCAGTACACAGCCAATACATGGGAAGGAAAATCTGTGTGAGTTGCATGGCATCAATGTATTTATATGTATGTGCACAGGAGGAAGGTTTTAGGCCCTTGGGTGGTGAATGAGTGTGCTTTGCATTGTCTCAGCCAATGTGAGGGCATACTGAGCATGCCTACACCCACAACAGCTGCTGGTTGCCCCCTCGGACTCCTTATATGTGTGTGGCTGTGGTGACCTTGGCATTGGTGGTGGAATGTGTGCCCCTTCTCCTTATTGATCCTGCCAAAACTTTTTTCTTAGGATGATGTTGTGCAGCATGACACATATAGTGAATATTTCAGTACATATATGTGTGGATTGTACTGCAGGGCTCCCCCAGATGTATCTAGGTGCCGGAACAGTGACTTCAGCAGCCCAAACACATGCTCTATGATGTTTCTGATTTGAGCTTGTGCCTTATTATGGCATTCTTCAGCAGATGTGTGTGGATTTCTGATGGGCATTATCAGCCACAGTTCCAGTGCATAACCTGGATCCCCCAGTAAATGGCTCTGTGGGATATCACCCCTAGTGAACATCTGATACAGTTGGAAGGCATGCCAGATATGTGAGCATGGTAACTGCCTGGGTTGTGAGCACACACGTTCAAGATGATTCCCTTGGCATTAGACATGACTTGCAATTAATAGAGTGGAAGCCCTTTATATTTATGTAGAGCCTTCCCTGTTCCCCAGGTGGTGCCTTCATTTCTACATGTGTGCAATCTATGGCACCCAGTACTTCAGGGTGTTGTGCTACAGGGTAGAATTCCTGTATATTTATGGCCCTGTCCTCAGGAGTACAGGGAAAATATATGTGGTCACTGGCATGTTAGAGCATAGCATTCAGGAATTGATGGAGGATCCTGGATGCTGATACCTGTGACACCCCCAGCATGCCTCCTGTTGGTCTCTGAAAGGTACCTGTAGCTAAAATTATCAGTGCTACACAAACCTTTGTCTCCACTAGATGGGTTCCCATGGTTTGTCCTGGCTCTGGGTTGTGGATGTCAGAGGTTGCAGAATTCCTGTAGCATGTCTATCCACCCTGTAGCACTCTATAACTTCCACATCATGTAAATTATGAGAGTTAACCAGGGTCTGAAAACTCTTCTCCTTCTTGGTCTTGGTATATTAGCAGCAGCAACATAAACTTCATCCTGTTGCACATACACATGAATTAAGACAACAGCAGCCCTTAACATTGCTTATGTGTAGACTCCTTTCCGTGGCGGTATTCCAATAGGTTTTGGAATTTGCAGGGGAAAACCAGCACTGAGTCTACATGGTTTCTTTATAGCTTGTTGAATAGTTCCTCCATCCTGGATTGGTTTATAAGCATACAATTCAGCTATTTATGCAGTAATTAGAATGCTATGGTGCTTACTTTGTATGTGTGGCTCTACACACCATGTAGAGCCACTTACTACATACAAAAAAGCTTGCTACCATGTAGGCTTTATTGAATCTGGCTGTTTTTTTTTTTTTGCTATAGCACTGTGATGCACTTAAAGTAAGACATTTTGCATCAATGTGTGTTTTCTAAACAATAGTAATGCAACTGTAACCTGTTACATTACTGACTTAACATTAATCACCATTGATTACCTGAGAAGTTATGAGGGGCAGGTCAAAAGTAAGATTAAAAAAATCATGAGCGTTCTGCAAAATCAGGGACATTTTAGATGCATGATCTTGGGCCATTTACCTCTTATTGCACTATTCTCTGTATTTGCTCCCTGTAATTTGTCTCTTGAGCTGGAGAATTTATCCGAGGTGTCTGCAGTCATCTTCCTAAACTAGTAAATCACTACTGATGCATCTTCTCTGATTTATTTTTCACAGATTGTAACTCAGTATGCAGCCCCCCTTCACTTTTTTGTTTCTGATTCCAGTCACTTCAGTTTTACATTCCTCTATATAAATCCATCCCATATATTACAAATTATTGTGTTTATGTAAATATGTTTATTCCTTTCCCTTTTTAATTCCAAGATACCACCACTGGTGTTTCTTAAACCTCCCATGTCACTTCTTACAACACAGGTAAAGTTGTTTATTATAAAGACGTCCAGGGTCATATCCCTGCATCAGACAACAGATGAAAGAACGTGCACTGACTTGGAAAGTACTGCCTAGCTTGGATAGAATGCATTACATATCCACCTTGATTGCCTCCTGTATAATGACAGATCCTGCCTGTACTAAATGACTGTGTTAAATACTGAATTCACAAAGGCCCATTCCTGGAATGGCTGTCTTACCCAAGGTTACTATTATACATTTCTGGGCATTGAATTTTAGGCTGTGTCTCTAGCGTCAGTTATTAGTTTCCATCAGAACTTCTTGGAGAGTATCCGAGTCTTTGGGGGACACTATGAATGTGCCTAGTTAGTAATCACCTGGTCATCCAGAGGCCAGTGACATTAGACTTTACTTCAGAGAAGAAGATGCCAAAAAGGAGCTGCCTCGGTACCAAGCACTTGCCCACACTGCTAGTTATTGATGTTTTTGCAGACTTCTTGGGACTTATCTGTAAGCCAGCTGATTGTCTAGTGGGTGACATAGGAATTTGCAACTAATCTTGTGAGCTTGTCTACAATGATCGAGTAGGGTATGATGTAGAATGCCTTGGCAGGTCAAGGTAGGCCATCTCTTGCTTTGATGACTTTCTTAAAGTCTACCAGGTTGAGAAGGCATAACCTGCCCTTGACTAAATCAAACTGGGTTAGGTCCAGTGTCCGAAGGTTTTCAATGTCATTATTTATCATATCAGTGATAATTCTTTCTATGGCTTTACATTCAAGACTAGTCAGACTTATAAGGCAATAATTACCGTGGTGGGTAGATGGCCTGCCCTTGTGCAGAGGGATAACAGCTGCAGTCCTACATTCATTTAGCATAAAGTCAGTTTGGAGGGTATGGTTAATTAATCATTCTAGTTGGCCCTTCAGGTAATGTTCCTGCTATCTAGGAGGAATCTTGGGATATTATCAGGACCCATCGATGCAGTGTTTTTGTCCTTTTAAAGATCACTGAGAGCCTATTTCCTATTGATAGTTATACTTGGGGTTACTTCTTGAGAGATGCCAAGGGGAGAAGGCAGGATAAAGTTGGAGTGGACTTTATTGGCCAGTAGATTTGCTATATCCCCTGGCTCAGTATAGGTAGCTTAATTTACAATTACTTTAGCATATTGTTATGTATTACCTCTGAGGTTGTTGACATAGCTTAAGAATGTCTTGTGATTGTACTTAGGCTAGGAATCAACTTTAACTTCATTAAATGTTGCCAGAGTGTTACTTAATAGTAGGTTTTTTGCCTTGGAGTAATTACTGAAAGTTCCAGATCTGGCTAGTGTCCCAGGTTTTACTTCAAATGAGACAGCTTTATGGTCTAATCATCTCTGTGAGGATGTTACACTGTGTTCATGTGTGTGTGTATGTTGGGGGGGGGGGAGTTACTACCTGTATATATGGCATTTGTGTATGTGGTGTTATTGATCACCAGTTCAGAGCAGATCTGTGTGTTACCTTTCAGACTGCGGACATACGTGAAGAAGGCCTTGTGATTGTCCTTAGTGGATGTGGCCAATTTGGACTCAAAGTTAGCCTTAGAGAATTTCACCAGTGACCTTATTTGCTTGTTCAGATAAAGGAGAGATTGTTTCCAACTTAGCACTTGCTCCTTCTTGGTCCTGGACAGCAATGTTTTCCTTTTATTATAGACTTTGTTTATTGCTGCTGTCCACCAGACAGGTTTACTCGTCCTTGAGGAAAATGATTTGGTCCTGTCAGATATTGCTGAGTCCATACATCTATGTAGGTGCTCATATAGTTTTTTGGTATAGGCTTAGCCATTAGTGCTAGTTCCTACTGAAGAGATGGTGGCTGAGAAGCTGCTTATACACCTGCTCTCAGGAGATTGTAGTCAACTTTGGAAAAGTTTTTTGCTTGACCCTGCCAAGGGGGGTCAGGGGACATGGTGATTTCGAAGGTGATCACTTTATGGTCAGATCTTACAAAGGAGGATGACACTGTAGGGGTGCTACAGTGGCTATTGATGTTGGGTAGTACCAGGTCCAGGATATTTTCAACTCTCATAGAGGTGTCAACCAGCTGATCCAATGCATTGGCACTGACAAAGTCAAGGAATCTCTGGGTGTTCATGTTTGGGCTAGAATAGGTCTTCCACTCAATGGTTGGGTAGTTAAAGTCACCCAGGATCAGGGTAGATGGTTGAATCTTGATGGATTCAAGTTAGTCCAGATAGGTGGAGTGGTCGTCTTGAGTCATGGTTAGGGGTCTGTAGCTAACTATGATTTGAATAAATGTTTTGTTAACAGTTAACTGCACTTGGAGTGTCTCCTTGCATCATAACATTTGACCAGCCTGGAGGTGTGTATGTCTTTGATATATATTGAAACTCCACCTCCTTTGGCTTTGTAGCCCTCCATTTGGGGTCTGAAAGTATTTTATGATGAGCAACTGGGTATGGTTGGTGTTCTCTTCACAGCTTTGAACCAGGTTTCAGTGACCACACAAATGTCAGCATCCTCCATGGCAAGGAATGCTTGCAATGAGTGCAGTTTCATGATAAGACTCCTAGCATTTAGCAGCATGACGTTTACATTTCGTTTAGAAGACATTTTCATGTTGGTAATTTTGTGCTCATGACTTTGCCTATATAAAGACACTATGGGGGGAGGCAACAGCCTTTGCCAGAAACCTGAAGCCCAGGGGAGACAGATGAAGGCCATCTCTGGAAAAGCATCGTGGTCTGTCAATCATGTCCTCCCAGGCTGTCAGGTACTGGATCCCCTTGAAATGACAACAGAATCTAAGCCAATTGTTAAAATCAGTCATTTTCTGTTTCTATTGAGACATCATGCTGGGTGACGGTAGAATGCTACTTATGGCTAGGGACATACCTGCCTGGGATACATATTTAGTGAGCTCAATCATGTCTCTCTTCATATATTCCAGAGAGGTTCATCTCGAGTCATTCACACCAACATGGACTATGACAGACTCATAACAGCACCTGTTGTTAAGAGACTTGAGTGCATGTGTGATATGGTGGATTCTAGCACCTGACAAGCAAATTACCATGACTTTCTCCTTGTCTAGCCTGGTGAGGGGCACATCTGTGTGTCTCACAATAAAATCTCCTATGATGAGTATGTTGGGTTTGTGACTGGGCCTTAGAGGCTGTGAGACACAGGAGTGTGTACTATGTGTGATGCTTGGTGCTGTGGGTTGTGATGTGTGTGTGTGTGTTTGCTTCTGAGGTCTCTTTTGTTTAGTTATGTTTTTGTTGAGAACCTCCACATATGCTGGAGTGTGTTGGACAAGTGTGGGTGGTGTTAGAGGTGTGGTGTTTGTAGTGTTTGTGCAGACAGCCTTATCAGTGCCAGATGTACTGGCTTGTGACTGAGACAGCAAGGATTCTAGGTTCTTAATGTAACTGCATCTCTCACATATTGTGATCCTAGGTGGTAGTAGTAGTAGAGGGTTATCCGTGTACATAAGGCAGTTGCTTCACTGTCTCAGGATGCCCATATCAACCAGACTAGCAAGAGAAACCACGGGAAATTGTCCGTTCGTGGTTGTCAGAATCTGTGGAAGACAGGTCAGGGATAGTAGAGTGGGTACCTGCCTTATGCACACGGACAACCCTCTACTACTACCACCTAGGAAAACAATATGTGAAGATGCAATTCTGACTTCTACATTACTGTGTTTTAGTAGTTTTTGAAAATTGTATTGTAATTGTTAACTTTGTTGATATTAGCTTTGCAATATTTGTATATGGAGCTTTACTCCTCGGGCCTCCATTGAAAATGGGCTCATTCTGGCCCAATGGACTTTCCTGGTTAACAAACTGTAAATAAATAAAATAAAAAAATACTATCTGAGGAGGGTACCTATATGTGTGTGTAGGACAGGATAAAATAAATACAATAGCTGAAAGCAAGGGCCTCACATACACAGAAGTGCTGGCAAGAAAAAAATGCAGCTGAGATACATCACAAAGGGTTAAAACAGTGCAGCAGTGGTGCATGATGTGCACACAAGCACACGCCCACGCAAACATGGGATATAAATACCACAAAAAATGAAAGTAAAATAGAAACACTGGAATTGACCAATTAACCCTTGTCCCTGAGCTCTTAGCTGGAAGGGAATATTTAGCTGACTGACATATATTTGTTGTGGTCTCCCCATATTACCAAGAAGCTAATTTGATTGGATGGAGGTGAAGGCTTGGTCTGAGACAGAAGGAACTGATTGGAGCTCTTCCTATAGGTGAATGAAGGAGGCCTTGCCTTGAATGGGAATTCTTGATTGGTCAACTTGAGTTTTTATTTACAAATCATGAGCTGTTTTTTTTTACTGATCTGGTAAAGGCTGAAAAGCCGAAAGAGCTTTTCATCTTTAAGGCTCTATAACTTCATTTTAAATTGTTATGTATTAAAGTTTCTTTTTATTTATTTCATGGTGGTATACTCTGGAATCTTGTTTTTACTACTTTTTTAAAAAAATTGTCTTTCATTTTAAAAATAAGGGAAGTTTTATATTCTTGTAATATTTTTATTGTTTAAGCTGTTTATGTAATTTTCAGCTATTTAAATTGCATCTTCAATGTATTTTTATTATCATAGATTAGAATATTTGCACATGTAGTATAATATATTTGGTGGTGGTGGTAATTGGTAGGATGTGATGTAAGAAATAGAAGTGTATAAATGTGACTGAGAAAATCATCTGATCATTTTTGATGAAGTAGTAATGGTGGAACAAAAACACTGGTAGCATTGTGGAGTTAATTAATTTGTTTCAGTTATTTGTTTGTCTTTTTTTGTTTTTGACTGGAATAAGGTGTTGTAAATCTACATTCAAATTGTTGGTTTAGAGTGGTTACATATGTCCTGGTAGTGTGAATGTATCATTTGGGTATAGTTTTCTGGTACCGTTTCCTTCTCATTTTGGGTTGGTTTTTCAGTGCATTATGCCCAAAGGTAGATAATAATGGTAGAATTTCAGGTGGCTGCCCAGGGCCTATGGCTTCAGGGGTGCCTGAGCTTCTCATACCCCAAAGCAACAACAACTGTGCAGAAAAAGAATCTGCTTACTAGATTCCATACTGGTGCAAGGTGAATCTTAAAATGGTACATATAATCTTTATTAGTTGACTACACTCCTACACATCCACATGAATATTGGTGAGGTGGATTACGCAGATGAATCATGATGTATAGTAAAGGTAATGGTAATGCTATTGTCCAGGGAAGGGAACAGCCGCAGCTGATAAAAAAGCCAAGTTTGGTTCATAGTGAACAGTGACTTAAACTTGTGTCTTGCTTTTTATTTAGTTATTTTTCTGTTTTTTCCACAATTAACTGTTCGAGCCTAAGAGTGAGTTGCTTGGTTTTGCCGAGGGCCTATTGGACAGTCTGTTAAATGACTCACTGTGAATTTTCCACATCTGTATAAAAGCAGCACTCCATCACTGCAAAACAACTGATAGAAAATAAGATACAGATAAAAATAATAAAATGTACTAACATGTAAGTAAACAGACCCCTTAGTTATTATTCACAGAAGCAGATTTTGAAATAGCTTCATTGCCAATTACCTCTTTAGAGTTTTGCCTCACATTTGTTGTATATTCTTTATAAAAGGTATGGTTTTCTGGGGATTACAATCACTAAATAATGACAGACATTCGACTTTCAGACTTTATATCCTTCAAAAAATCCGTGCTAATGCAAAACCCATTACCCCAGAAAAATTCTTAGTTTATAAGAGCAATATTTAAAAGCTGCTCCACTTAGTGGGCCTTTCTTTGTCCATTATTTCTAGCTTTGTCTAGAATTTATGTGCAAAGAAGTTGAGTGGTATATCTTGCAAATCACCATTTGGCTTTTTTGTGCATATATATGCACATATAATTCAGCTATTTCTGATTTTGCAGAATATTCCTGATTTTGCTTCTTAGTTTTAGTACATACCTTGTCAGATTTGTGTTTTTCTTGCACATCATCAGTGACTGCAATCACTAGCTAATGACAAACATTTAGCTTTCAGATTTCATGTCTTTCACAAAATGAAAAGCCTGTTACTTTAGCAGCTTTCTTTGGATATACGAGCAATATTTGAAATCTGTCCTTTATTTTGAGTTTGCCCCCATTAACTTTTGGCTTTGACCCTGATTGCCACGTTCAAGATTATCCAATATAAATGGATGGGCAGCCTCATATTCCCTCCTGGACTATCTTGTCTTGCACTTCTTGAGGCTAGAGGGAAATTTTGAATATGTTGTTTGACTAGACTTGAAATGGTCTGCAGACCAATTGCCTAGTACTTACCTGTGAACCTATTCTTGAGCTAAGAGGGTTTTTTTTGTGTGTGTGTGTGTATGTATTATATATTATACGTATACACATACACATGGTTGGTGTGAGCAGGTGTTCAAAGATGGGCAGTAATGGAGGACACTGGACATTGCTAGTCTTTTGCATAGCTGACAGAATGATATCGTGATGGCGTACTTTCAGCAATATTCTAATGAGCTAACATGTTCAGTGTTCTCTATTATCACCTGTGCTCTCCTGTCCTGTCTATGATGAGCTGTGCTGACAAAGTACACAAGCTGATGTTTGTATAAAGACCCCACTATGTAAGTTGACTCTGCATGTTGGCAATGACCAGATTATGAATATTGTAAAGTTCCAGTCACATGGTGAGCAAGTTATTAAGATGAAAAACGATTCTTTTTTTTTTTAATTATTATCCAGGTTAATTGGTGCAATGAAAGTATGACATCAGCTTATGTACCATCAATAGCAATGTTAACGTAAAACTACAAGCATTTTTGGTGAAAGAGTTATTTTACTACTAAAGGAATACTTATACAGAAGGACAGTGAATTTATTCATATTCACTTTGAGTGTTTTAAGTTTGCACAGCAATGTCATGGTTGAAAAGAGAGGGCCTTTATGAAAAGCCATGCAATGGAAACTATCTGGACAGTGTTAAATTTGGCAGTAATGAAGATCACTGGACCTCACACAACCACATCACTGCTTATTCTGATCTGCACGTATACAGTGTCCAGTGTTCCCTATTATTGCTAAAAGATGAGGGAGGGAAGGTAGAATAGACAGGTTAGAATATACACTTCACGTCTTTAAATTTAGAAACATCTTCAGTGCCCTTTTGATTGTTTTTAGTGTCGCACACTGCCTACTATACTATGTGCTTCCAAGTGTGCAGAAGGAGTTGTGTCAGGGTCCTGCAGAATTTGTCATACTGAAGATAGATGTGGAGAGGATGGGGTCAAGTTATTTGTCTGTGGGCAGTTTATATGATCATTTTAGTATGGTTTGAGTTTAGCAGACGTCACATTTAATTGAACCACTTGGGCCACTGTTACTCTGAATGCAAAGCCATTTAATTTTAGTATGGTTTGAGTTTAACATATGTCACATTTGATTGAAACACTTGGGCCACTGTTACTCTGAATGCAAAGCCATTTAATTTTAGTATGGTTTGAGTTTAGCATATGTCACATTTGATTGAAACACTTGGGCCACTGTTACTCTGAATGCAAAGCCATTTAATTTTAGTATGGTTTGAGTTTAGCAGATGTCACATTTAATTGAACCACTTGGGCCACTGTTACTCTGAATGCAAAGCCATTTAATTTTAGTATGGTTTGAGTTTAGCAGATGTCACATTTGATTGAAACACTTGGGCCACTGTTACTCTGAATGCAAAGCCATTTAGTTACATGCTGTTGTATTAGTACAAATGGTGGACAATAGGACTAGAGTTGTGGTTTGGGTCTGACCTGAGGTAAATATTGGGAATTATCTTTAGGACTACATTTAACACTAAGGTTAGATTTAGGGTCAGCATAATATTTAAGTTATGTTTAGGTTTAGGGACAGATTCAGGGTAAGAACAAATACTGTGAGGCATATGGAGTGTTGTGTAGGGCCTGAGAAATTTTACCTGACCTAAACACCGGGGATGTTTTTGCCATACTGAATATACTGGCTGTGTGCCTTTCAGTGACATTTTGTTTTTCACTATGTTTTCAACTGTTTGGATTTGGTTAAGTTGTTATCAAAAAGATGTCTAAAACCATTAGAAAAGTCAGAACTTGCCTTAAGTATATGTATATTGGAATATAATATTTAAAAAAGCCAGTAAGTTGACACAGCTTATACTACAGAAACAAGCAAGACAACAGCACTCATTTTAAAACATGAGTGGGCACGCTGTTCTTCCCTTTTCATTTCAAAGTATATAACCTCTCAAGATTGTGGAATGCAGCAGGTATGCATGTATGTATGTATGCCTGTATGTATGTATGACTATCTATGCCTGCTAGCATTTCTCCCTAACCATTTTTTTCCAGACTATCTGGAAATCAAACTGATTGTTCCATAGTTTGGAAAACACTGTATAAACTCGGGTATTTTGTTTCAAAAAAGGAAACAGACTATCTGAGTTTGTTAAAGGGCCATATGCTTTATGGGACAAATTTAGCTTTCCAAAGGAATCAGAAAATCAGGATATCTAGCCCCATGAGTACAGACAAGGGTAAAAAAGAAATAAAATTAGGAAGGAGTACTTATTTTCGTGGGAGCTACAGTAATTCATGACAAGATAAAATATATATATATATTTTTCATCATTTGTCCATAGTGTCCTTTAAATTGGCAGATTTACTACGCTTTTTTTACATAAAATAGCAAATTGTCAGAAAAAAGCACTGCAAAATGAAAACAGGACATTCTCCTCCCTCTGACATGGCCATGATGTCACAAAATGGGTGGAAAATGGGAGGAGATGGATGGGGTTAGGGGAGTGGCCTTGGTCCAGTCCCAGCCACAATGAAAGGTGGCAACCCTAATTCCTACCTGAATCTCCATTCCCCAACACAACCCAAATGACACATAGCCCACAGATTCAGCATGCCACTCAACCACAGCCAATAAGGCAAAACAATGTACCCAACACACTAGTCAGAGGTGACTCTATAGTCAGGCACACTGATGTCCCACTCACCAGGCTAAACAAGAAGGTTACTGTCAGTTGCCTGTCAGGTGTCAGCATCTGCCACATAACCCACGCACTCAGGTCACTCCACAACAAGTACAAATATGACTGCATCATTGTCCATGTAAGGTGTGAATGACTTGAGACGTACCTCCCTGGACTACATGAAAAGAGACATGGAAGACCTCTCCGATCTTGTAGCCCAGGCAGGTATGACCCTAGCCCTGAGTTGCATTCTGCCATCACCCAGAATGATACCGCAGTACAAGGGCAAAATGATTGACTTCAACAATTGGCTAAGCTTCTGGTGTCATTCTAAGGGGATCCAGTACCTGTCTGCTTGGGATGACATGGTCGACAGACCATGATGCTTTGTCACAGTTGGCCTGCACCTGTCGCCCCTGGGATTCCAGATACTGGCTAAGGATCTTGCTGCCCCTATAGTGCCTTTGTTAGGCAAGGTTCAAATGACAGATTCACCACCGTAGCAGGAACAGGGAAGAAAAAACTGAGGGTAATGCTACTCAATGCTAGAAGTCTAAATCTCAAAATGCACTCACTCGTGGCACTCCTTAAAATGGAGAATATCGATATCTGTGCAGTGACTGAGACCTGGTTCAAGGCTCCAGAGAGCACCCCTGCACTAACAGGTTATAATTCATACCACACTTTTCGGCCATGTAACCTGGATCGAAACACCAAAGGTGGAGGTGTGTCCATATTCATTAAGGATATCCACACCTCCAGGCTAGTTGCTCAGCATAATGCATCCGAGGTTATCCAAGTGCAACTAACTCTGGGAAAAACTGCAATCCAAATTGTAGCTTGCTACAAATTCCACACCATGCCCCAGAACTCCCACTTCTCTTTTCTTGATCTACTGGAAAATATTAGGGTTCAACCAAACACCCTAATAATGGGTGACTTCAACTACCCCACCATTAATTGGGAAAACTACTTGTGTACCAAATCCTTAGTTCAACGCTTTCTGGAATTCATAAACTCCAATGCCCTGGATAGACTTATCCACACCCCCACCAGAGGCAACAATATCCTAGACCTAGTCATTACCAACATGAGTGACCGGTGTTCCACACCTGAAGTCACCTCCTCATTAGTCCGATCTGACCATAAGCTAATCACTCTTGATATCCACATCCCACCCCCACCCCCCATTAAGGAAACCATGGTAAAAAATTTCTCCAAAGCCAACTTCATGCTTCTTAAGACAGAAGTGGTGAATTTCATGACACCCATGCAGATGGACAATACAGTTACGACTGCTGAATCCTACACAAATGCACTCTATAAGCACTTACACGAGTGCATGGATCGTGGTATCCCAAACAGAACCAAAACGTTATCCTTTAAAAAAAGGAAGCCAATCTGGTGGTCCCTTGCCATAAACAAACTGTATAACAGAAGGAAGAAACTGTTGCAAAAGAGAGTAAAATCCCACGAGTGGAGGAGCTCCCTGGTCAGCCTCAGTAAGAAGCTGCGATCCCTTAAAAGATCCTCCAAAGCTAGCTATGAAAACAAAATCGCCACTAATTCTAAGGACAACCACAAAGCATTCTATAGCTATGTCAAGAATCTTGATGGCAGCACCCACATCTGCTCTGAGTTACAGCACTACGGCATGAAAATTACAGAACCAACTGATATTGCCAACATCCTAGCAGATAGGTTCAGTGCTAACTTTACCACCCTCTCCACCACCTAAAGGGCCCATATCTATACAGGAAGAATGCAGAGTCCCTGTAATCACAACAGGCAGGTAAAAGCTGCGCTCTCAAAAGCCAAAAACACAGCATCCATGGGAACAGGCAACATCCCAGGCTGAGTTTTACACAAACTTCAGAGTGAACTGGCTCTCCACTTAAGCACCATGTTAATAATAGTCTTGCATCAGGCTTTGTGCCCACTGAATGGCGCACAGCAACAGTTATCCCACTCCACAAAGGGGGAGCCACCACTGATTCCGGCAACTATCGACCTATTAGCCTGACGAGCCTGGTCTGCAAGGCCATGGAACGTATCATCTTGGAACTCATTAACAAAGACATTGGTAACCTCCAAACTCTGGATACCACACAGTTCAGGTTTGTGAAAGGCAGATCATGCCTCCTGAACCTGATCGACTTCTGTGAGGCAGGCACCAAAGCCGTAGTGGTTCACACAGCCTATCTTGACCTCGCCAAGGCTTTTGACACCATCCCCCATTCTGGAAGTATAGCTAAACTCACTAAAATAGGTATAAATCCCTACATCACAAGATGGGTTGCCAACTGGCTAACTGACAGAACCCACACTGTAAAAGTTGCAGACTCCAAATCTGACCTCAAAGCAGTGACAAGTGGAGTATCACAGGGTTCCGCCCTGTGACCTCTCCTGTTTGGTATCTACTTCTCTGAAGTACAGGCTAACACAGAAGGCCTCTGGCTAATGAAGTTCATAGATGACTGCAAACTAGGAGCCATAGTCAAGTCCCCAAATGATGTGGACATCCTACAGAGGGGCCTTGCTGAGACAGATACTTGGTGTCAGAGCCATGGCCTCAAGCTCAATGCCAAAAAGTGCAGTGTCATCCCCTTTGGTAAAAACTCTGTACCCATGACCTACCACATAGGCAGCAATCTACTTAACACCGAATGTGTGATAAGAGACCTTGGGACCCAGGTGGACAGTAATCTCTCCTTTGATAGTCACATTGCCACAGTAGCCAGGAAATCCTTCTACATGGCACACCTCATCATAAAAGGGTTCTCATCCAGGAAAAAAAGAGGTCATTGTTCCTCTCTACTTGACACTCATTAGACCCATTATAGAGTACAACGCCCATTTTGGAATGTACCTCACAAGACATCTGCAGCAGCTGGAAAGGCCACAGAAGTACCTCACAAAGAGGATTACTGGCCTCAAACAAATGCCCTACACTGACCGTCTCAAAACACTCCAGCTTTACTCCGTAGCACATCGCCTACTCTGAGGTGATCTCTGCCTAACATATAAAGATATGTCAAACCCAGAGCTGTTGGACATGCTACACCTAAAGAAATTCCAATCCCTCCGAGCTACACCTAAACCTTGTCACCACAACAAACAGGACATGCTGGAGGGATAGATTCCTGTCCCAGAGACTTCCCATACTCTGAAACAGGCTACCGATCTATGTCAAGCAAAGTTCTTCATTAGCACTCTTCAAGAAAAATCTTGATGAGTGGATGGGAAATAGGAAATACACCCCAGGGATCACTTCTGTGTCTCTGCTCAACAGTGGCACAGGAAAATAACTATCTTGGGTGGCATGAGCCAGGGAACCTTGTTGGCTAGGCTTACGTAGGCCCTTGGGCTGATAGCCTAGTACCTACCTATGAACCTATATCATTTTTCCAATCACTCTGATATGCACAAACATTATATTGCTCCCCATTTCTATGTATGCAGTATTTATTCAGTATTGTGGAAATCATATCATATTCAGAATAATCATAGGTTCATAGGTAGGTACTAGGCTATTGGCCCTAGGGCCTATATAAGCCTATCCAAATGTACCCTGGCTTTCGCCACCCAAGAAAATTATTTTCCTGTGCCACTGTTGAGCAGAGCCACAGAAGTGATCCCCGGGGTGAATTTCCTATCTCCCATCCAATCATCAAGATTTTTCTTGAAGAGTGCTAATGAAGAGCTTTGTTTGTTATAGATAGGTAGTTTGTTCCAGAGTATGGGAAGTCTCTGGGACAGGAATCTATCCCTCCAGCATGTTCTGTTTATTGTGGTGATGAGGTTTAGGTCTCTAGAGCATGTAGCTCGTAGGGATTGGGATTTCTTTAAGTGGAGCATGTCTAAAAGCTCTGGGTTTGACATAGCTTTGTGTGTTAGGCAGAGATCACCTCTGAGTAGGCGATATGCAACGAAGTAAAGCTGCAGTTTTTTGAGATGGTCTGCATAGGGCATCTCTTTGAGGCCAGTAATCCTCTTTGTGAGGTATTTCTGTGGCCTTTCCAGTTGTTGTAGATGTCTTGTGAGGTACATACCAAAAGGGGCATTGTACTCTATAATGGGTTTAATGAGTGACGAGTAGAGGGGAACAATGACCTCTTTTTTCCTGGATGAGAAACCTTTTGTGATGAGGTGTGCCACATAGAAGGATTTCCTGACTACTGTGGCAATGTCATTATCAAAGGAGAGACTACTGTCCACCTGTGTCCCAAGGTTTCTTATCACACTTTTGGTGTTAAGTAGACTACCACCTATGTGGTAGTTCATGGGTACTGAGTTTTTGCCAAAAGAGATGACAATGCACTTTTTGGCATTGAGCTTGAGGCCATGGCTTTGACACCAGGCAACTGTCTCAGCGAGGCCCTTTTGTAGGATGTCCACATCTTTTGGAGTTTTGATTATGGCTCCTAGCTTGCAGTCATCTGCGAACTTCATTAGCCAAAGACCTTCTGTGTTGGGCTGTACTTCAGAGAAGTAGATACCAAACAGGAGAGGACCCAGGACTGAACCCTGTGGTAGTCCACTTGTCACTGGTCTGAAGTTGGATTTGGAGTCTGCTACTTTCACAGTGTGGGTTCTGTCAGTGAGCCAGTTGGCAACCCATCTTGTGACATAGGGATTTATACCTAGTTTAGTGAGTTTATCTATAATTCCAGAGTGGGGGATGGTGTCAAAAGCCTTGGCGAGATCTAGCTAGGCTGTGTGAACCACCTTACCCTCATCTACGGCTTTGGTGACTGCTTCAAAGAAGTCTATCAGGTTTAGGAGACATGATCTGCCTTTTACAAACCCGAACTGGGTGGGGTCCTGAGTTTGGAGATTATCAATGTCATTGTTTATAAGTTCCATGATGATACGCTCCATAGCCTTGCAGACCAGGCTCGTTAGGCTAATGGGGCGGTAGTTTCCAGGGTCTGTGGTGGCTCCCCCCTTTGTGGAGTGGGATAACTGTTGCTGTGCACCATTCAGTGGGCACATAGCCTGAGGTGAGGCTATGATTGAACATGGTACTTAAGTGGGGTGCCAGTTCGTTCTGTAGTTCATGTAGAATACAGCTTGGGATGTCGTCAGGTCCCATGGATGCTGTGTTCTTGGCTTTGGATAGTGTGTTTTTTACCTGTGCAGCCGTGATTACAGGAACTTTGCATTCTTCTGGTATAGAGATGGGCCCTTTAGGGGATGACAGAGGGGTAAAGTTAGCACTGAACCTATCTGCCAGGATGTTGGCAATATCAGTTGGTTCTGTATATTTAGTGCCATTGTGCTGTAACTCGGAGCAGATCTGAGTGTTGCCATTGAGATTCTTGACATAGCTATAGAATGCTTTGTGGTTGTCTTTAGAGTCAGTGGCGATTTTGTTTTCATAACTAGCTTTGGAGGACTTTATGAGGGATCTCAGCTTCTTACTGAGGCTGGCCAGGGAGTTTCTCCAATCATGGGATTTTACTCTTTTTTGCAACAGTTTCTTTCTTCTGTTGTAGAATTTGTTTATGGCAGGGGACCACCAGATTGGCTTCCTTTTTTTGGAGGATAGCATCTTGGTTTTGTTAGGGATTGCATGATCCATGCACTCATGTAAGTGCTTATAAAGTGCATTTGTGTAGGATTCAGCAGTCATACCTCTATTGTCCGTCAGCATGGGTGTCGTGAAGTTTGCCACTTCTGTCTTAAGAAGTGTGAAGTTGGCTTTGGAGAAATTTTTTACTGTGGTTTCCCTAATAGGGGGTAGGGGAGGGCTGTGGATGTCTAGGGTGATTAGCTTGTAGTCGGAGCTGACCAACGAGGAATTGACCTCTGGTCTGGAGCACCGGTTGCCCATGTTGGTAATAACCAGGTCTAGGATACTGCTGCCCCTGGTGGGGGTGTGGATAAGTTGATCCATGGCATTGGAATTTATGAATTTCAGAAAACGTTGAGCACAAATATATCTTTATTGTGTTGTGATTGCATTACAATTAAAACAAAAAGTCATCAATATTTCACTTAGCAGGATAACACTTCTTTTTCGGCAAGTAGGATGAGGTGTAAAGCCCATAAAAAGCCAAATGACTGAAAACAGTAAGGGAACCAAGGTATATGTAATCCACCACTAATTATCAGGTATTGCAAGTGAGGTCACAAGTGAAGTGTGTTGCATAAACTGTAAGTTAAAACAAAAGAAGCTTTTTTTTTTGCTCTTCAAGTCAGAAGGGCATTTTATGGGGGTGCACCCCCTAGTGCCAGGATAGCTTGCTATTCTTCTGTGTGTGTGTGTGTGTGTGTGTGTGTGTGTGTGTGTGTGTGTGTGTGTATGTGTCTATAGCTATATCTATTTATATATATATATGTGTGGGTGTATATATATATATTTTTTTTTAATATACATACATACATAGATGACAGTGTTTTAAAACTGGAATAATGAAGGTTCTCAGCTTTTCACTATCTTTTGTGTTTAACGTGGAAATCACTTTGACATCAATCAGCTTATGTGCAATGCCATCTATGTTTGGTAGGAAAAAACTTTCTCTCATAACTACTTCACTTTCTCTCATAACTGTGTCTTTTAGTTTTTTGAAGTCAACACATATTTGTATATTAACATCCAAACACTCTTTCAAGAAACCAGTTTAGATACAATTTATTTAGTACTTTGTTTTTCGTAGAAGGAGTGCTTGGTTACTGATTTTGATTTTCTCTGGCTCTCGTGATAAAAGACTGCTCTTTTGTTACCTGACATACTTGGCATTCTTTCTTAATGACTAGGGCCGTTTGAGCATACCATTCAGGCAGTTCATTCACAATTTAACTCTCACCAAATGCTTGCATTCAATTGAGTATTGCCTCTACTTTAGGCAGTATAGAAAGTAGCACACCTTTTGCTGTGGTGAATCCCTGTAAGACAGCATCTTTCTTTCACTTTATCTTTCTTTCTTTTTTTATTTATTAAATAAATAAAATACATAAATTTTGCTTTGGCTTTATCTTTATGGGTTTACATTTAAGCAGATTAACAGCAACAAACACATCCACGTTAATCTTGTTTATTCAGGCAACCAGTACCAATTTATATGCCTTAGCTCCACTGAGCAAATAATTTATGTATGGACCTTCCAGCACAAAAACCCAGAAATCATACTTATACCATTTTCACTCAGTCATGACAGAAATTTACCAATGTACTTACCTGCAGAGTTAGGTATCTGTTTCTACTTCATGCAGCTGTGGATGTTTTTAGGTGCTTCTGTATCTCGTACATGAAGTCACAGTAACATCAGATCCCGTATCCATCTTAAAGCTTACTTGAGTTTCATGAATTGGGGAAAAAATGTTTTATGAACAAATTTCTCAGTGTTATTCTAAGTAGATACTTCTTTCACTAGCTTAGCTTTACAGACAATAGAAAAAGGTCAAATATTGTTGCATTCCTTACACTGCTATACATATGCTGCTCAGAGATAACATAAACATAGTTACACCTCACACACTGGCAAATGTTCAGTGTGGGGGAGGAGAGTACACTGAGACAGAAAAAAAACTAACCAGATGCCTTACTTAGCACACTGAAGTATAGCAGTGTTTCTTGATCTGAGGAATTTCAACTCACTTTAAACTTAAGTCAGCACAGTATATTTTAAGTTTCCTTGTAGTTCCCAAAAAGTAAATGCAGGTGTTTTTACAGGTAGCACAAGGTTAGAACCCCCCCCCCCCCACACACACACACACACTCACACTCTTGAACACAATTGAAGCTTTCCACCTGTAAGTACACTCAAAACTTCTTATGAACCAATTTGGCAATTTCTCTTCACACTAGAAGCAAGGTGAAAGCCTTCTACTTAACATACATTAATTTCCTTTCTCTCTGCATAATTATGAGAAGAAGAAAAAACACTGTGTTCTGCTCAATCAGGTAGTTCACAGCAGTCAGTGTTGCTCTTCTGTTCTTCAAAGCAAATCCAGAACACTCCTCTCACCTGTATTAACCTCAGTATAAGTTGCACAAGGTGCTTCAGGAGCTCACAGCCTCATCTTTTCACCTTCTTAATGTTTTGAAAAGTTCTTAGCTAACTGAACAAACTAAGCTGTATTTAAACTCTAGTCTGTGGATGTGTTACTCTCTTGAGTAAAAGTGTTAAACCTTGCAGAAGTCATTCTCTTCT
Organism: Protopterus annectens; assembly: GCF_019279795.1. Taxonomy (NCBI): domain Eukaryota; kingdom Metazoa; phylum Chordata; order Ceratodontiformes; family Protopteridae; genus Protopterus; species Protopterus annectens. Next base: position 673,691,696 of record NC_056751.1, on the reverse strand, counting down.
AGGAGAGGTTAAGTCTTTCAAAGCCAGTCCTAAAAATGACTCTGTTTACAACAGTAAAAAGAAACATGGGTGTGACTCAGGGTTGCCAGACGTCCCTATTTCAGCGGGATTGTCCCGAGATCAACACAGAAATCCCGGGTCCCGTTTAAGCTGTAAAAATCCCGATGGCGAATTTGGCGATGAAGTGTGTGTGACTTCCTGTATGTTGCCTGGCGGTGCGCTTGTCTTGTACATATATATGTACCCTTTTCCCACAAGTTTCTCGTCATCCTGTGCGTGGGTGGGCGTAATAAGGCTACATGATGTTCCGTTCTGTTCTGCTGTGTCATGCGAATGATCGATGCTAGCTACTACGACTCTGTGAGCGAGCTACCCACTTACACAGTGAGTTGAGTTGATAAAACCTTACATATTGTATTTTTAGTATTGCATTGCATAATGTTATTCAATGGAGAGACTATTTATTTATTTGTTTGTTAAACTGTTAATCAGGCTCAGGAGCACAGATCCAAATGCCCAATTCTCATGTTCAGGCTTTTCAGCCAAAAGACAACAGTATTACAGGCTGAGGCTGAGCATACAATCAATTGTATATGCAAGCAGATAGTTGTAATTTAAGTATATATACCTGCTGTTGGATTCAATAAACTTTGGATTTAATTTGGCATTTCGCTCATCCGCTCTTCTAGCTGTTGCACTCTGGATATTTTTTATTTTTTAAGTATATATATATATTATATCTCCTCTTAATAGGCTAATTGATAACTTAAGCAGCGTGCTGCGTGCCAGCGTTATATAAAAAAAGCTGATAATATCCTAATGCATAACTTAGAAATGCACACAGTAAGATTTTTCTACCCATCTAAGAAACATCGCTAAGAGAAACTTACTCAGACTGTCAGTCATGAAATGATTGCTTAACCACTGAACCAGCAAAAAAAAAGTAAAGAACTGTGTCAAAAGCTCAGTACTCTGTTTAAATATGTTAACCTTAATAAGCCACTATGTGATAAAGTAGGTCAACTCTCAGAACCAATTTGCACATGAAACGTTACTCTATATGACAACACATTGTGACATGATACAATTCTTATTTGAAGGGCTTCTTAGACTGGAGAAAGGAAAGGAATAGTAGACATAGGGATAGTTAAAGCATTTAAGGATGGAGTGCCTTGAAAAAAGTGCAGGAAAGGATGAAATATGGAGGGTGTTACAAAGTTGTTGCTGTGCTGTAGTTACTTGTATAGGTCAAATTTAGGTGATGTAAGTATTAATTGTGTTAATTGTTTGAATTATGCTATATGATTCCACTCTTAAAGTATTTACATTATGCTTTAACTAAGAATCGTGTATCTCTGATTCACTATCTATTTTTATGTTCTTCTGTGGAACATTATGTATTTAATTTTGATTAAGTATTAAAATGTATTTTACTTCTGTGTATGTTAAATTTATATTGTGCTGTTTGCTTATTGGTTTGGGTCATTACCTAAGGGTCATCATACCAACTCAACTTTCTGACCAGACTGGCAAACATAGGTTCATAGGTAGGGGCTATGGTTTTCTTTAGGTGGAGTATGTATGTCCATCAATTCTGGGTTGGACTTGGACATGGCCTTGTATATCAGGCAGACAGAGATCACCTCTGAGTAGGTGGTATGCAACCGAGTACAGCTGGAGTTTCTTCAGTCGAGCTGCATAGGGCATCTGCTTGAGGCCAGTGATCCTCTTGGTGAGGTACTTCTGTGGTCTTTGCAGTTGTAGGTGTCTTGTTGTAACTAAGGTACATGATCATCCCAAATGGGGCATTGTACTCTATGATGGGTGACATGGGTCTGATGATGAGTGATGTGTAGAGGGGCCCAATGACCTCTTTCGATCTGGATGAAAACCCTTTTGTGATTAGGTGGGCCACATAGAAGGATTTTATAATCATTATCAAAGGAGAGGTTACTATCTACTTGGGTCCCCAGATCCATTATTACGTTTTCCATATTTAGGGGGCTACCACCTATGTGGTAGTTTGTGGGTACTTTGTTTTTTCCAAAGGGGATGACTATGCATTTTTTGGCATTTAGCTTGACGCCATGGTTTTGACACCAGGTGTCTGTCTCAGTGAGACCCTTTTGAAGGATGTTTGTGTCAGCTGGAGAGTCAATTATAGCCCCTAGTTTGCAGTCGTCTGCGAACTTGGTCAGCCATAATCCTCCTGTGCTTCCTGTACCTCTGAGATGTATATGCTGAACAGGAGGGGTCCTAAGACTGAGCCCTGGGGAATGCCACTTGTAACCGGTTTAGAGTCAGACCTAGCTCCCAAACTCTTATAGGTTCATAGGTTCATAGGTTCATACTAGGCTATCTGCCCTGGGGCAATTATAAGCCTAGCCCGATTCTATATGGCTTACGCCACCACATGATTTGAGTATACTGTGCCCTTTTTAAGGTTTAGTTTACTGTGCCTCTGTCTAATAGTGACATGGGAGTAATCCCTGGGACAAACCTACGATCCCCCATCCACCTATCGAGATTCTTCTTGAAGAGATTCAGTGAGGTGCTCTGCCTCACATGAACTGGAATTCTATTCCAGAGCGAAGGGAGCCTCTGGGTTATGAACCTGTCCCTCCAGCAAGTTCTATTTATTTCTGTGCTGAGGTTCAAGTCCCTCGAGCGTGGGGCTCTAAGGGATTTAGATTTACTGAGGTGGAGCATGTCCATTAATTCTGGATTTGACATAGCTTTGTATGTCAGGCATAGATCACCTCGAAGTAGGCGGTATGCAACTGAGTAGAGCTGGAGTTTTTTTAACCGAGCAGCATATGGCATCTGTTTGAGACCCTTGATCCTCTTGGTGAGATACTTTTGGGGTCTTTCTAATTGCTGCAGGTGTCGGGTAAGGTACATCCCAAAAGGGGCATTGTATTCTATGATGGGCCTGATGAGGGATGCAGCATTAAGCAGTTTATCATACTCTTGTATTTGATCCAAAACCATAAAATTGTAGTCTACCTTGCATTTACTAGTCTTATCCAAAGGGGGTTCTGTGTCCTTGAGCCAGTTGGCAACCCATCTCGTGATGTAGGGGTTTATGTTCAGGCTGGTGAGCTTGTCTATAATACCTGAGTGTTGAATGGTGTCGAAAGCCTTTGTGAGCTCTAGGTAGGCTGTGTGGACCACCCTTCCCTCATCTATAGCCTTGGTAACTGTCTCAAAGAAGTCCAACAGACAGGAACCAAAGTAAGACAAACTAGCGAAAAACAAAAAGACAGCTTGGAAACACCAAAGCAAATTCTCTCACAGTTTAATTCTCTTTCAGTTTAATGAAGCGCTTTTCATCTTGCACATGTGGCAAGACTTCATCAGAAAAGAGAATTAAACTGAGAGAGAATTTGCTTTGGTGTTTCCAAGCTGTCTTTTTGTTTTTCACTAGTTTGTCTCAAAGAAGTCCACCAGGTTTAGGAGGCATGATCTGCCCTTAACAAAGCCAAACTGGGTAGGGTCCAGTGTTTGGAGGTTCCCAATGTCTCTGTTAATGAGATCCATGATGATGCACTCCATAGCTTTGCATACCAAGCTAGTCAGGCTTATAGGGCGATAGTTCCCAGGGTCCGTTGCGACTCCACCTTTTGTGGAGCGGAATAACCATTGCTGTGCACCACTCTGTGGGCACGTAGCCTGTGGAGAGGCTGAGTTTAAACAGTGTGTCTAGGTGAGAGGTTAGTTCATCTTTGAGCTCGTGTAGGACTCAGCCTGGGACACCATTCGGTCCCATTGATGCTGTGTTTTTGGCTTTGGAGAGGGCTCTTTTAACCTGAGTGACTGTGATTTCAGGGGCATTACATTCTTCTGGCATAGTTATGGGCCCTTTTGAGGGTGAGAGGGGGGTGAAGTTTACACTGAACCTGTATGCCAAGATGTTGGCTATATCGGTCGGTTCAGTGTATTTTGTGCCATTCTCTGCACCAACTCTGAGCAAATCTGAGAATTGCCACTTAGATTCTTGACATAGCTAAAGAATGCCTTGTGGTTATCTTTGGAGTCCATGGCAATTTTTCTTTCGAAGCTAGCCTTGGATGATTTTACAAGGGAATGTAGTTTCTTGCTGATACTGCTCAGGGATGTCTTCCCCATTTAAGTGCATTTAATGTTATCACAAGAAGTTTAAGGCTACTGAGTCTTGCAACCATTATGCCATGTCAGTTCCCCACCCTAGATTGTTGTAACCCCCTTTTCGAGGAGGGTTGTCTTGTGCCAGTCATGCCTAGGTTGAATTTATGGATACTCATTCAGTTATCCAGGTCCCATTTGAAAGAAGGTAGTGTATTACACTGCTTTATCTGAAGAGCGAGTCTATTCCAGAGGTTTTGAAAATTCTGAGTAACTAAGCTGGTTTAGATCTGATGTTCTGATATTTTTGGGATTGTTTGATGTGTGAAGGTACAAAAGGTCTTTGACTGCTGGGTCGCCTTACTGTGTGGAAGGCAAGGCATTGATTTCCTCTGACGAGTCTGTAAGACACTCAAGGGAGACAGTGCTTTTAGTCTTTTCTGGTAGCTTAGGGATTTTAAATGTAGAATTCTCTTTGTTGGAAGCCTCTAGGGTGTTTACAGCTCCAGTTATACAAATCTGGTGAGGTACATCCTAACCTCCTCTGATACTGCAAAAGCTGTTCTGAGTTTTGCAAAGTTTTTCTATGTAGAAGTCTGTGAACTTATTTCTAAGGATCAAGATACTGCAGGAGTTCTGCCTTTTATTGTAAAGCATCTGGTACTACACTTGAGCTCTCAAAACCAGTTTTACATTAAGAAACATCGAATAGCGACTATTGCAGTTTAACTACACTAAAAAGTAAAATCAACTTGGACTCTGTCTCTGTGCTTAGTTGTGTTATTTTACGACTTTTTTGTTGAGTTTACAACACCCAGCCTGGTATTTGTTGCTTGTTCATAGTCGATTTCTACATTCTATTAAAAATATCTTAACATGTAAAAACTTTTCATCATTATATAGGTGAATACTTCCGAAGATGTTGATAATACTCCTTCAAAGAAAATAAAAAGGCTTGTGAAATTTAACACTGATTGGATGAAAAAATATTCCTGGTTACAAGAAGGACGAGAAGGATATGCTATATGCTCGATGTGCAATAATATGTCATTTTCAATTGGACATGGTGGCGAAAATGACATCAAACGACATATGAAGTCTACTGCGCACACCAACAATATTTCAGCAGTTTCGACGTCCACCAAAATAACATTTTTCATGACAAAAAATTCAAAGGAAGAAGACATTAAGAAGGTTCGTGGTCTGCACTCTTGTGGGAGAAGAGGCTGGACTCTGCCCTTCTGAGCTGGGAATTTCTGGTTAAAGGTTTATAGTGCCTGAATATTTGAACTGTGTCTTACTAAAATTGGTACAACTTGTTTGCTGTAGCATAGACTAGATCCAGGCCTGCTGAATCTAGCTTTGTTTATATGCTTGTTGTTTGTTTGCTTGTTATTTCCCTGGAACGCTAATTCCACCTAATACGCGGCTTCTCAGCGCTTCTGTGGATCACTAGTGATATCTGCATTGCTTACTGTACTTATTTCCTTGTTTCACTTGAAAGAAAGTTACTGTTTGTCGTTTTTGCATTTAAGTTACCTGTAACACATTGCACTTAAGTTACCTGGCACTTGCTCACTAAAGCAATTATATAAGTCAGCACTAAAAATTAAAAGCACTACACCCTCACTCCCCACTGGCCCTTGTTTTCAATTATAAAGGAATTCCCAATATTATTCTAGCATGTCCAAAGGTCAGTTGTCAATCTCCTCTCCGGTCCAGCTGGTGAATCTGGGAATCTTGAGGCAATGTTACAACTGCCTCATGTACACCGACAACCCTCTCCTCCTCCCAACAAATTCCAACACATGTGAGAGATGTAACCATATAGCCAAACTGGAGGCTAAGCTCTCTCAACTCAGTACTGGCATAACCAGTCAGGAGGAGAAGAAAACCACACTCACTACAATTCCAGTCTCACATAGACCTACCACGACAGCAAACCAAACACATAATCACACAAAAACATACTCAGAGGCTCTAAATAAAGATCTGCCTAAGCAGCAGAGACCTCCAAAGCAGACACCCAAGCAACCGCTACCCCAAAACAAAACACGTGCAACACATATCTCACAAAGCCAGTGTGCCGAACAGTCACAGCCCTTAAGACTAAACAACACACCTGATACACTTGTAATAGGTGACTCTATCGTCAGGCACACTGACGTCCCGCTCACCAGGCTGAACAAGAAGAGGGTCATGGTGAGCAGCCTGTCAGGCGCTAGGATCCGCCACATAACACAAGCACTCAGGTCACTCCAAGGCAAGTACAAATATGACTCAGTCATTGTCCATGCTGGTGTGAATGACCTGAGACGTACCTCCCTGGACTACATGAAAAGAGACATAGAGGAGCTCTCTGAGCATGTAGCCCAGGCCGGTATGACCCTGACCTTGAGTAGCATCTTACCCTCACCAAGAATGATGCCACAATATGAAGACAAGATGATCAATTTCAACAATTGGCTTAAGTACTGGTGTCATTCAAAGGGGATCCAATGCCTGTCAGTTTGGGATGATATGCTCGACAAGTCACGATGCTTCGCTAGGGACGGCTTGCACCTGTCACCCCTGGGCTTTCGGATATTGGCAAAGGCTCTTGCTACCCCCATAGTGCCTTTTTTAGGCAAGGCTCAAAAGACAAACCCACCTCCATAGGTATCACAAGGGATAAGAAACTAAGAGTAATGCTACTCAACGCCAGAAGTCTAAACCTCAAGATGCACGCACTCGAAACTCTCCTTAGCATGGAGAACATCGATATCTGTGCAGTAACAGAAACCTGGTTCAGGGCTCCCAAGAGCACCCCAGCACTACCAGGTTATACCTCGTACCATGATTTTCGGCCCCAAAACTTGGACCGAACCACAAAAGGAGGGGGAGTATCGATATTCATCAAAGATACCCACACCTCCAGATTGGTGGCAAAGCACGAAGCATCAGAGACTATCCATGTGCAACTAACAGTGGGTAAAACTGCCTTCCAGTTTATAGCCTGCTACAGACCACCCCCCCAAACCCAGGAACCCCACTCGGCCTTCCTGAGAACACTGGAAAATATGAAGGTCTCTCCAAACACCATTATATTGGGCAACTTCAACTACCCAAACATAGACTGGGAGCATTACTCTAGCTCCAACAACCTAGCCCAAAGGTTCCTAGAATTTATAAACTCAAATGCTATGGAACAACTTGTTACCACTCCCACAAGAGGGGAAAACATACTGGACCTGATCATCACCAACATAGGGACTCTATGCTCCAGACCAGAAGTGTATCCCTCACTGGTAAGATCAGACCATAAACTAATCTCACTGGATATTCACATCCCGACCCCACCCCCTGCCCAGAAAACCACAGTGAAAAACTTCTCTAAAGCAAATTTCACACTCCTCAAAACCGAGGTGGAATCCTTCAAAGCCCCCGGGCCTGTGAAAAATACGTCCCAGACTGCAGAATCCTTTATAAACGCATCCTATGAACACCTTCAGGAATGCATGGATCATGCGATCCCAAATAAAACCAAGACCCAGTCCTCCAAAGGCAGACGTCCTGTCTGGTGGACCCCAGCCATAAACAAAGTATACAATAGAAGGAGGAAGCTACTAAATGATAGAGCAAAATCCCAAAAAGGGAAGGCATCACTGATCAGTATTAGCAAAAAAATACGGGCACTCATAAAATTGTCTAAGGCCAGCTTCGAGAAAAAAATTGCACAGGACACTAAGGATAATCACAAGGCTTTCTTTAGTTATGTTAGGAACCTGGGTGGTAATTCCCAGATATGCTCAGAATTAGTCCAAAATGACAAAAAATACACCGAACCCACAGACATTGCCAACATCCTAGCTGACAGGTTCAGCGCAAACCCCCTCCCACCAAAAGGGCAAATATCTATCCCAGCAGAGTGCTGCCCCCCTGACATCTCAGATGCTCAGGTAAGAGCCGCCCTCTCCAAAGCAAAAAAATACAGCATCAATGGGACCAGACGGTGTCCCGGGCTGCGTCCTACATGAACTCCAAGAAGAGCTAAACCCAAACATAAAACTACTGTTCAATCTCAGCCTTACTACAGGATATGTGCCCAAAGAGTGGCGTACAGCAACAGTGGTCCCTCTCCATAAAGGTGGTGCCACAACAGATCCTAGAAACTATCGCCCCATAAGCCTGACTAGCTTGGTCTGCAAAGCTATGGAAAGGATCATCATGGACCTCATAAATAAAGATATTGGGGACCTACAGACACTGGATCCTACCCAGTTTGGCTTTGTTAAGGGCAGATCCTGCCTCTTAAACCTGGTTGATTTCTTTGAAACAGTCACCAAGGCCATTGACAAGGGGAAGGTGGTCCACACAGCCTACCTGGACCTCGCAAAAGCCTTCGATACAATACCTCACTCGGGCATTATAGATAAGCTCACCAGCTTAAATATAAACCCCTATGTCACTAGATGGATTGCAAACTAGCTCAAGGACAGAACCCACATGGTTAGAATTGCTGGAGCCATGTCAGACTCCAAACCAGTTACAAGTGGTGTCCCACAAAGCTCAGTCCTGGGACCTCTCTTGTTCGGTATATATTTCTCAGAGGTGCAGGCCAACACGGAAGGACTGTGGCTGACCAAGTTCGCAGAAGACTGCAAACTGGGCGCCATAATCGACTCTCCAGCCGACACAAGCATCCTCCAAAAGGGCCTCATAGAAACAGACAACTGGTGCCAGAGCCATGGCCTCAAGCTAAATGCCAAAAAGTGTATAGTCATCCCCTTTGGCAAAAACAAAGTGCCCACAAATTACCACATAGGTGGTAATCCATTAAGTACAGAAGAAGTAATTAGGGACCTGGGGACCCAAGTTGATAGCAATCTCTCATTTGACAACCACGTGACCAAAGTGGTTAGAAAAACATTTTATATAGCCCACCTAATCATGAAGGGATTCACATCTAGATCAGGGGAGGTTATCGTGCCTCTTTACTCATCCCTCATCAGGCCCATAATTGAGTACAATGCCCCTTTTGGGATGTACCTTACCAGACACCTGCAGCAACTGGAAAGACCCCAAAAGTACCTCACCAAGAGGATCAAAGGGCTCAAACAGATGCCATATGCTGCCCGGTTAAAGAAACTCCAGCTCTACTCAGTGGCATACCACCTGTTCAGAGGCGATCTGTGCCTGACGTATAAAGCCATGTCCAACCCAGAATTAATGGACATGCTGCACCTCAGAAAATCCAAATCCCATTGAGCTACGTGCTAGAGACTTGAACCTCAGCACTGAAATAAATAGGACATGCTGGAGAGACAGATTCATAACCCAGAGGCTCCCTTCACTCTGGAATAAAATCCCATTCCAGGTTAGGCAGAGTCCCTCATTGACTCTCTTCAAGAGGAATCTTGATGAGTGGATGGGAGATCGTAGGTTTACCCCGGGTATCACTTCTGTGTCACTGTTAGACAGAGGCACAGTATACTAACCTCGAAAAAGGGCATAGCAAAATAAATTTAAAATGGGTGGCGAAAGCCAAACACATTCTGGCTAGGCTTATAAATGCCCTAGGGCAGATAGCCTAGTATGAACCTATGAACCTATGAACCTATGATATTATTGCTGCAGAAACAGCTTTTTGTTTCCACACTGTGAAGCATTCACACAGTTACATTTCCAGTGACTGTGCAGAATTGCTCTTTTCTTGTTTGCTCCCAGATTCAACAATATAAAAAAAATATTCTTGTGGTAGAACTAAAGCAATAAAAATTATTACACATGTGCTTGCACCTGAATCAAAAAGAATTATTTTGAAAGAATTGCAAGATGACCAGCCATTTTCTGTGAGTACCGACACCTCTAATAAAGGCAATATAAAAACCTTCCCATTAATTGTACGGTATTTTCACAAAGAACAGGGCATTCAAACAAAATTATTAACCTTCTACTCACTGGAAAGCGAGACATCAGTTAGTATAGCAGATTCTATAACAACGGCTTTAAAAGATAATAATTTAAAAATACAAAATGTAACAGCTTTCTGCGCTGACAATGCTAACGTCAATTTTGGTAAAAAAACAAAGCGTCTTTACAGAATTAAAAGACCTTAATTCAAATATAATTGGAATTGGGTGTAATTGTCACATACTACATAATACTGCTAAAAAGCTGCACAAACTTTAACTTTTGATATAGAGTCGATCGTTATAAAAATTTATAATGAATTTAGTTCGTCAACAAAAAGAGTCGTACAACTGAAAGAATTATTTGAATGGCTAGAAGTAGAGTGGTCTGAAATGTTATGCCATGTGCCGACACGATGGCTCACTTTGATGCCCGCAATTGAGCGGATAATAAAAAAATTTGAGCCAATACGATTGTACTTTCTGAGTCAAAAATCCAAATCTGAAATTCTTGAATTGTTTTTCAGTGATGAATTGGCATTAGCATACCTGGGGTTTGTTGCAAATGCATGCACTATTATTCAGAATGCGTTGACAAAACTTCAAAGCAATGATGTTTTAATATTTGATGTTTTTGAAATAATGAACGGCGTATTGCAGTCACTCAGTCAAAAAAAAGATGATGCCTTTTATGGAAGCATTGCTAGAACAATGTTACTACAATGCAGTGATGACACCAAAAAAATCTGTTTCAAAAATGATGCACAGACATTTTTTGACACAGCGATAAAATACCTACAGAAATGGTTTGACTTTGAAAGTAACAAATGTCAATGCATTAATGTCTTGTCCTTAAAACCAAATGTAAAAATTGAATTCCCGTCAATTGAAGAATTGACAAAATTATTTAATATTACTTGCAATACTGACCTTCTATATGAAGATGTCTGTTTATTAAACAAGTTTGTACTGAGTATGACTGAAGCAAATGAGAAAAAAACAATAGATGAGAAATGGATAACATTTTTTAAAGATCATCCTGCTTGCAATAATTTGTACAAAATCGTGGCCCACATACTCTCAATTCTACATTCCAGTGCAATTTGTGAGAGAATATTTAGTCTAATGAGTGCAGCCTTGAGAAAGGAGAGAAACAGATTATTGTTAAAGACTGTGGAAGGTGAATTAATGGTCAAACAAAATTTTAATTACACTTGTAAAGACTTTAGAAAATTTTTATCGACTAAAGATGGTGAATATATTTTGAAACAAGCTAAAAGCTGTGAAAAGTACTTGTAATAAAACTGTTGTTATTATACAACTTTGTGGATTTAAATCAAAATATTAATTCAAAGGTGTACTACTGTATTGCTGTTATTGTTGTTATTATTATTGTGTGAGTATTCTGTGTTTGTAGTTATTTGCATATATATGGTTTGATTATACATGTTTATAATTAGAATGTAACTACAATGTTTACAAGGTATCTAATGAATATGTGACTGTAATGTATAATAACTGTGATTCCTGCAAATGTTCAAAGTGTACTACTGTACTATTGTTATTATTATTGTTACTGTGTGACTATTCTGTATATGTAGTTAATTCCATGTATGTGGTTTGATTATACATGTTTATAATTAGAATGTAACTACAATGTTTACAAGGTATCTAATGAATATGTGACTGTAATGTATAATAACTGTGATTCCTGCAAATGTTCAAAGTGTACTACTGTACTATTGTTATTATTATTGTTACTGTGTGACTATTCTGTATATGTAGTTAATTCCATGTATGTGGTTTGATTATACATGTTTATAATTAGAATGTAACTACAATGTTTACAAGGTATCTAATGAATATGTGACTGTAATGTATAATAACTGTGATTCCTGCAAATGTTCAAAGTGTACTACTGTACTATTGTTATTATTATTGTTACTGTGTGACTATTCTGTATATGTAGTTAATTCAATGTATGTGGTTTGATTATATATGTTTATAATTAGAATGTAACTACAATGTTTACAAGGTATCTAATGAATATGTGACTGTAATGTATAATAACTGTGATTCCTGCAAATGTTCAAAGTGTACTACTGTACTATTGTTATTATTATTGTTACTGTGTGACTATTCTGTATATGTAGTTAATTCCATGTATGTGGTTTGATTATACATGTTTATAATTAGAATTTAACTATAATGTTTAGAAGGTATCTAATGAATATGTGACTGTTTGTAATGTATAATAACTGTGATTCCTGTCAATGTTCAAAGTGTACTACTGTACTATTGTTATTATTATTGTTACTGTGTGACTATTATGTATATGTAGTTAATTCCATGTATGTGGTTTGATTATACATGTTTATAATGAGAATGTAACTACAATGTTTACAAGGTATCTAATGAATATGTGACTGTAATGTATAATAACTGTGATTCCTGCCAATCTTCAAAGTGTACTACTGTACTATTGTTATTATTATTGTTACTGTGTGACTATTCTGTATATGTAGTTAATTCCATGTATGTGGTTTGATTATACATGTTTATAATTAGAATGTAACTACAATGTTTACAAGGTATCTAATGAATATGTGACTGTAATGTATAATAACTGTGATTCCTGCAAATGTTCAAAGTGTACTACTGTACTATTGTTATTATTATTGTTACTGTGTGACTATTCTGTATATGTAGTTAATTCCATGTATGTGGTTTGATTATACATGTTTATAATTAGAATGTAACTACAATGTTTACAAGGTATCTAATGAATATGTGACTGTAATGTATAATAACTGTGATTCCTGCCAATGTTCAAAGAGTACTACTGTACTATTGTTATTATTAGTGTTACTGCGTGACTATTATGTATATGTAGTTAATTCCATGTATGTGGTTTGATTATACATGTTTATAATTAGAATTTAACTACAATGTTTAGAAGGTATCTAATGAATATGTGACTGTTTGTAATGTATAATAACTGTGATTCCTGCCAATGTTCAAAGTATACTACTGTACTATCGTTATTATTATTGTTACTGTGTGACTATTATGTATATGTAGTTAATTCCATGTATGTGGTTTGATTATACATGTTTATAATTAGAATGTAACTACAATGTTTACAAGGTATCTAATGAATATGTGACTGCAATGTATAATAACTGTGATTCCTGCCAATGTTCAAAGTGTACTACTGTACTATTGTTATTATTATTGTTACTGTGTGACTATTATGTATATGTAGTTAATTCCATGTATGTGGTTTGATTATACATGTTTATAATTAGAATGTAACTACAATGTTTACAAGGTATCTAATGAATATGTGACTGTTTGTAATGTATTAATAACTGTGATTCCTGCAAATGTTCAAAGTGTACTACTGTACTATTGTTATTATTATTGTTACTGTGTGACTATTATGTATATGTAGTTAATTCCATGTATGTGGTTTGATTATACATGTTTATAATTAGAATGTAACTACAATGTTTACAAGGTATCTAATGAATATGTGACTGTAATGTATAATAACTGTGATTCCTGCCAATGTTCAAAGTGTACTACTGTACTATTGTTATTATTATTGTTATTGTGTGACTATTATGTATATGTAGTTAATTCCATGTATGTGGTTTGATTATACATGTTTATAATTAGAATGTAACTACAATGTTTACAAGGTATCTAATGAATATGTGACTGTAATGTATAATAACTGTGATTCCTGCAAATGTTCAAAGTGTACTACTGTACTATTGTTATTATTATTGTTACTGTGTGACTATTCTGTATATGTAGTTAATTCCATGTATGTGGTTTGATTATACATGTTTATAATTAGAATGTAACTACAATGTTTACAAGGTATCTAATGAATATGTGACTGTTTGTAATGTATAATAACTGTGATTCCTGCCAATGTTTAAAGTGTACTACTGTACTATTGTTATTATTATTGTTACTGTGTGACTATTATGTATATGTAGTTAATTCCATGTATGTGGTTTGATTATACATGTTTATAATTAGAATGTAACTACAATGTTTACAAGGTATCTAATGAATATGTGACTGTAATGTATAATAACTGTGATTCCTGCAAATGTTCAAAGTGTACTACTGTACTATTGTTATTATTATTGTTACTGTGTGACTATTCTGTATATGTAGTTAATTCCATGTATGTGGTTTGATTATACATGTTTATAATTAGAATGTAACTACAATGTTTACAAGGTATCTAATGAATATGCGACTGTAATGTATAATAACTGTGATTCCTGCCAATGTTCAAAGTGTACTACTGTACTATTGTTATTATTAGTGTTACTGCGTGACTATTATGTATATGTAGTTAATTCCATGTATGTGGTTTGATTATACATGTTTATAATTAGAATTTAACTACAATGTTTAGAAGGTATCTAATGAATATGTGACTGTTTGTAATGTATAATAACTGTGATTCCTGCCAATGTTCAAAGTGTACTACTGTACTATTGTTATTATTATTGTTACTGTGTGACTATTATGTATATGTAGTTAATTCCATGTATGTGGTTTGATTATACATGTTTATAATTAGAATGTAACTACAATGTTTACAAGGTATCTAATGAATATGTGACTGTAATGTATAATAACTGTGATTCCTGCCAATGTTCAAAGTGTACTACTGTACTATTGTTATTATTATTGTTACTGTGTGACTATTATGTATATGTAGTTAATTCCATGTATGTGGTTTGATTATACATGTTTATAATTAGAATGTAACTACAATGTTTACAAGGTATCTAATGAATATGTGACTGTTTGTAATGTATAATAACTGTGATTCCTGCAAATGTTCAAAGTGTACTACTGTACTATTGTTATTATTATTGTTACTGTGTGACTATTATGTATATGTAGTTAATTCCATGTATGTGGTTTGATTATACATGTTTATAATTAGAATGTAACTACAATGTTTACAAGGTATCTAATGAATATGTGACTGTAATGTATAATAACTGTGATTCCTGCCAATGTTCAAAGTGTACTACTGTGCTATTGTTATTATTATTGTTACTGTGTGACTATTATGTATATGTAGTTAATTCCATGTATGTGGTTTGATTATACATGTTTATAATTAGAATGTAACTACAATGTTTACAAGGTATCTAATGAATATGTGACTGTAATGTATAATAACTGTGATTACTGCCAATGTTCAAAGTGTACTACTGTACTATTGTTATTATTATTGTTACTGTGTGACTATTATGTATATGTAGTTAATTCCATGTATGTGGTTTGATTATACATGTTATAATTAGAATGTAACTACAATGTTTACAAGGTATCTGATGAATATGTGACTGTTTGTAATGTATAATAACTGTGATTCCTGCCAATGTTCAAAGTGTACTACTGTACTATTGTTATTATTATTGTTACTGTGTGACTATTCTGTATATGTAGTTAATTCCATGTATGTGGTTTGATTATACATGTTTATAATTAGAATGTAACTACAATGTTTACAAGGTATCTAATGAATATGTGACTGTAATGTATAATAACTGTGATTCCTGCAAATGTTCAAAGTGTACTACTGTACTATTGTTATTATTATTGTTACTGTGTGACTATTCTGTATATGTAGTTAATTCCATGTATGTGGTTTGATTATACATGTTTATAATTAGAATGTAACTACAATGTTTACAAGGTATCTAATGAATATGTGACTGTAATGTATAATAACTGTGATTCCTGCCAATGTTCAAAGTGTACTACTGTACTATTGTTATTATTAGTGTTACTGCGTGACTATTATGTATATGTAGTTAATTCCATGTATGTGGTTTGATTATACATGTTTATAATTAGAATTTAACTACAATGTTTAGAAGGTATCTAATGAATATGTGACTGTTTGTAATGTATAATAACTGTGATTCCTGCCAATGTTCAAAGTATACTACTGTACTATCGTTATTATTATTGTTACTGTGTGACTATTATGTATATGTAGTTAATTCCATGTATGTGGTTTGATTATACATGTTTATAATTAGAATGTAACTACAATGTTTACAAGGTATCTAATGAATATGTGACTGCAATGTATAATAACTGTGATTCCTGCCAATGTTCAAAGTGTACTACTGTACTATTGTTATTATTATTGTTACTGTGTGACTATTATGTATATGTAGTTAATTCCATGTATGTGGTTTGATTATACATGTTTATAATTAGAATGTAACTACAATGTTTACAAGGTATCTAATGAATATGTGACTGTTTGTAATGTATTAATAACTGTGATTCCTGCAAATGTTCAAAGTGTACTACTGTACTATTGTTATTATTATTGTTACTGTGTGACTATTATGTATATGTAGTTAATTCCATGTATGTGGTTTGATTATACATGTTTATAATTAGAATGTAACTACAATGTTTACAAGGTATCTAATGAATATGTGACTGTAATGTATAATAACTGTGATTCCTGCCAATGTTCAAAGTGTACTACTGTACTATTGTTATTATTATTGTTATTGTGTGACTATTATGTATATGTAGTTAATTCCATGTATGTGGTTTGATTATACATGTTTATAATTACAATGTAACTACAATGTTTACAAGGTATCTAATGAATATGTGACTGTAATGTATAATAACTGTGATTCCTGCAAATGTTCAAAGTGTACTACTGTACTATTGTTATTATTATTGTTACTGTGTGACTATTCTGTATATGTAGTTAATTCCATGTATGTGGTTTGATTATACATGTTTATAATTAGAATGTAACTACAATGTTTACAAGGTATCTAATGAATATGCGACTGTAATGTATAATAACTGTGATTCCTGCCAATGTTCAAAGTGTACTACTGTACTATTGTTATTATTAGTGTTACTGCGTGACTATTATGTATATGTAGTTAATTCCATGTATGTGGTTTGATTATACATGTTTATAATTAGAATTTAACTACAATGTTTAGAAGGTATCTAATGAATATGTGACTGTTTGTAATGTATAATAACTGTGATTCCTGCCAATGTTCAAAGTGTACTACTGTACTATTGTTATTATTATTGTTACTGTGTGACTATTATGTATATGTAGTTAATTTCATGTATGTGGTTTGATTATACATGTTTATAATTAAAATGTAACTACAATGTTTACAAGGTATCTAATGAATATGTGACTGTAATGTATAATAACTGTGATTCCTGCCAATGTTCAAAGTGTACTACTGTACTATTGTTATTATTATTGTTACTGTGTGACTATTATGTATATGTAGTTAATTCCATGTATGTGGTTTGATTATACATGTTTATAATTAGAATGTAACTACAATGTTTACAAGGTATCTAATGAATATGTGACTGTTTGTAATGTATAATAACTGTGATTCCTGCAAATGTTCAAAGTGTACTACTGTACTATTGTTATTATTATTGTTACTGTGTGACTATTATGTATATGTAGTTAATTCCATGTATGTGGTTTGATTATACATGTTTATAATTAGAATGTAACTACAATGTTTACAAGGTATCTAATGAATATGTGACTGTAATGTATAATAACTGGGATTCCTGCCAATGTTCAAAGTGTACTACTGTACTATTGTTATTATTAGTGTTACTGCGTGACTATTATGTATATGTAGTTAATTCCATGTATGTGGTTTGATTGTACATGTTATAATTAGAATGTAACTACAATGTTTACAAGGTATCTGATGAATATGTGACTGTTTGTAATGTATAATAACTGTGATTCCTGCAAATGTTCAAAGTGTACTACTGTACTATTGTTATTATTATTGTTACTGTGTGACTCTTATGTATATGTAGTTAATTCCATGTATGTGGTTTGATTATACATGTTATAATTAGAATGTAACTACAATGTTTACAAGGTATCTAATGAATATGTGACTGTAACGTATAATAACTGTGATTCCTGCCAATGTTCAAAGTGTACTACTGTACTATTGTTATTATTATTGTTACTGTGTGACTATTCTGTATATGTAGTTAATTCCATGTATGTGGTTTGATTATACATGTTTATAATTAGAATTTAACTACAATGTTTAGAAGGTATCTAATGAATATGTGACTGTTTGTAATGTATAATAACTGTGATTCCTGCCAATGTTCAAAGTGTACTACTGTACTATTGTTATTATTATTGTTACTGTGTGACTATTATGTATATGTAGTTAATTCCATGTATGTGGTTTGATTATACATGTTTATAATGAGAATGTAACTACAATGTTTACAAGGTATCTAATGAATATGTGACTGTAATGTATAATAACTGTGATTCCTGCCAATGTTCAAAGTGTACTACTGTACTATTGTTATTATTATTGTTACTGTGTGACTATTCTGTATATGTAGTTAATTCCATGTATGTGGTTTGATTATACATGTTTATAATTAGAATGTAACTACAATGTTTACAAGGTATCTAATGAATATGTGACTGTAATGTATAATAACTGTGATTCCTGCAAATGTTCAAAGTGTACTACTGTACTATTGTTATTATTATTGTTACTGTGTGACTATTCTGTATATGTAGTTAATTCCATGTATGTGGTTTGATTATACATGTTTATAATTAGAATGTAACTACAATGTTTACAAGGTATCTAATGAATATGTGACTGTAATGTATAATAACTGTGATTCCTGCCAATGTTCAAAGTGTACTACTGTACTATTGTTATTATTAGTGTTACTGCGTGACTATTATGTATATGTAGTTAATTCCATGTATGTGGTTTGATTATACATGTTTATAATTAGAATTTAACTACAATGTTTAGAAGGTATCTAATGAATATGTGACTGTTTGTAATGTATAATAACTGTGATTCCTGCCAATGTTCAAAGTATACTACTGTACTATAGTTATTATTATTGTTACTGTGTGACTATTATGTATATGTAGTTAATTCCATGTATGTGGTTTGATTATACATGTTTATAATTAGAATGTAACTACAATGTTTACAAGGTATCTAATGAATATGTGACTGTTTGTAATGTATTAATAACTGTGATTCCTGCAAATGTTCAAAGTGTACTACTGTACTATTGTTATTATTATTGTTACTGTGTGACTATTATGTATATGTAGTTAATTCCATGTATGTGGTTTGATTATACATGTTTATAATTAGAATGTAACTACAATGTTTACAAGGTATCTAATGAATATGTGACTGTAATGTATAATAACTGTGATTCCTGCCAATGTTCAAAGTGTACTACTGTACTATTGTTATTATTATTGTTATTGTGTGACTATTATGTATATGTAGTTAATTCCATGTATGTGGTTAGATTATACATGTTTATAATTAGAATGTAACTACAATGTTTACAAGGTATCTAATGAATATGTGACTGTAATGTATAATAACTGTGATTCCTGCAAATGTTCAAAGTGTACTACTGTACTATTGTTATTATTATTGTTACTGTGTGACTATTCTGTATATGTAGTTAATTCCATGTATGTGGTTTGATTATACATGTTTATAATTAGAATGTAACTACAATGTTTACAAGGTATCTAATGAATATGTGACTGTAATGTATAATAACTGTGATTCCTGCCAATGTTCAAAGTGTACTACTGTACTATTGTTATTATTAGTGTTACTGTGTGACTATTATGTATATGTAGTTAATTCCATGTATGTGGTTTGATTATACATGTTTATAATTAGAATTTAACTACAATGTTTAGAAGGTATCTAATGAATATGTGACTGTTTGTAATGTATAATAACTGTGATTCCTGCCAATGTTCAAAGTGTACTACTGTACTATTGTTATTATTATTGTTACTGTGTGACTATTATGTATATGTAGTTAATTCCATGTATGTGGTTTGATTATACATGTTTATAATTAGAATGTAACTACAATGTTTACAAGGTATCTAATGAATATGTGACTGTAATGTATAATAACTGTGATTCCTGCCAATGTTCAAAGTGTACTACTGTACTATTGTTATTATTATTGTTACTGTGTGACTATTATGTATATGTAGTTAATTCCATGTATGTGGTTTGATTATACATGTTTATAATTAGAATGTAACTACAATGTTTACAAGGTATCTAATGAATATGTGACTGTTTGTAATGTATAATAACTGTGATTCCTGCAAATGTTCAAAGTGTACTACTGTACTATTGTTATTGTTATTGTTACTGTGTGACTATTATGTATATGTAGTTAATTCCATGTATGTGGTTTGATTATACATGTTTATAATTAGAATGTAACTACAATGTTTACAAGGTATCTAATGAATATGTGACTGTAATGTATAATAACTGTGATTCCTGCCAATGTTCAAAGTGTACTACTGTACTATTGTTATTATTATTGTTACTGTGTGACTATTATGTATATGTAGTTAATTCCATGTATGTGGTTTGATTATACATGTTATAATTAGAATGTAACTACAATGTTTACAAGGTATCTAATGAATATGTGACTGTAATGTATAATAACTGTGATTCCTGCCAATGTTCAAAGTGTACTACTGTACTATTGTTATTATTATTGTTACTGTGTGAATATTATGTATATGTAGTTAATTCCATGTATGTGGTTTGATTATACATGTTTATAATTAGAATGTAACTACAATGTTTACAAGGTATCTAATGAATATGTGACTGTAATGTATAATAACTGTGATTCCTGCCAATGTTCAAAGTGTACTACTGTACTATTGTTATTATTATTGTTACTGTGTGACTATTATGTATATGTAGTTAATTCCATGTATGTGGTTTGATTATACATGTTTATAATTAGAATGTAACTACAATGTTTACAAGGTATCTAATGAATATGTGACTGTAATGTATAATAACTGTGATTCCTGCCAATGTTCAAAGTGTACTACTGTACTATTGTTATTATTATTGTTACTGTGTGACTATTATGTATATGTAGTTAATTCCATGTATGTGGTTTGATTATACATGTTATAATTAGAATGTAACTACAATGTTTACAAGGTATCTGATGAATATGTGACTGTTTGTCATGTATAACTGTGATTCCTGCAAATGTTCAAAGTGTACTACTGTACTATTGTTATTATTATTGTTACTGTGTGACTATTATGTATATGTAGTTAATTCCATGTATGTGGTTTGATTATACATGTTTATAATTAGAATGTAACTACAATGTTTACAAGGTATCTAATGAATATGTGACTGTAATGTATAATAACTGTGATTCCTGCAAATGTTCAAAGTGTACTACTGTACTATTGTTATTATTATTGTTACTGTGTGACTATTCTGTATATGTAGTTAATTCCATGTATGTGGTTTGATTATACATGTTTATAATTAGAATGTAACTACAATGTTTACAAGGTATCTAATGAATATGTGACTGTAATGTATAATAACTGTGATTCCTGCAAATGTTCAAAGTGTACTACTGTACTATTGTTATTATTATTGTTACTGTGTGACTATTCTGTATATGTAGTTAATTCCATGTATGTGGTTTGATTATACATGTTTATAATTAGAATGTAACTACAATGTTTACAAGGTATCTAATGAATATGTGACTGTAATGTATAATAACTGTGATTCCTGCAAATGTTCAAAGTGTACTACTGTACTATTGTTATTATTATTGTTACTGTGTGACTATTCTGTATATGTAGTTAATTCAATGTATGTGGTTTGATTATATATGTTTATAATTAGAATGTAACTACAATGTTTACAAGGTATCTAATGAATATGTGACTGTAATGTATAATAACTGTGATTCCTGCAAATGTTCAAAGTGTACTACTGTACTATTGTTATTATTATTGTTACTGTGTGACTATTCTGTATATGTAGTTAATTCCATGTATGTGGTTTGATTATACATGTTTATAATTAGAATTTAACTACAATGTTTAGAAGGTATCTAATGAATATGTGACTGTTTGTAATGTATAATAACTGTGATTCCTGTCAATGTTCAAAGTGTACTACTGTACTATTGTTATTATTATTGTTACTGTGTGACTATTATGTATATGTAGTTAATTCCATGTATGTGGTTTGATTATACATGTTTATAATGAGAATGTAACTACAATGTTTACAAGGTATCTAATGAATATGTGACTGTAATGTATAATAACTGTGATTCCTGCCAATGTTCAAAGTGTACTACTGTACTATTGTTATTATTATTGTTACTGTGTGACTATTCTGTATATGTAGTTAATTCCATGTATGTGGTTTGATTATACATGTTTATAATTAGAATGTAACTACAATGTTTACAAGGTATCTAATGAATATGTGACTGTAATGTATAATAACTGTGATTCCTGCAAATGTTCAAAGTGTACTACTGTACTATTGTTATTATTATTGTTACTGTGTGACTATTCTGTATATGTAGTTAATTCCATGTATGTGGTTTGATTATACATGTTTATAATTAGAATGTAACTACAATGTTTACAAGGTATCTAATGAATATGTGACTGTAATGTATAATAACTGTGATTCCTGCCAATGTTCAAAGTGTACTACTGTACTATTGTTATTATTAGTGTTACTGCGTGACTATTATGTATATGTAGTTAATTCCATGTATGTGGTTTGATTATACATGTTTATAATTAGAATTTAACTACAATGTTTAGAAGGTATCTAATGAATATGTGACTGTTTGTAATGTATAATAACTGTGATTCCTGCCAATGTTCAAAGTATACTACTGTACTATCGTTATTATTATTGTTACTGTGTGACTATTATGTATATGTAGTTAATTCCATGTATGTGGTTTGATTATACATGTTTATAATTAGAATGTAACTACAATGTTTACAAGGTATCTAATGAATATGTGACTGCAATGTATAATAACTGTGATTCCTGCCAATGTTCAAAGTGTACTACTGTACTATTGTTATTATTATTGTTACTGTGTGACTATTATGTATATGTAGTTAATTCCATGTATGTGGTTTGATTATACATGTTTATAATTAGAATGTAACTACAATGTTTACAAGGTATCTAATGAATATGTGACTGTTTGTAATGTATTAATAACTGTGATTCCTGCAAATGTTCAAAGTGTACTACTGTACTATTGTTATTATTATTGTTACTGTGTGACTATTATGTATATGTAGTTAATTCCATGTATGTGGTTTGATTATACATGTTTATAATTAGAATGTAACTACAATGTTTACAAGGTAT
The DNA here is from genome assembly GCF_019279795.1 of Protopterus annectens. NCBI lineage: Eukaryota > Metazoa > Chordata > Ceratodontiformes > Protopteridae > Protopterus > Protopterus annectens. Next base: position 673,668,358 of record NC_056751.1, on the reverse strand, counting down.
CTAATGAATATGTGACTGTAATGTATAATAACTGTGATTCCTGCCAATGTTCAAAGTGTACTACTGTACTATTGTTATTATTATTGTTATTGTGTGACTATTATGTATATGTAGTTAATTCCATGTATGTGGTTTGATTATACATGTTTATAATTAGAATGTAACTACAATGTTTACAAGGTATCTAATGAATATGTGACTGTAATGTATAATAACTGTGATTCCTGCAAATGTTCAAAGTGTACTACTGTACTATTGTTATTATTATTGTTACTGTGTGACTATTCTGTATATGTAGTTAATTCCATGTATGTGGTTTGATTATACATGTTTATAATTAGAATGTAACTACAATGTTTACAAGGTATCTAATGAATATGTGACTGTTTGTAATGTATAATAACTGTGATTCCTGCCAATGTTTAAAGTGTACTACTGTACTATTGTTATTATTATTGTTACTGTGTGACTATTATGTATATGTAGTTAATTCCATGTATGTGGTTTGATTATACATGTTTATAATTAGAATGTAACTACAATGTTTACAAGGTATCTAATGAATATGTGACTGTAATGTATAATAACTGTGATTCCTGCAAATGTTCAAAGTGTACTACTGTACTATTGTTATTATTATTGTTACTGTGTGACTATTCTGTATATGTAGTTAATTCCATGTATGTGGTTTGATTATACATGTTTATAATTAGAATGTAACTACAATGTTTACAAGGTATCTAATGAATATGGGACTGTAATGTATAATAACTGTGATTCCTGCCAATGTTCAAAGTGTACTACTGTACTATTGTTATTATTAGTGTTACTGCGTGACTATTATGTATATGTAGTTAATTCCATGTATGTGGTTTGATTATACATGTTTATAATTAGAATTTAACTACAATGTTTAGAAGGTATCTAATGAATATGTGACTGTTTGTAATGTATAATAACTGTGATTCCTGCCAATGTTCAAAGTGTACTACTGTACTATTGTTATTATTATTGTTACTGTGTGACTATTATGTATATGTAGTTAATTCCATGTATGTGGTTTGATTATACATGTTTATAATTAGAATGTAACTACAATGTTTACAAGGTATCTAATGAATATGTGACTGTAATGTATAATAACTGTGATTCCTGCCAATGTTCAAAGTGTACTACTGTACTATTGTTATTATTATTGTTACTGTGTGACTATTATGTATATGTAGTTAATTCCATGTATGTGGTTTGATTATACATGTTTATAATTAGAATGTAACTACAATGTTTACAAGGTATCTAATGAATATGTGACTGTTTGTAATGTATAATAACTGTGATTCCTGCAAATGTTCAAAGTGTACTACTGTACTATTGTTATTATTATTGTTACTGTGTGACTATTCTGTATATGTAGTTAATTCCATGTATGTGGTTTGATTATACATGTTTATAATTAGAATGTAACTACAATGTTTACAAGGTATCTAATGAATATGTGACTGTAATGTATAATAACTGTGATTCCTGCCAATGTTCAAAGTGTACTACTGTACTATTGTTATTATTAGTGTTACTGCGTGACTATTATGTATATGTAGTTAATTCCATGTATGTGGTTTGATTATACATGTTTATAATTAGAATTTAACTACAATGTTTAGAAGGTATCTAATGAATATGTGACTGTTTGTAATGTATAATAACTGTGATTCCTGCCAATGTTCAAAGTGTACTACTGTACTATTGTTATTATTATTGTTACTGTGTGACTATTATGTATATGTAGTTAATTCCATGTATGTGGTTTGATTATACATGTTTATAATTAGAATGTAACTACAATGTTTACAAGGTATCTAATGAATATGTGACTGTAATGTATAATAACTGTGATTCCTGCCAATGTTCAAAGTGTACTACTGTACTATTGTTATTATTATTGTTACTGTGTGACTATTATGTATATGTAGTTAATTCCATGTATGTGGTTTGATTATACATGTTTATAATTAGAATGTAACTACAATGTTTACAAGGTATCTAATGAATATGTGACTGTTTGTAATGTATAATAACTGTGATTCCTGCAAATGTTCAAAGTGTACTACTGTACTATTGTTATTATTATTGTTACTGTGTGACTATTATGTATATGTAGTTAATTCCATATATGTGGTTTGATTATACATGTTTATAATTAGAATGTAACTACAATGTTTACAAGGTATCTAATGAATATGTGACTGTAATGTATAATAACTGTGATTCCTGCCAATGTTCAAAGTGTACTACTGTGCTATTGTTATTATTATTGTTACTGTGTGACTATTATGTATATGTAGTTAATTCCATGTATGTGGTTTGATTATACATGTTTATAATTAGAATGTAACTACAATGTTTACAAGGTATCTAATGAATATGTGACTGTAATGTATAATAACTGTGATTACTGCCAATGTTCAAAGTGTACTACTGTACTATTGTTATTATTATTGTTACTGTGTGACTATTATGTATATGTAGTTAATTCCATGTATGTGGTTTGATTATACATGTTATAATTAGAATGTAACTACAATGTTTACAAGGTATCTGATGAATATGTGACTGTTTGTAATGTATAATAACTGTGATTCCTGCCAATGTTCAAAGTGTACTACTGTACTATTGTTATTATTATTGTTACTGTGTGACTATTCTGTATATGTAGTTAATTCCATGTATGTGGTTTGATTATACATGTTTATAATTAGAATGTAACTACAATGTTTACAAGGTATCTAATGAATATGTGACTGTAATGTATAATAACTGTGATTCCTGCAAATGTTCAAAGTGTACTACTGTACTATTGTTATTATTATTGTTACTGTGTGACTATTCTGTATATGTAGTTAATTCCATGTATGTGGTTTGATTATACATGTTTATAATTAGAATGTAACTACAATGTTTACAAGGTATCTAATGAATATGTGACTGTAATGTATAATAACTGTGATTCCTGCCAATGTTCAAAGTGTACTACTGTACTATTGTTATTATTATTGTTACTGTGTGACTATTATGTATATGTAGTTAATTCCATGTATGTGGTTTGATTATACATGTTTATAATTAGAATGTAACTACAATGTTTACAAGGTATCTAATGAATATGTGACTGTAATGTATAATAACTGTGATTCCTGCCAATGTTCAAAGTGTACTACTGTACTATTGTTATTATTATTGTTACTGTGTGACTATTATGTATATGTAGTTAATTCCATGTATGTGGTTTGATTATACATGTTTATAATTAGAATGTAACTACAATGTTTACAAGGTATCTAATGAATATGTGACTGTAATGTATAATAACTGTGATTCCTGCCAATGTTCAAAGTGTACTACTGTACTATTGTTATTATTATTGTTACTGTGTGACTATTATGTATATGTAGTTAATTCCATGTATGTGGTTTGATTATACATGTTTATAATTAGAATGTAACTACAATGTTTACAAGGTATCTAATGAATATGTGACTGTTTGTAATGTATAATAACTGTGATTCCTGCCAATGTTCAAAGTGTACTACTGTACTATTGTTATTATTATTGTTACTGTGTGACTATTATGTATATGTAGTTAATTCCATGTATGTGGTTTGATTATACATGTTTATAATTAGAATGTAACTACAATGTTTACAAGGTATCTAATGAATATGTGACTGTAATGTATAATAACTGTGATTCCTGCCAATGTTCAAAGTGTACTACTGTACTATTGTTATTATTATTGTTACTGTGTGACTATTATGTATATGTAGTTAATTCCATGTATGTGGTTTGATTATACATGTTTATAATTAGAATGTAACTACAATGTTTACAAGGTATCTAATGAATATGTGACTGTAATGTATAATAACTGTGATTCCTGCCAATGTTCAAAGTGTACTACTGTACTATTGTTATTATTATTGTTACTGTGTGACTATTCTGTATATGTAGTTAATTCCATGTATGTGGTTTGATTATACATGTTTATAATTAGAATGTAACTACAATGTTTACAAGGTATCTAATGAATATGTGACTGTAATGTATAATAACTGTGATTCCTGCCAATGTTCAAAGTGTACTACTGTACTATTGTTATTATTATTGTTACTGTGTGACTATTATGTATATGTAGTTAATTCCATGTATGTGGTTTGATTATACATGTTTATAATTAGAATGTAACTACAATGTTTACAAGGTATCTAATGAATATGTGACTGTAATGTATAATAACTGTGATTCCTGCCAATGTTCAAAGTGTACTACTGTACTATTGTTATTATTATTGTTACTGTGTGACTATTATGTATATGTAGTTAATTCCATGTATGTGGTTTGATTATACATGTTTATAATTAGAATGTAACTACAATGTTTACAAGGTATCTAATGAATATGTGACTGTTTGTAATGTATAATAACTGTGATTCCTGCCAATGTTCAAAGTGTACTACTGTACTATTGTTATTATTATTGTTACTGTGTGACTATTATGTATATGTAGTTAATTCCATGTATGTGGTTTGATTATACATGTTTATAATTAGAATGTAACTACAATGTTTACAAGGTATCTAATGAATATGTGACTGTAATGTATAATAACTGTGATTCCTGCCAATGTTCAAAGTGTACTACTGTACTATTGTTATTATTATTGTTACTGTGTGACTATTATGTATATGTAGTTAATTCCATGTATGTGGTTTGATTATACATGTTTATAATTAGAATGTAACTACAATGTTTACAAGGTATCTAATGAATATGTGACTGTTTGTAATGTATAATAACTGTGATTCCTGCAAATGTTCAAAGTGTACTACTGTACTATTGTTATTATTATTGTTACTGTGTGACTATTCTGTATATGTAGTTAATTCCATGTATGTGGTTTGATTATACATGTTTATAATTAGAATGTAACTACAATGTTTACAAGGTATCTAATGAATATGTGACTGTAATGTATAATAACTGTGATTCCTGCCAATGTTCAAAGTGTACTACTGTACTATTGTTATTATTATTGTTACTGTGTGACTATTATGTATATGTAGTTAATTCCATGTATGTGGTTTGATTATACATGTTTATAATTAGAATGTAACTACAATGTTTACAAGGTATCTAATGAATATGTGACTGTTTGTAATGTATAATAACTGTGATTCCTGCAAATGTTCAAAGTGTACTACTGTACTATTGTTATTATTATTGTTACTGTGTGACTATTCTGTATATGTAGTTAATTCCATGTATGTGGTTTGATTATACATGTTTATAATTAGAATGTAACTACAATGTTTACAAGGTATCTAATGAATATGTGACTGTAATGTATAATAACTGTGATTCCTGCCAATGTTCAAAGTGTACTACTGTACTATTGTTATTATTATTGTTACTGTGTGACTATTCTGTATATGTAGTTAATTCCATGTATGTGGTTTGATTATACATGTTTATAATTAGAATTTAACTACAATGTTTAGAAGGTATCTAATGAATATGTGACTGTTTGTAATGTATAATAACTGTGATTCCTGTCAATGTTCAAAGTGTACTACTGTACTATTGTTATTATTATTGTTACTGTGTGACTATTATGTATATGTAGTTAATTCCATGTATGTGGTTTGATTATACATGTTTATAATGAGAATGTAACTACAATGTTTACAAGGTATCTAATGAATATGTGACTGTAATGTATAATAACTGTGATTCCTGCCAATGTTCAAAGTGTACTACTGTACTATTGTTATTATTATTGTTACTGTGTGACTATTCTGTATATGTAGTTAATTCCATGTATGTGGTTTGATTATACATGTTTATAATTAGAATGTAACTACAATGTTTACAAGGTATCTAATGAATATGTGACTGTAATGTATAATAACTGTGATTCCTGCAAATGTTCAAAGTGTACTACTGTACTATTGTTATTATTATTGTTACTGTGTGACTATTCTGTATATGTAGTTAATTCCATGTATGTGGTTTGATTATACATGTTTATAATTAGAATGTAACTACAATGTTTACAAGGTATCTAATGAATATGTGACTGTAATGTATAATAACTGTGATTCCTGCCAATGTTCAAAGTGTACTACTGTACTATTGTTATTATTAGTGTTACTGCGTGACTATTATGTATATGTAGTTAATTCCATGTATGTGGTTTGATTATACATGTTTATAATTAGAATTTAACTACAATGTTTAGAAGGTATCTAATGAATATGTGACTGTTTGTAATGTATAATAACTGTGATTCCTGCCAATGTTCAAAGTATACTACTGTACTATCGTTATTATTATTGTTACTGTGTGACTATTATGTATATGTAGTTAATTCCATGTATGTGGTTTGATTATACATGTTTATAATTAGAATGTAACTACAATGTTTACAAGGTATCTAATGAATATGTGACTGTTTGCAATGTATAATAACTGTGATTCCTGCCAATGTTCAAAGTGTACTACTGTACTATTGTTATTATTATTGTTACTGTGTGACTATTATGTATATGTAGTTAATTCCATGTATGTGGTTTGATTATACATGTTTATAATTAGAATGTAACTACAATGTTTACAAGGTATCTAATGAATATGTGACTGTTTGTAATGTATAATAACTGTGATTCCTGCAAATGTTCAAAGTGTACTACTGTACTATTGTTATTATTATTGTTACTGTGTGACTATTATGTATATGTAGTTAATTCCATGTATGTGGTTTGATTATACATGTTTATAATTAGAATGTAACTACAATGTTTACAAGGTATCTAATGAATATGTGACTGTAATGTATAATAACTGTGATTCCTGCCAATGTTCAAAGTGTACTACTGTACTATTGTTATTATTATTGTTATTGTGTGACTATTATGTATATGTAGTTAATTCCATGTATGTGGTTTGATTATACATGTTTATAATTAGAATGTAACTACAATGTTTACAAGGTATCTAATGAATATGTGACTGTAATGTATAATAACTGTGATTCCTGCAAATGTTCAAAGTGTACTACTGTACTATTGTTATTATTATTGTTACTGTGTGACTATTCTGTATATGTAGTTAATTCCATGTATGTGGTTTGATTATACATGTTTATAATTAGAATGTAACTACAATGTTTACAAGGTATCTAATGAATATGTGACTGTTTGTAATGTATAATAACTGTGATTCCTGCCAATGTTCAAAGTGTACTACTGTACTATTGTTATTATTATTGTTACTGTGTGACTATTATGTATATGTAGTTAATTCCATGTATGTGGTTTGATTATACATGTTTATAATTAGAATGTAACTACAATGTTTACAAGGTATCTAATGAATATGTGACTGTAATGTATAATAACTGTGATTCCTGCAAATGTTCAAAGTGTACTACTGTACTATTGTTATTATTATTGTTACTGTGTGACTATTCTGTATATGTAGTTAATTCCATGTATGTGGTTTGATTATACATGTTTATAATTAGAATGTAACTACAATGTTTACAAGGTATCTAATGAATATGGGACTGTAATGTATAATAACTGTGATTCCTGCCAATGTTCAAAGTGTACTACTGTACTATTGTTATTATTAGTGTTACTGCGTGACTATTATGTATATGTAGTTAATTCCATGTATGTGGTTTGATTATACATGTTTATAATTAGAATTTAACTACAATGTTTAGAAGGTATCTAATGAATATGTGACTGTTTGTAATGTATAATAACTGTGATTCCTGCCAATGTTCAAAGTGTACTACTGTACTATTGTTATTATTATTGTTACTGTGTGACTATTATGTATATGTAGTTAATTCCATGTATGTGGTTTGATTATACATGTTTATAATTAGAATGTAACTACAATGTTTACAAGGTATCTAATGAATATGTGACTGTAATGTATAATAACTGTGATTCCTGCCAATGTTCAAAGTGTACTACTGTACTATTGTTATTATTATTGTTACTGTGTGACTATTATGTATATGTAGTTAATTCCATGTATGTGGTTTGATTATACATGTTTATAATTAGAATGTAACTACAATGTTTACAAGGTATCTAATGAATATGTGACTGTTTGTAATGTATAATAACTGTGATTCCTGCAAATGTTCAAAGTGTACTACTGTACTATTGTTATTATTATTGTTACTGTGTGACTATTATGTATATGTAGTTAATTCCATGTATGTGGTTTGATTATACATGTTTATAATTAGAATGTAACTACAATGTTTACAAGGTATCTAATGAATATGTGACTGTAATGTATAATAACTGTGATTCCTGCCAATGTTCAAAGTGTACTACTGTACTATTGTTATTATTATTGTTACTGTGTGACTATTATGTATATGTAGTTAATTCCATGTATGTGGTTTGATTATACATGTTTATAATTAGAATGTAACTACAATGTTTACAAGGTATCTAATGAATATGTGACTGTTTGTAATGTATAATAACTGTGATTCCTGCCAATGTTCAAAGTGTACTACTGTACTATTGTTATTATTATTGTTACTGTGTGACTATTATGTATATGTAGTTAATTCCATGTATGTGGTTTGATTATACATGTTTATAATTAGAATGTAACTACAATGTTTACAAGGTATCTAATGAATATGTGACTGTAATGTATAATAACTGTGATTCCTGCCAATGTTCAAAGTGTACTACTGTACTATTGTTATTATTATTGTTACTGTGTGACTATTATGTATATGTAGTTAATTCCATGTATGTGGTTTGATTATACATGTTTATAATTAGAATGTAACTACAATGTTTACAAGGTATCTAATGAATATGTGACTGTTTGTAATGTATAATAACTGTGATTCCTGCAAATGTTCAAAGTGTACTACTGTACTATTGTTATTATTATTGTTACTGTGTGACTATTATGTATATGTAGTTAATTCCATGTATGTGGTTTGATTATACATGTTTATAATTAGAATGTAACTACAATGTTTACAAGGTATCTAATGAATATGTGACTGTAATGTATAATAACTGTGATTCCTGCCAATGTTCAAAGTGTACTACTGTACTATTGTTATTATTATTGTTACTGTGTGACTATTCTGTATATGTAGTTAATTCCATGTATGTGGTTTGATTATACATGTTTATAATTAGAATGTAACTACAATGTTTACAAGGTATCTAATGAATATGTGACTGTAATGTATAATAACTGTGATTCCTGCCAATGTTCAAAGTGTACTACTGTACTATTGTTATTATTATTGTTACTGTGTGACTATTATGTATATGTAGTTAATTCCATGTATGTGGTTTGATTATACATGTTTATAATTAGAATGTAACTACAATGTTTACAAGGTATCTAATGAATATGTGACTGTAATGTATAATAACTGTGATTCCTGCCAATGTTCAAAGTGTACTACTGTACTATTGTTATTATTATTGTTACTGTGTGACTATTATGTATATGTAGTTAATTCCATGTATGTGGTTTGATTATACATGTTTATAATTAGAATGTAACTACAATGTTTACAAGGTATCTAATGAATATGTGACTGTAATGTATAATAACTGTGATTCCTGCCAATGTTCAAAGTGTACTACTGTACTATTGTTATTATTATTGTTACTGTGTGACTATTATGTATATGTAGTTAATTCCATGTATGTGGTTTGATTATACATGTTTATAATTAGAATGTAACTACAATGTTTACAAGGTATCTAATGAATATGTGACTGTTTGTAATGTATAATAACTGTGATTCCTGCAAATGTTCAAAGTGTACTACTGTACTATTGTTATTATTATTGTTACTGTGTGACTATTATGTATATGTAGTTAATTCCATGTATGTGGTTTGATTATACATGTTTATAATTAGAATGTAACTACAATGTTTACAAGGTATCTAATGAATATGTGACTGTAATGTATAATAACTGTGATTCCTGCCAATGTTCAAAGTGTACTACTGTACTATTGTTATTATTATTGTTACTGTGTGACTATTATGTATATGTAGTTAATTCCATGTATGTGGTTTGATTATACATGTTTATAATTAGAATGTAACTACAATGTTTACAAGGTATCTAATGAATATGTGACTGTTTGTAATGTATAATAACTGTGATTCCTGCCAATGTTCAAAGTGTACTACTGTACTATTGTTATTATTATTGTTACTGTGTGACTATTATGTATATGTAGTTAATTCCATGTATGTGGTTTGATTATACATGTTTATAATTAGAATGTAACTACAATGTTTACAAGGTATCTAATGAATATGTGACTGTAATGTATAATAACTGTGATTCCTGCCAATGTTCAAAGTGTACTACTGTACTATTGTTATTATTATTGTTACTGTGTGACTATTATGTATATGTAGTTAATTCCATGTATGTGGTTTGATTATACATGTTTATAATTAGAATGTAACTACAATGTTTACAAGGTATCTAATGAATATGTGACTGTAATGTATAATAACTGTGATTCCTGCCAATGTTCAAAGTGTACTACTGTACTATTGTTATTATTATTGTTACTGTGTGACTATTATGTATATGTAGTTAATTCCATGTATGTGGTTTGATTATACATGTTTATAATTAGAATGTAACTACAATGTTTACAAGGTATCTAATGAATATGTGACTGTAATGTATAATAACTGTGATTCCTGCCAATGTTCAAAGTGTACTACTGTACTATTGTTATTATTATTGTTACTGTGTGACTATTATGTATATGTAGTTAATTCCATGTATGTGGTTTGATTATACATGTTTATAATTAGAATGTAACTACAATGTTTACAAGGTATCTAATGAATATGTGACTGTTTGTAATGTATAATAACTGTGATTCCTGCAAATGTTCAAAGTGTACTACTGTACTATTGTTATTATTATTGTTACTGTGTGACTATTATGTATATGTAGTTAATTCCATGTATGTGGTTTGATTATACATGTTTATAATTAGAATGTAACTACAATGTTTACAAGGTATCTAATGAATATGTGACTGTAATGTATAATAACTGTGATTCCTGCCAATGTTCAAAGTGTACTACTGTACTATTGTTATTATTATTGTTACTGTGTGACTATTATGTATATGTAGTTAATTCCATGTATGTGGTTTGATTATACATGTTTATAATTAGAATGTAACTACAATGTTTACAAGGTATCTAATGAATATGTGACTGTAATGTATAATAACTGTGATTCCTGCAAATGTTCAAAGTGTACTACTGTACTATTGTTATTATTATTGTTACTGTGTGACTATTCTGTATATGTAGTTAATTCCATGTATGTGGTTTGATTATACATGTTTATAATTAGAATGTAACTACAATGTTTACAAGGTATCTAATGAATATGTGACTGTAATGTATAATAACTGTGATTCCTGCCAATGTTCAAAGTGTACTACTGTACTATTGTTATTATTATTGTTACTGTGTGACTATTATGTATATGTAGTTAATTCCATGTATGTGGTTTGATTATACATGTTTATAATTAGAATGTAACTACAATGTTTACAAGGTATCTAATGAATATGTGACTGTAATGTATAATAACTGTGATTCCTGCCAATGTTCAAAGTGTACTACTGTACTATTGTTATTATTATTGTTACTGTGTGACTATTATGTATATGTAGTTAATTCCATGTATGTGGTTTGATTATACATGTTTATAATTAGAATGTAACTACAATGTTTACAAGGTATCTAATGAATATGTGACTGTAATGTATAATAACTGTGATTCCTGCCAATGTTCAAAGTGTACTACTGTACTATTGTTATTATTATTGTTACTGTGTGACTATTATGTATATGTAGTTAATTCCATGTATGTGGTTTGATTATACATGTTTATAATTAGAATGTAACTACAATGTTTACAAGGTATCTAATGAATATGTGACTGTAATGTATAATAACTGTGATTCCTGCAAATGTTCAAAGTGTACTACTGTACTATTGTTATTATTATTGTTACTGTGTGACTATTATGTATATGTAGTTAATTCCATGTATGTGGTTTGATTATACATGTTTATAATTAGAATGTAACTACAATGTTTACAAGGTATCTAATGAATATGTGACTGTAATGTATAATAACTGTGATTCCTGCCAATGTTCAAAGTGTACTACTGTACTATTGTTATTATTATTGTTACTGTGTGACTATTATGTATATGTAGTTAATTCCATGTATGTGGTTTGATTATACATGTTTATAATTAGAATTTAACTACAATGTTTAGAAGGTATCTAATGAATATGTGACTGTTTGTAATGTATAATAACTGTGATTCCTGCCAATGTTCAAAGTGTACTACTGTACTATTGTTATTATTATTGTTACTGTGTGACTATTATGTATATGTAGTTAATTCCATGTATGTGGTTTGATTATACATGTTTATAATTAGAATGTAACTACAATGTTTACAAGGTATCTAATGAATATGTGACTGTAATGTATAATAACTGTGATTCCTGCCAATGTTCAAAGTGTACTACTGTACTATTGTTATTATTATTGTTACTGTGTGACTATTATGTATATGTAGTTAATTCCATGTATGTGGTTTGATTATACATGTTTATAATTAGAATGTAACTACAATGTTTACAAGGTATCTAATGAATATGTGACTGTTTGTAATGTATAATAACTGTGATTCCTGCAAATGTTCAAAGTGTACTACTGTACTATTGTTATTATTATTGTTACTGTGTGACTATTATGTATATGTAGTTAATTCCATGTATGTGGTTTGATTATACATGTTTATAATTAGAATGTAACTACAATGTTTACAAGGTATCTAATGAATATGTGACTGTAATGTATAATAACTGTGATTCCTGCCAATGTTCAAAGTGTACTACTGTACTATTGTTATTATTATTGTTACTGTGTGACTATTATGTATATGTAGTTAATTCCATGTATGTGGTTTGATTATACATGTTTATAATTAGAATGTAACTACAATGTTTACAAGGTATCTAATGAATATGTGACTGTAATGTATAATAACTGTGATTCCTGCCAATGTTCAAAGTGTACTACTGTACTATTGTTATTATTATTGTTACTGTGTGACTATTATGTATATGTAGTTAATTCCATGTATGTGGTTTGATTATACATGTTTATAATTAGAATGTAACTACAATGTTTACAAGGTATCTAATGAATATGTGACTGTTTGTAATGTATAATAACTGTGATTCCTGCCAATGTTCAAAGTGTACTACTGTACTATTGTTATTATTATTGTTACTGTGTGACTATTATGTATATGTAGTTAATTCCATGTATGTGGTTTGATTATACATGTTTATAATTAGAATGTAACTACAATGTTTACAAGGTATCTAATGAATATGTGACTGTAATGTATAATAACTGTGATTCCTGCAAATGTTCAAAGTGTACTACTGTACTATTGTTATTATTATTGTTACTGTGTGACTATTATGTATATGTAGTTAATTCCATGTATGTGGTTTGATTATACATGTTTATAATTAGAATGTAACTACAATGTTTACAAGGTATCTAATGAATATGTGACTGTAATGTATAATAACTGTGATTCCTGCCAATGTTCAAAGTGTACTACTGTACTATTGTTATTATTATTGTTACTGTGTGACTATTATGTATATGTAGTTAATTCCATGTATGTGGTTTGATTATACATGTTTATAATTAGAATGTAACTACAATGTTTACAAGGTATCTAATGAATATGTGACTGTTTGTAATGTATAATAACTGTGATTCCTGCAAATGTTCAAAGTGTACTACTGTACTATTGTTATTATTATTGTTACTGTGTGACTATTCTGTATATGTAGTTAATTCCATGTATGTGGTTTGATTATACATGTTTATAATTAGAATGTAACTACAATGTTTACAAGGTATCTAATGAATATGTGACTGTAATGTATAATAACTGTGATTCCTGCAAATGTTCAAAGTGTACTACTGTACTATTGTTATTATTATTGTTACTGTGTGACTATTCTGTATATGTAGTTAATTCCATGTATGTGGTTTGATTATACATGTTTATAATTAGAATGTAACTACAATGTTTACAAGGTATCTAATGAATATGTGACTGTAATGTATAATAACTGTGATTCCTGCAAATGTTCAAAGTGTACTACTGTACTATTGTTATTATTATTGTTACTGTGTGACTATTCTGTATATGTAGTTAATTCCATGTATGTGGTTTGATTATACATGTTTATAATTAGAATTTAACTACAATGTTTAGAAGGTATCTAATGAATATGTGACTGTTTGTAATGTATAATAACTGTGATTCCTGCCAATGTTCAAAGTGTACTACTGTACTATTGTTATTATTATTGTTACTGTGTGACTATTATGTATATGTAGTTAATTCCATGTATGTGGTTTGATTATACATGTTTATAATTAGAATGTAACTACAATGTTTACAAGGTATCTAATGAATATGTGACTGTAATGTATAATAACTGTGATTCCTGCCAATGTTCAAAGTGTACTACTGTACTATTGTTATTATTATTGTTACTGTGTGACTATTCTGTATATGTAGTTAATTCCATGTATGTGGTTTGATTATACATGTTTATAATTAGAATGTAACTACAATGTTTACAAGGTATCTAATGAATATGTGACTGTAATGTATAATAACTGTGATTCCTGCAAATGTTCAAAGTGTACTACTGTACTATTGTTATTATTATTGTTACTGTGTGACTATTATGTATATGTAGTTAATTCCATGTATGTGGTTTGATTATACATGTTTATAATTAGAATGTAACTACAATGTTTACAAGGTATCTAATGAATATGTGACTGTAATGTATAATAACTGTGATTCCTGCCAATGTTCAAAGTGTACTACTGTACTATTGTTATTATTATTGTTACTGTGTGACTATTATGTATATGTAGTTAATTCCATGTATGTGGTTTGATTATACATGTTTATAATTAGAATTTAACTACAATGTTTAGAAGGTATCTAATGAATATGTGACTGTAATGTATAATAACTGTGATTCCTGCCAATGTTCAAAGTGTACTACTGTACTATTGTTATTATTATTGTTACTGTGTGACTATTATGTATATGTAGTTAATTCCATGTATGTGGTTTGATTATACATGTTTATAATTAGAATGTAACTACAATGTTTACAAGGTATCTAATGAATATGTGACTGTAATGTATAATAACTGTGATTCCTGCCAATGTTCAAAGTGTACTACTGTACTATTGTTATTATTATTGTTACTGTGTGACTATTATGTATATGTAGTTAATTCCATGTATGTGGTTTGATTATACATGTTTATAATTAGAATGTAACTACAATGTTTACAAGGTATCTAATGAATATGTGACTGTTTGTAATGTATAATAACTGTGATTCCTGCAAATGTTCAAAGTGTACTACTGTACTATTGTTATTATTATTGTTACTGTGTGACTATTATGTATATGTAGTTAATTCCATGTATGTGGTTTGATTATACATGTTTATAATTAGAATGTAACTACAATGTTTACAAGGTATCTAATGAATATGTGACTGTAATGTATAATAACTGTGATTCCTGCCAATGTTCAAAGTGTACTACTGTACTATTGTTATTATTATTGTTACTGTGTGACTATTATGTATATGTAGTTAATTCCATGTATGTGGTTTGATTATACATGTTTATAATTAGAATGTAACTACAATGTTTACAAGGTATCTAATGAATATGTGACTGTTTGTAATGTATAATAACTGTGATTCCTGCAAATGTTCAAAGTGTACTACTGTACTATTGTTATTATTATTGTTACTGTGTGACTATTCTGTATATGTAGTTAATTCCATGTATGTGGTTTGATTATACATGTTTATAATTAGAATGTAACTACAATGTTTACAAGGTATCTAATGAATATGTGACTGTTTGTAATGTATAATAACTGTGATTCCTGCCAATGTTCAAAGTGTACTACTGTACTATTGTTATTATTATTGTTACTGTGTGACTATTATGTATATGTAGTTAATTCCATGTATGTGGTTTGATTATACATGTTTATAATTAGAATGTAACTACAATGTTTACAAGGTATCTAATGAATATGTGACTGTAATGTATAATAACTGTGATTCCTGCAAATGTTCAAAGTGTACTACTGTACTATTGTTATTATTATTGTTACTGTGTGACTATTCTGTATATGTAGTTAATTCCATGTATGTGGTTTGATTATACATGTTTATAATTAGAATGTAACTACAATGTTTACAAGGTATCTAATGAATATGTGACTGTAATGTATAATAACTGTGATTCCTGCCAATGTTCAAAGTGTACTACTGTACTATTGTTATTATTAGTGTTACTGTGTGACTATTATGTATATGTAGTTAATTCCATGTATGTGGTTTGATTATACATGTTTATAATTAGAATTTAACTACAATGTTTAGAAGGTATCTAATGAATATGTGACTGTTTGTAATGTATAATAACTGTGATTCCTGCCAATGTTCAAAGTGTACTACTGTACTATTGTTATTATTATTGTTACTGTGTGACTATTATGTATATGTAGTTAATTCCATGTATGTGGTTTGATTATACATGTTTATAATTAGAATGTAACTACAATGTTTACAAGGTATCTAATGAATATGTGACTGTAATGTATAATAACTGTGATTCCTGCCAATGTTCAAAGTGTACTACTGTACTATTGTTATTATTATTGTTACTGTGTGACTATTATGTATATGTAGTTAATTCCATGTATGTGGTTTGATTATACATGTTTATAATTAGAATGTAACTACAATGTTTACAAGGTATCTAATGAATATGTGACTGTTTGTAATGTATAATAACTGTGATTCCTGCAAATGTTCAAAGTGTACTACTGTACTATTGTTATTATTATTGTTACTGTGTGACTATTATGTATATGTAGTTAATTCCATGTATGTGGTTTGATTATACATGTTTATAATTAGAATGTAACTACAATGTTTACAAGGTATCTAATGAATATGTGACTGTAATGTATAATAACTGTGATTCCTGCCAATGTTCAAAGTGTACTACTGTACTATTGTTATTATTATTGTTACTGTGTGACTATTATGTATATGTAGTTAATTCCATGTATGTGGTTTGATTATACATGTTTATAATTAGAATGTAACTACAATGTTTACAAGGTATCTAATGAATATGTGACTGTAATGTATAATAACTGTGATTCCTGCCAATGTTCAAAGTGTACTACTGTACTATTGTTATTATTATTGTTACTGTGTGACTATTATGTATATGTAGTTAATTCCATGTATGTGGTTTGATTATACATGTTTATAATTAGAATGTAACTACAATGTTTACAAGGTATCTAATGAATATGTGACTGTAATGTATAATAACTGTGATTCCTGCCAATGTTCAAAGTGTACTACTGTACTATTGTTATTATTATTGTTACTGTGTGACTATTATGTATATGTAGTTAATTCCATGTATGTGGTTTGATTATACATGTTTATAATTAGAATGTAACTACAATGTTTACAAGGTATCTAATGAATATGTGACTGTAATGTATAATAACTGTGATTCCTGCAAATGTTCAAAGTGTACTACTGTACTATTGTTATTATTATTGTTACTGTGTGACTATTCTGTATATGTAGTTAATTCCATGTATGTGGTTTGATTATACATGTTTATAATTAGAATGTAACTACAATGTTTACAAGGTATCTAATGAATATGTGACTGTAATGTATAATAACTGTGATTCCTGCCAATGTTCAAAGTGTACTACTGTACTATTGTTATTATTAGTGTTACTGTGTGACTATTATGTATATGTAGTTAATTCCATGTATGTGGTTTGATTATACATGTTTATAATTAGAATTTAACTACAATGTTTAGAAGGTATCTAATGAATATGTGACTGTTTGTAATGTATAATAACTGTGATTCCTGCCAATGTTCAAAGTATACTACTGTACTATCGTTATTATTATTGTTACTGTGTGACTATTATGTATATGTAGTTAATTCCATGTATGTGGTTTGATTATACATGTTTATAATTAGAATGTAACTACAATGTTTACAAGGTATCTAATGAATATGTGACTGTAATGTATAATAACTGTGATTCCTGCCAATGTTCAAAGTGTACTACTGTACTATTGTTATTATTATTGTTACTGTGTGACTATTATGTATATGTAGTTAATTCCATGTATGTGGTTTGATTATACATGTTTATAATTAGAATGTAACTACAATGTTTACAAGGTATCTAATGAATATGTGACTGTTTGTAATGTATTAATAACTGTGATTCCTGCAAATGTTCAAAGTGTACTACTGTACTATTGTTATTATTATTGTTACTGTGTGACTATTATGTATATGTAGTTAATTCCATGTATGTGGTTTGATTATACATGTTTATAATTAGAATGTAACTACAATGTTTACAAGGTATCTAATGAATATGTGACTGTAATGTATAATAACTGTGATTCCTGCCAATGTTCAAAGTGTACTACTGTACTATTGTTATTATTATTGTTATTGTGTGACTATTATGTATATGTAGTTAATTCCATGTATGTGGTTTGATTATACATGTTTATAATTAGAATGTAACTACAATGTTTACAAGGTATCTAATGAATATGTGACTGTAATGTATAATAACTGTGATTCCTGCAAATGTTCAAAGTGTACTACTGTACTATTGTTATTATTATTGTTACTGTGTGACTATTCTGTATATGTAGTTAATTCCATGTATGTGGTTTGATTATACATGATTATAATTAGAATGTAACTACAATGTTTACAAGGTATCTAATGAATATGTGACTGTTTGTAATGTATAATAAATGTGATTCCTGCCAATGTTTAAAGTGTACTACTGTACTATTGTTATTATTATTGTTACTGTGTGACTATTATGTATATGTAGTTAATTCCATGTATGTGGTTTGATTATACATGTTTATAATTAGAATGTAACTACAATGTTTACAAGGTATCTAATGAATATGTGACTGTAATGTATAATAACTGTGATTCCTGCAAATGTTCAAAGTGTACTACTGTACTATTGTTATTATTATTGTTACTGTGTGACTATTCTGTATATGTAGTTAATTCCATGTATGTGGTTTGATTATACATGTTTATAATTAGAATGTAACTACAATGTTTACAAGGTATCTAATGAATATGTGACTGTAATGTATAATAACTGTGATTCCTGCCAATGTTCAAAGTGTACTACTGTACTACTGTTATTATTAGTGTTACTGCGTGACTATTATGTATATGTAGTTAATTCCATGTATGTGGTTTGATTATACATGTTTATAATTAGAATTTAACTACAATGTTTAGAAGGTATCTAATGAATATGTGACTGTTTGTAATGTATAATAACTGTGATTCCTGCCAATGTTCAAAGTGTACTACTGTACTATTGTTATTATTATTGTTACTGTGTGACTATTATGTATATGTAGTTAATTCCATGTATGTGGTTTGATTATACATGTTTATAATTAGAATGTAACTACAATGTTTACAAGGTATCTAATGAATATGTGACTGTAATGTATAATAACTGTGATTCCTGCCAATGTTCAAAGTGTACTACTGTACTATTGTTATTATTATTGTTACTGTGTGACTATTATGTATATGTAGTTAATTCCATGTATGTGGTTTGATTATACATGTTTATAATTAGAATGTAACTACAATGTTTACAAGGTATCTAATGAATATGTGACTGTTTGTAATGTATAATAACTGTGATTCCTGCAAATGTTCAAAGTGTACTACTGTACTATTGTTATTATTATTGTTACTGTGTGACTATTATGTATATGTAGTTAATTCCATGTATGTGGTTTGATTATACATGTTTATAATTAGAATGTAACTACAATGTTTACAAGGTATCTAATGAATATGTGACTGTAATGTATAATAACTGTGATTCCTGCCAATGTTCAAAGTGTACTACTGTACTATTGTTATTATTATTGTTACTGTGTGACTATTATGTATATGTAGTTAATTCCATGTATGTGGTTTGATTATACATGTTTATAATTAGAATGTAACTACAATGTTTACAAGGTATCTAATGAATATGTGACTGTAATGTATAATAACTGTGATTCCTGCCAATGTTCAAAGTGTACTACTGTACTATTGTTATTATTATTGTTACTGTGTGACTATTATGTATATGTAGTTAATTCCATGTATGTGGTTTGATTATACATGTTATAATTAGAATGTAACTACAATGTTTACAAGGTATCTGATGAATATGTGACTGTTTGTAATGTATAATAACTGTGATTCCTGCAAATGTTCAAAGTGTACTACTGTACTATTGTTATTATTATTGTTACTGTGTGACTATTATGTATATGTAGTTAATTCCATGTATGTGGTTTGATTATACATGTTTATAATTAGAATGTAACTACAATGTTTACAAGGTATCTAATGAATATGTGACTGTAATGTATAATAACTGTGATTCCTGCCAATGTTCAAAGTGTACTACTGTACTATTGTTATTATTATTGTTACTGTGTGACTATTATGTATATGTAGTTAATTCCATGTATGTGGTTTGATTATACATGTTATAATTAGAATGTAACTACAATGTTTACAAGGTATCTGATGAATATGTGACTGTTTGTAATGTATAATAACTGTGATTCCTGCAAATGTTCAAAGTGTACTACTGTACTATTGTTATTATTATTGTTACTGTGTGACTCTTATGTATATGTAGTTAATTCCATGTATGTGGTTTGATTATACATGTTATAATTAGAATGTAACTACAATGTTTACAAGGTATCTAATGAATATGTGACTGTAATGTATAATAACTGTGATTCCTGCCAATGTTCAAAGTGTACTACTGTACTATTGTTATTATTATTGTTACTGTGTGACTATTCTGTATATGTAGTTAATTCCATGTATATGGTTTGATTATACATGTTTATAATTAGAATTTAACTACAATGTTTAGAAGGTATCTAATGAATATGTGACTGTTTGTAATGTATAATAACTGTGATTCCTGCCAATGTTCAAAGTGTACTACTGTACTATTGTTATTATTATTGTTACTGTGTGACTATTATGTATATGTAGTTAATTCCATGTATGTGGTTTGATTATACATGTTTATAATGAGAATGTAACGACAATGTTTACAAGGTATCTAATGAATATGTGACTGTAATGTATAATAACTGTGATTCCTGCCAATGTTCAAAGTGTACTACTGTACTATTGTTATTATTATTGTTACTGTGTGACTATTCTGTATATGTAGTTAATTCCATGTATGTGGTTTGATTATACATGTTTATAATTAGAATGTAACTACAATGTTTACAAGGTATCTAATGAATATGTGACTGTAATGTATAATAACTGTGATTCCTGCAAATGTTCAAAGTGTACTACTGTACTATTGTTATTATTATTGTTACTGTGTGACTATTCTGTATATGTAGTTAATTCCATGTATGTGGTTTGATTATACATGTTTATAATTAGAATGTAACTACAATGTTTACAAGGTATCTAATGAATATGTGACTGTAATGTATAATAACTGTGATTCCTGCCAATGTTCAAAGTGTACTACTGTACTATTGTTATTATTAGTGTTACTGCGTGACTATTATGTATATGTAGTTAATTCCATGTATGTGGTTTGATTATACATGTTTATAATTAGAATTTAACTACAATGTTTAGAAGGTATCTAATGAATATGTGACTGTTTGTAATGTATAATAACTGTGATTCCTGCCAATGTTCAAAGTATACTACTGTACTATAGTTATTATTATTGTTACTGTGTGACTATTATGTATATGTAGTTAATTCCATGTATGTGGTTTGATTATACATGTTTATAATTAGAATGTAACTACAATGTTTACAAGGTATCTAATGAATATGTGACTGCAATGTATAATAACTGTGATTCCTGCCAATGTTCAAAGTGTACTACTGTACTATTGTTATTATTATTGTTACTGTGTGACTATTATGTATATGTAGTTAATTCCATGTATGTGGTTTGATTATACATGTTTATAATTAGAATGTAACTACAATGTTTACAAGGTATCTAATGAATATGTGACTGTTTGTAATGTATTAATAACTGTGATTCCTGCAAATGTTCAAAGTGTACTACTGTACTATTGTTATTATTATTGTTACTGTGTGACTATTATGTATATGTAGTTAATTCCATGTATGTGGTTTGATTATACATGTTTATAATTAGAATGTAACTACAATGTTTACAAGGTATCTAATGAATATGTGACTGTAATGTATAATAACTGTGATTCCTGCCAATGTTCAAAGTGTACTACTGTACTATTGTTATTATTATTGTTATTGTGTGACTATTATGTATATGTAGTTAATTCCATGTATGTGGTTTGATTATACATGTTTATATTTAGAATGTAACTACAATGTTTACAAGGTATCTAATGAATATGTGACTGTAATGTATAATAACTGTGATTCCTGCAAATGTTCAAAGTGTACTACTGTACTATTGTTATTATTATTGTTACTGTGTGACTATTCTGTATATGTAGTTAATTCCATGTATGTGGTTTGATTATACATGTTTATAATTAGAATGTAACTACAATGTTTACAAGGTATCTAATGAATATGTGACTGTTTGTAATGTATAATAACTGTGATTCCTGCCAATGTTTAAAGTGTACTACTGTACTATTGTTATTATTATTGTTACTGTGTGACTATTATGTATATGTAGTTAATTCCATGTATGTGGTTTGATTATACATGTTTATAATTAGAATGTAACTACAATGTTTACAAGGTATCTAATGAATATGTGACTGTAATGTATAATAACTGTGATTCCTGCAAATGTTCAAAGTGTACTACTGTACTATTGTTATTATTATTGTTACTGTGTGACTATTCTGTATATGTAGTTAATTCCATGTATGTGGTTTGATTATACATGTTTATAATTAGAATGTAACTACAATGTTTACAAGGTATCTAATGAATATGTGACTGTAATGTATAATAACTGTGATTCCTGCCAATGTTCAAAGTGTACTACTGTACTATTGTTATTATTAGTGTTACTGCGTGACTATTATGTATATGTAGTTAATTCCATGTATGTGGTTTGATTATACATGTTTATAATTAGAATTTAACTACAATGTTTAGAAGGTATCTAATGAATATGTGACTGTTTGTAATGTATAATAACTGTGATTCCTGCCAATGTTCAAAGTGTACTACTGTACTATTGTTATTATTATTGTTACTGTGTGACTATTATGTATATGTAGTTAATTCCATGTATGTGGTTTGATTATACATGTTTATAATTAGAATGTAACTACAATGTTTACAAGGTATCTAATGAATATGTGACTGTAATGTATAATAACTGTGATTCCTGCCAATGTTCAAAGTGTACTACTGTACTATTGTTATTATTATTGTTACTGTGTGACTATTATGTATATGTAGTTAATTCCATGTATGTGGTTTGATTATACATGTTTATAATTAGAATGTAACTACAATGTTTACAAGGTATCTAATGAATATGTGACTGTTTGTAATGTATAATAACTGTGATTCCTGCAAATGTTCAAAGTGTACTACTGTACTATTGTTATTGTTATTGTTACTGTGTGACTATTATGTATATGTAGTTAATTCCATGTATGTGGTTTGATTATACATGTTTATAATTAGAATGTAACTACAATGTTTACAAGGTATATAATGAATATGTGACTGTAATGTATAATAACTGTGATTCCTGCCAATGTTCAAAGTGTACTACTGTACTATTGTTATTATTATTGTTACTGTGTGACTATTATGTATATGTAGTTAATTCCATGTATGTGGTTTGATTATACATGTTTATAATTAGAATGTAACTACAATGTTTACAAGGTATCTAATGAATATGTGACTGTAATGTATAATAACTGTGATTCCTGCCAATGTTCAAAGTGTACTACTGTACTATTGTTATTATTATTGTTACTGTGTGACTATTATGTATATGTAGTTAATTCCATGTATGTGGTTTGATTATACATGTTATAATTAGAATGTAACTACAATGTTTACAAGGTATCTAATGAATATGTGACTGTAATGTATAATAACTGTGATTCCTGCCAATGTTCAAAGTGTACTACTGTACTATTGTTATTATTATTGTTACTGTGTGACTATTATGTATATGTAGTTAATTCCATGTATGTGGTTTGATTATACATGTTTATAATTAGAATGTAACTACAATGTTTACAAGGTATCTAATGAATATGTGACTGTAATGTATAATAACTGTGATTCCTGCCAATGTTCAAAGTGTACTACTGTACTATTGTTATTATTATTGTTACTGTGTGACTATTATGTATATGTAGTTAATTCCATGTATGTGGTTTGATTATACATGTTTATAATTAGAATGTAACTACAATGTTTACAAGGTATCTAATGAATATGTGACTGTAATGTATAATAACTGTGATTCCTGCCAATGTTCAAAGTGTACTACTGTACTATTGTTATTATTATTGTTACTGTGTGACTATTATGTATATGTAGTTAATTCCATGTATGTGGTTTGATTATACATGTTATAATTAGAATGTAACTACAATGTTTGCAAGGTATCTAATGAATATGTGACTGTAATGTATAATAACTGTGATTCCTGCCAATGTTCAAAGTGTACTACTGTACTATTGTTATTATTATTGTTACTGTGTGAATATTATGTATATGTAGTTAATTCCATGTATGTGGTTTGATTATACATGTTTATAATTAGAATGTAACTACAATGTTTACAAGGTATCTAATGAATATGTGACTGTAATGTATAATAACTGTGATTCCTGCCAATGTTCAAAGTGTACTACTCTACTATTGTTATTATTATTGTTACTGTGTGACTATTATGTATATGTAGTTAATTCCATGTATGTGGTTTGATTATACATGTTTATAATTAGAATGTAACTACAATGTTTACAAGGTATCTAATGAATATGTGACTGTAATGTATAATAACTGTGATTCCTGCCAATGTTCAAAGTGTACTACTGTACTATTGTTATTATTATTGTTACTGTGTGACTATTATGTATATGTAGTTAATTCCATGTATGTGGTTTGATTATACATGTTATAATTAGAATGTAACTACAATGTTTACAAGGTATCTGATGAATATGTGACTGTTTGTAATGTATAACTGTGATTCCTGCAAATGTTCAAAGTGTACTACTGTACTATTGTTATTATTATTGTTACTGTGTGACTATTATGTATATGTAGTTAATTCCATGTATGTGGTTTGATTATACATGTTATAATTAGAATGTAACTACAATGTTTACAAGGTATCTAATGAATATGTGACTGTAATGTATAATAACTGTGATTCCTGCCAATGTTCAAAGTGTACTACTGTACTATTGTTATTATTATTGTTACTGTGTGACTATTATGTATATGTAGTTAATTCCATGTATGTGGTTTGATTATACATGTTTATAATTAGAATGTAACTACAATGTTTACAAGGTATCTAATGAATATGTGACTGTTTGTAATGTATAATAACTGTGATTCCTGCCAATGTTCAAAGTGTACTACTGTACTATTGTTATTATTAGTGTTACTGCGTGACTATTATGTATATGTAGTTAATTCCATGTATGTGGTTTGATTATACATGTTATAATTAGAATGTAACTACAATGTTTACAAGGTATCTAATGAATATGTGACTGTAATGTATAATAACTGTGATTCCTGCCAATGTTCAAAGTGTACTACTGTACTATTGTTATTATTATTGTTACTGTGTGACTATTATGTATATGCAGTTAATTCCATGTATGTGGTTTGATTATACATGTTTATAATTAGAATTTAATTAAAATGTTTAGAAGGTATTTAATCAATATGTGACTGTTTGTAATGTATAATAACTGTGATTCCTGCTTCAGTACTACTGTATTGTACGTACTTATTTGCAAATTTGGTTTGATTAATTCATCTAATTAAAAAAAGCGATTGTATGCAGTATAAGTCCTTGACATTCAGTTATGTATGAAAGACCTTTTTTTTTTAAGTCTTCACTTTGTCCCTACCTGTCCAGTCGGAAATCTGGCAACCCTGGTGTGACTACAGACAGCACTATATGACACAGCAGAAAACAGCAAAATACATATATATTCCTTTATAGTAGGTAGCAGTTAGATAGGGACATTCAAATATACTGTTATCGGCTGTAATTCAGGAGGACTGCATACTGTCATGTTAACACCTTTTATGTGCAGAAAGAGTTAAAATCAGAAAAATTCAGTAAAAGAAAAGGATCACTACATGATGGCAGATGGTGAACACCAGTAAAGTAAACACAGAAAGATAAGAAGAGGATCATGAATCTGTTCAGTAATTTAAGAATTGTACTGTCCAGGACTTCTGAGATCAAGGCCTGGGGAAGCAGAGGCCTTCTCCGTACAGCACAATGAGCTGAGTATACAAGCCGAGTATTTTAATCAGCTCTATAGGCATAATCCTTGGATAGGGAGCCACAGCTAATTCATTTGCTATGGACTTACTGGCACATAGGTCCAAAGCACATAGATGCCACCTACAATATGACCTAGAGATGCTTAAAACAGTTTTAATTTATGTGGGTGAGAATTATGTATGAAGACATAAACAGAGAAAGTTATTGTCAAAACAGGAATCAAGAGTGGAACATCCTTAAAGGGCCACTATGGGTAAAAATTAAAAAAAAAAAACACTTGGTGGAATTCAATAAATCCTACACGGAGTGGTTATGTAGGC
The DNA here is from genome assembly GCF_019279795.1 of Protopterus annectens. Lineage (NCBI taxonomy): Eukaryota > Metazoa > Chordata > Ceratodontiformes > Protopteridae > Protopterus > Protopterus annectens. The sequence goes on along the minus strand of NC_056751.1, from coordinate 673,641,149 downwards.
ATAGTGGCATGGCCCCAACATGGAAACTGGCTGCCGAGTGATCCAATAAACAGAGCAGAGGGGTATGCACGAGAGTGCGAACATGGAAATCTCCGTGGAATGCAAATCACCTCATAAGCAAGTGGAAACCATGCAAATGAGGGTGATTTGTGATCTAGGTACATACCATACCTAGATTGCAGATCACCCTCATTTGCAATTTTTTCCCATAGTGGTCCTTTAAGGATGTGTCCACTCTTGTTTTGATTACTGTTTTGACAATAACTCTCTCTGTTTATGTCTTCATACATAATTCTCGGCCACATAAATTGAAACTGTTATAAGCATCTCTAGGTCATATTGTAGGTGGCATCTATGTGCTTTGGACTTATGTGTCAGTACGTCCATAGCAAATTAATTAGCTGTGGCTCCATATTCAATGTGTAGGTGCCCTGTTGGTGTCAGAAATGTACATGAAAAAAAAAACGTGTACAGAAATGTAAAAATTAAACAGGGGCTGTAAAAGTCCAAAAAGAAGGTTGGATATTGTATGGTAGTGGTGGAAATGGCCAAAACTATGGCCACTGCTTCCAAAAAGCAATACAAATCATTAGACAACATTCATTTTTTTCAATACACATATTATAAGATGTTTACAAAAATAATGCATTATAGTGCCCCACATGCAGAGTGTACAATGGTAGGTGTCAGTGGTTGCTAAGGAGGCAGGCTCTGGTGTAGTGAGGTATCCAAGGTATATTCAAGGATCTGTATGCAAATGAGCTGGGATTACTGAATAGCAAAACTGGGCCACCATGTTCTCCGATAAAACCAGTGTAGGGCCAGAACAGTGTTGGTGTTAGTAGAAGAAGTAGCTGACATCAAAAGGGGGTGTGTCATGCTAAGTTTAAGTGGATTGGAGCTCAGTGGCGCCAGTTTGCACTCAGCTAAGCACAGCTAAGGGGGGGGTGTCCTGTTCTGCTAAGCTGTGTTTAGTCCCGCAGAATGTGTTTTAGCTGGTTTAAGTTATGCTGAGTGTGCCCATGCATGGGGGTGTGTCTTGATTGCTGAACACTTTTTATAATAGCACTGCGGGTTTGCACACTGCGCTGCAGTGCTTAGCAATAACAGAATTTAAAAAAAAAAAAAAAAAAGGAAATTGCCAGGGGAAGCCAATCAAGGAGAAATGACTGATAAGCCCTGTTCAACAGACACTGGCCCATTCAACCCCCCCAGTGATATACTTGTCAGGTGGAATGCATCATTATGAGCCAATCACACAGATTGCATCTGTAGCACACCACTATAAAGTATGCCTACACCCTACAATCTGATTTTTCCCACATACTCTGCACTATTGGAGTACACACTTGAGAATTTTAACCAACAAAATGATAGGGGCTGCTGCTGCCCTGCTACATCTGTATGTGCTAGAGGCTGAGGGCAGTGCTGATGGTGATGCTGACAATAGGCCCAGACTGAGGAGGAGAAGAATGTTCAGGCCCAGGGTAACCCTTCCAGGGGCTACATGAGCTGAAGATTGTAGAGTGCTACAGGGTGGACAGGGACATACTACAAGAATTCACCGAGCTCTGCTGGTCTCAACTCAGAGCCAGAGCCAACAAAGGGGAATCCATCCCAGTGGAAACAAAGGTATGTGTAGCCCTTATAATATTAGCTACAGGTATTTTTCAAAGACTAACTGGGGACATAATGGTGGTCTCACAGGCATCTGCATCCAGGGTACTCCACCAGTTCCTGGATGCCATCCAAGCACATGCTAGTGAGCACATTTATGTACCTCGCACCCCTGAGGAGATGGCCAGCAATATCCATCTCTTCCACCATGTACCACATTACCCTGAAGTACTGGGTGCCATAGACTGCACTCATGTGCATATCAAAGCACCACTCAGTGAAGAGGGTAGAGTCTATGTCAACCGTAAGGGGTATCACTCCATCAACTGCCAGGTCATGTGCAATGCCCAGGGCATTATCATAAATATGTGTGCTGGTAGCCCTAGCAGTTATCACGACTCCCACATCTGGCACGCATCACACCTGTACCAGACATTTGCCAGGGGGGACATCCCGTACGGCCATCTACTGGAGGATGCTGGCTATGCACTGGAACCGTAGATGGTGACACCCATCAGAAATGCACACACACACCTACTGAAGAATGCCATAATGAGGCACACACACAAACTAGGAACATCATAGAGCAAGTGTGTGGGATGCTGAAGTCATGGTTCCACTGCCTCGATATATCTGGTGGAGCCCTGCATTACTCTCCAGCCACATGTCCACACATGTTCACAGTATGTGCCATGCTACACAATATGATCATGTGGAAACAGCTGCACCAGGGACATCACAGGGAAGGGACACACAGCCCTTCACCAATGCCTAGGTCCCCACAGCCACAGGGGGCTCAGAGGAAGAACCCCTGAGTCTGTCCCTGTAGGCAGATGGAGGCGTGCCCAGTATGCCCTTGCCTGGCTAAAGAGGCAACACATAGCACATGCACTGACATCCTAGAGACCTAGGGACTGACACCTTACTCTGAATCACATACATAGTAAAAAGGATGCCAGCCACACCACACAACATGTAGCTTACCAAGTATTGGCTGTGTACTGCTTGCATATGACAAAGTCATCCCTGAAGCACCATTATAAAAACTGCTGCAGGCACAAGGTAAGCCACTCTTCTTTACAACAAATGCATGGGGTACTAGGCTATGGTAACATAGGTATGGACCTGCTGCATGTATGCAGGGGAATAGGGTGAGCTATTGGGATACCTGCAAACAACTGACAGCTATGTGGGACAACAGGAACTCTCTGCCCATTACTGGCTACCCCATAATATGCACTAGGCCCCAAGGCAGCAAAATCCACTGCACTATGTGAGGGAAATTACAAACAGCAGGGTTATAAGACAGATGCATGACTGTCAGTGCTAGAGTCCCCACCCCCAACACACCTGTGTTCCCATACAACTGCAGATTATGTTAACAAGGTAATAGAGGTGGACCACACAGTGCCAGGGCTGTCCCAATCATCCTGGTGACATGTTCCATTTCCACAATATTCAGAGGTCAATGTGCTATGTATGTCTGTGGTTGATAGTGTCAGGCATTAAACTGCACTGTCTGGTGGCTGTTATGGCTTAGTGGACTAAGTACATTACCATGGTTCATGGTTCGAGACTGACTGCACCTACTATTTTGCATGTGAGCTGCACCTATGGTAGGAGTCCTACAGACTGTCCATATGTCACTATTTGTTACGGCAAAAATGCTGGACAAAGCCAAAGACAATGGAGGGACAGGGGGCCACAGATATGGACAGTACACAGCTCTGAGTAACCTATATTGTGGCTAGTAGAACAGCAGATTGTAACAAGTCAGAGTAGCAGCAGGATGTACAGGCCATGTGTCAGTACTTACAGCATGTCAGTGGGCACCATCATTCTCTCAAATGTACAGAGTGTTGCAAAATGTCCACATTTTTGCCTCATATATCTGGTCCATATTTTATAACATTGCAGTTTTCTTGCAAACTTGTAACAAATCAATAAAGGTTGATGTTAGAAAATAATGATAGACATTTGAGATGCAGACTTCATACCCTGCAAAAATTTCATGCTAATACAAAACCTGTTATTTTACCAACTGTTTAGGTTTGTAAGAGCAATATTAACAAATTGCCCCTATGTTTGGGCCTGTGTCTCACTTTTATATATGGCTTTGTCCAGATTTCTTGCTCTAAGAGGTTGAGAGGTATGGTCACCATTATAATACCAATACAACACAAACTGTCTGAGGACCACAGCAGATATATGGGGTGCAATGCTGGACATCCTGTAAAACAGGTACAGTCAGAAGTGTGAAGTCTGTAACCCTGTGTGTGGTGTTACATCTTGTACCCCAGTCACAGCATACCTATGACTACATGTAGCAGCAACTGTGGACAAAGCCAGGAACAGGAGTGGGACAAAGGCCCACATATAAGGAGAAGGATGAACTACTGACCATACAAATGTAGAAAGTGCAGAGTAGAACAGGTCATGCAGTAGCATGGGTTCCCTGCTGTGTATGGAGTCAGTGACTCAAATGTCTGTCAGCAGTTCCTCACATCAATCTATAATGATCTGCCACTGATGTACTAGGAAATCACATTGCTATGTACAAAGTTCCAATCATATTATGCAAACCCTGTTCAGTCTAATACAATCTGTACACACCCTAAGTATGATGAGAACCCTAGTCTTCCTTGCCTACGTGCATGCAATATGTATATATTTTGAGGCCCTGTGAGTGGCTGCTGCTCCTAAATAATGCTACCCACCACTACCTACATTTGTAGGTACTGAGCAAATTTGTGGACAACTGTAAAGTTGGTTGCTGTCAGTCATTGACTCCCCAAATGATGTTAACATGCTGCAAGAGGGTCTTACATCAACAACAGAGTGGTGCCAAGGTCCTAACCTCAAGTTAAATGCAAAAAACTATATCAGCATAGCATTTGACAAAGACATGGCCCACTGTTTACTACATCAACGGCACACCCCTAAACACACAATCTGTGTCGAGAGACCCAGGTACTCAGATCGATAACAATTTCGCATTCAACCAGCATGTAGCAGCAGTGGTCAGAAAAACCTTGTACATAGTTCATCTCATAGGTAAAGGGATTGCATCCAGATAAAAGGTGGTCATTACTTCTCTATAGTCCTCACTCAGTAGATCAATATTTTAGTACAATGTCCCATGTGGTATGTACCTATCCCAGGCATCTGCACCAGTTGGAAAGGCCACAGAAATACCTCACAAAGGCAATCCATGGCCTCCAACACCTCCATGCAGACAGGCTCAAATCAGTAGTGCTTTAGTCGGTATCGGACAGGTTGCTCAGAGATGGGCTGTGTCATGCCTACAAGGCAATGTTGGACTCTGCCTTACTACAGCTGCCCCATATCTGTAATCATAACACCTTGGGCATTCCCTGCACAGCAGGCCTGAATCTGATATATGACATCAACACAAACAGGTTTATCTCCCAAAGGCTGCCCTGTCTCAGGAATACACTCCCCAAACACATCAAACAAAGTATCACACTGAACCTCTTCAAGCACAACTGTGATGAGTGGATGGGACACCACAAATCTGTCCCAGGAGTCCCACCTGTGTCCCTGTGTCCCTCATTGACAGGGGCAACAGGTGCTGACTGATGTTTCTTGTTGAGGATAAAGTAGTATCTATGGCTTCTAAGGGCCCGAGGGTCATTACTGTAGTAACCTGCTATGATCCTATGAATCTATGATCCTACTGAACTCCAAGGTGACATTTATCAAGAGTAGCATGTTGTGTCATGGGGCATGCATGAAGATTATGCTGTGTGCCCACTTTGTCGCTGACACACTGTTCAACACATACGCACCTAGGTAACCATGCACATATACAGCCATACCTTGGAGAGGTCACATTTCTACGTTGCCAACATGCCATCCTGAGGCTCTGTATTGACAGCAGGTCTCCACAGCATAGACACACATATCCCTGGCACAGAAAAAGAAAAAGGTCTGGGAGACAACAGTCAGTCATCAATACTACCACCAATGCAGCATCATGGAACAAAGGTACATACACTTTGATGTGTACTCATGACACATGCCAGCAGGCAGCACCTTACAGGGCATAACACTACTGCACTACAATTATTTATTTTACATTTGTTGACCGGGTAGTCTGACTGGATACATGTCCATTTTCAGCGGAGGCCAGGGAGAAAAGCTCCAAGGTAGAACATACAGTAAAAATCACAAAATGATTACAAGTTACACACAGTTTACAGGCTCCAGTTGAGCAAGCAGGTAATATAATCGTACATTTTTAAAACAGTGTTGACACGCTGACTAGGCCATGTAACATGATTACAGACTATAGAGGGGGATCTAGTCAGGTTTTGAATAAGGACATAGCAGTGAGTTTTAAAGTATAGCTTGAGGCTTTTTTTTAACTGAGTAAGAGTGGATTTAAGAGTAAGATCAGCAGGAAGAGAGTTCCAAGTTTTGCCAACAGAGTTATCAAACAGAGAGTCCCCAGCAGAGTTGTTGATTTTGGATGTTTGGGTCAGTAATTTATTAGAAGAGCTAAGTGACCTCAGGTAGCTATAAGGGTTGATGATATTTTTAAGTGCAAACATATTATCAGGGTGGTTGAGAACTTTATGGGCAATTTTAAGCTGGTTATACTGAAGTAGGTTAGGCCATTCTAGCCACCCCAGAAGATTTAGGTTGTGACGGTGGTCGGTCCTATAGGCCATGCCTGTTGCAAATCTAGCAATATTGTTATAACAGCTGAAGAGTTTGCTAAGAGCACATTTGTTCAAATTAGTGAGTAGAGGGGAGGCATAGAGGAGAGTGGAGAGTAGATGGGAATGAGCAATAGCCACCCTAGCAAATGGAGTAAGGAAAGGTTTGATCTTATAGAGGGAGCCAAGTTTTTTGTTAATGGTTTTGATAGTTTGATTGATATGTATATCAAATTTGAGGGTGTTGTCTATTGTGACGCCTATGAGATTGGTTTGCACATCTGGGGAGATAATCGTACCATTATAAGATTTTATGGTAAAAAGTAGTGAGGAAGACTTACAAGTGGGGGAGAAAAGAAGCAACTTTGTTTTGTTAGGGTTTAATATCAGATGATGGTTAGAGAGCCAGTTTTCAACTATGTATATTGAAAGTATTCTGGGTTAATGTGATTAGATCTGTCGTGGAGGTGGCTGAACAAGTCAAGGTGGAGTTATCCACATATTGGATACAGGTAGCATTTGGGATGACAGTAGGAAGGTCATTAATAAAGACAGAGAAAAGAAGGGGGCCTAGTAAGGAGCCCTGGGGACACCTAGGGTGATGGATAGATGGATTGATAGTTTGCCCTGCCATAGGATGGCTTGTTGTCTACCATACAGGTAAGACTGAAACCATTGAAGCGAACGACTATTTAGTAAGAATGCCTTAAGGGTGTGCAGGATTATGTGTTGGTTGACCATATCAAAGGCCTTGGAGAGATCTAAAAAGAGGGCTGAGGAAAGCTTGCTATTATTTTGGTTATGGTTAATGGTGTTAGAGAAGGATAGGAGGGCTGAGTTGGTACTGTGGTGTGGCCTAAAACTTTGCTGAGAGTTAGCCAACAGCTTATTCCGGGTAAGATAATGCATAACTTGTTTATGGGCACACTTCTCCATAATTTTAGCCAATGGTGACAGAATAGCTATGGGTCTAAAGTCTGATAGTTCGAAGGAGCTGCCTCCTTTATGGAGCGGTATTACATGAGATATTTTCCAAATGGAGGGGATGGTGGGTTCAGATAAGGTTCTGTTGATTATGATGGAGATGGGGTATGCTATGGCATCTGCTGCTTTTTGCAGATACTCTGGTGGGAAGAGATCAGCTGCTAGAGTAGTTGGTTTTAATTTCTTAATTACAGATCTGATAAGTGATGTAGAAACAGGCTGAAAGCTAAACGAGAGTGGGGTATTAGCTAAAGGAGAGTGGGGTATTGACTGTGGCAGAATTTGGGTTGGAGCAGCTGGGTGCTAGTTGGCTGGCTAGGCATTGGATAGTCTCTGAAGAAACTATTCAAGGTATTTGGATTATCCTCTGGGGATTTATGTTTGGAAGCTGACTGGGTAGGAGTGGAGGACTGTCCTGAGTGAAGAAGTCTGTTTATTCCTGCCCAAAACTTTTGAGGGCTGTTGTGATGTTTTTGTTGAAAATGGTAGTAGAAGATTTTTTTATCTAGTATAATAGATTTTTTTGTGTCATTCCTTAGCTGTCAGTATCTGAGTTGATCTCGTGGGTCTTTTGTGGCACCCCATTTGCCCCATGCCTTATTTCTAGCTATGACTTTAGATTTTGTCTCTTTTGAGAGCCATGGGGCAGTTTTTGTTTTGGTTCTAATGGAGCGAGCAGGAGCGTGAGAATAAAGAATAGTAAGGAATATGGTATTAAAGTATGCTACCGCATTGTCCAGTGAAAGATGCTTTAGGATTGACCAATTGCAAGCCTTAAGTTCATTTTGAAAATTGGTGGAGTTGAAGCTCTTATTATTTCTTATGGTTTTAAAGATAGCCTGGTGGGGGTTGTCCACCTTGTGCTTGATAATGTACATAAGTAAGTGGTCACTTAGGTCATCTTGGTGGGTCCCTGACTTGTACATATAGAGGTGATTGTTGATAAGTATCCAATCTGGGATACTGTCTTTGTTATTGAGTTTGCCTATCCTGGTGGGGGAGGATATGAGCTGCATAAAACCATGTAGGTTAACAGGGGTTGTAGGAGATTCCAAGGAACAGATGTTCCAATCAATGTTAAAATCTCCAAGCACCATAGTTTATTGGGGTTAGGTACTGGATAACCTGTGGAGTATGTCCTCTAGGGTGTCTGTATTATTACCTGGGGGAATTTAAATTCAGACAATGTTTATGCATTTGTTATTGTTAATCTGTAGTTTGGTAATAAGAATGTCTGCATTATTAAACTGGGGTAGTTGTAGGGACACCATAGTAACATCCAGTGTATTTTTACAGAGTACAGCTACCCAACCACCCTTCTTAGTAGTACGATCTAATCTAAGTATGTCGTACCCTGGGGGTATTACCTCATTGTTACAGTACACCTACCCCACCACCATTCATAGTAGTACGATCTAATCTAAGTATGTCATACCCTGGTGGTATTACCTCATTGTTACAGTACACCTACCCCACCACCCTTCCTAGTAGTATAATCTAATCTAAGTATGTTGTACCCTGGTGGTATTACCTCATTGTTACAGTACACTTATCCCACCACACGTCCTAGTAGTACGATCTAATCTAAGTATGTCGTACCCTGGTGGTATTACCTCATTGTTACAGTACAGCTACCCCACCACCCTTCCTAGTAGTACGATCTAATCTAAGTATGTCATACCCTGGTGGTATTACCTCATTGTTACAGTACAGCTACCCCACCACCCTTCCTTGTAGTACGATCTAATCTAAGTATGTCGTATCCTGGTGATATTACCTCATTGTCTTTAGTTACCCATTTTAGCCAGGTCTCCAAAAGACATAATCCATCGGGGGAGTAAACTGCTAAGAGGGCATGCAGATTATAGACCTTATTATTTATGCTTCTTATATTTAGATGGCAGGTCAGGAGAGAATTAGGGGGCCCTAAACTGTAATTAACTGTACTATATTCACCCTGTACATCAGACACATATTTGCATGTCCCTGTACCGATGGTTTGGATGACAGGGATGTGGCACAGGTGTCATTACATGCACAGGGTGTGGTGTGGGGTTGCCAAAGGCCTAGTCTTTGCCACACAGTTGACATTGTGTGTGTGTGCTTGGAGGGGTGCTGCTCAGCTGTGCCATGGAGAGGAGCTAGTGTGTCTGTTGGTGACCTGCATGTGACTGTGATGTGTGAGTGTGTGAGTGTTCACAGTCATGCCATGTGCTAGCTCTACACAAGGGTATGTTGGAGAGCTATGGACCATACATGGCAGAATATGCACTTCACTTTCTTCAGCCACAAACACAGGAACTGGCTCTGCCAGGAGTGCCACTGGCACCACCATGCCCAGGGTCAGATGCGCTACTACTGGCTGACAGTGACTGGTGTTTGCTGGGTCCATGTCCCTCGTGGGACTGACCAGGACCACATGCCCATGGCCTGCCACTTTGTGGTGTGGACAGCACCCTCCATTCTGTAGTGCCACTACAGGAGGGTGACTGTGCATGGCCACGTTAACTGTCAGCTGATGGTGGTGCTGACCTACATCCACATGTCTGACGCCGTACTCCCACCACATATTCCAGTACAGACAATGCGCAGTCAAGGAGTGACAATGTCTCACCCCACTGTGTGTCCACTACATTGGCGTAATGATGCATGGTGTCACCAATGTTGTGGATGGAGTCATGGATGCCAAAGAATGATGCATCCATTATCCTGAGCATCTGTCTGGTGTTGCTTTCAGAACATGCCTGTGCTCCATGCTGGACCGAAACATGCGATGGGTGACTCATGATGTGACACCTGCAACAGGTGGTGGATAGGCAGCAGTCCTCTTTTGAGCACCCCTATCAATCTGCCTGTGTGGGATCTCACCAGCTCTCTGGCTATGGTGAGGGTCTACAGTCACAGATGCCATAGTTGCCACACTCTCCTGTTCAATGCCACAACCCTCTGACTGTCCAATATCTGTGGCAACAGGGGACTGGGTATATGTGGGCATACTGACTGTATGTGGGGACATTGGGGGAGGAAGTGGGATGTCAACCAATGGGACATATTCAGCACCCAACAACCCCACCTGTGCTTCACTATGGCCACCATCATCATCAGTGTCCGATGAGAGACTGATATCTGGTTGTGAGGGGGACACACTCCAACCCCCATGGTCACCTTTGAGGTGAAAGACAGCATAACTACATTAATATTTGCACTATTATGTCTGCTGATACACACACATGCACACTTACAGGTGAGGTGCCACAACTGCATTATACATACCATACATTATTACTGATTGCATGCACAACACACAAGCAGACCACAACAGACACAGACAAGACAGGCTCTTAACAACATGCAGTGCAGCTATGTCTGGTTAATGTTGCCAGTACTATACACCTGTGAGATAAGTGATATTTCAGTGTATGTGATGGATCTTCACCTAAAACACAGTGCACCTGTCTCCACAATAATATTGTCCTCTGTATAGCAGACTGCATACACCTTCACAAAAATACATGCAAATATGTTACAGCTCCTGCAAATATGCTACTGTGATTACCAATTCAATGCATTGCAGTGAACCCCTCCACAACTGAACATACAAGTGTTGTACTATGGCTAAGCTTAACAGTTGTGTCCATGGCAAATTGGCAGCCCTTAAAATTCCTAGGGTATAGATGAGCCATGACAAAACAGTTTCACACTCACTGGCTACAGGATGTTGGACTCCATCCACACCAGACGTACCTATGGAAATGTGGGGGAGAGGTATAGTCAGCAAGCAGAAATGTGGCATTAGTACAGGATAATATGTGCATATATCAACATATACAGTACAAACTGTGATACTGCTCACTTTGATGACATTCTGAGTATGTGTGCACACGTGTGCATTACAAAGCAAAAAAACAAAAAATCAAATGCAGATTGATCTGATATCCATGTACAGGTATGCAAAGGCTGCCACTATGACTATTACAGTGATAAAGTGATGACCACAGGAGACTTATCTGGACCTCCTCTGTTGTCAAAGCTGTGCCACCCACCTCCACAATGTATGTAATGATAGATTCTTGCAAGCTGGTGGCTGAACCCAGGTTTGCCAGGAACTCTTTTGTGGCCGAGAGTGGTTGTTGTGTTGCAGGCCCTCCACTGGTGCCAACACAAACCCTGGCCACACCTGCAGCCCTTACATGTGCAGCATTTATCATGTCTGTGGCCCGGTGTCGGCCCTGCTCATAGCTTCTTTCCTGTAGCCTGACATGATTTAGTGATGCAATGACATCTGCCCACAGTGCAGGGTGCTGTTCTTGATTCTGGCAACTCCTCAACAGTAGGATCTTGTGATGCAGTCTGAGGCCATTGACTATAATGTCATTCTCAGCTGCAGAAAAAGGTGGGTTGCTCCATCTGTACATCACTCCTGAAAGACAAGAAGAGGATAACATGTCACAGGACCACATACATTGCTCTCCATTATGTACACACCCTGCATATCCAAATTAGCCAGCACTATCCTCCACTAACTCCCACATCATAGCCCCACCATCTATCACCGCAGTATGTGTGTGGCTATCAGCAACATAGTGGACATACTGCATGCTTTTCCCTCCTCATCTTGCTGTTTCCTGCTACTTGCTGCCTGTTCTCTAAGGTGTTCAACTGCATCTTTTCTGTTGCACCTATTACTGCTGGTTTATAGCGTGTCTACATTGTCTGCAGTATGTAAGCCTCGTACTTTTGTGTTAAGCGCCTGTGCTGTAGGCCCACCCCTTAGATTTTCCTGGCCTTCCTCCCTCAGATTTTGACAAATCCAGCTGGGCAATGTCCTACAATTTCTCCTGCCAGTCTGGTTGCTATGGACATCCTGCCACAGTGTAGCAACTGCCTCATGTACACGGACAAACACCTACAAACACCACCAAGGAACACAATGTGTGAGAGATGCAATGACATTAGAGACCTACAGTCCATGCTCTCTCCCTTTCAAGTCTGCATATTGGGCACCAAAATTGTTGTCAATACAATCAGTACACCTTACACAGCTCCCACACCTACACAACACACACCCACATATGTGGAGGTCCTTAACATAAACATCCCCAAACAAAGGAAACCTCCCAGGTGAATGCACATGCAAAATACACAGCCCACCACACCACATACCATGCATAGGCACACACCTGTGTCCTTCAGCCATTTAGGCGTCAACATAAATCAAACATATGAGTCATAGGAGACTCCATTGTGAGACATGCAGATGTGCCTCTTACCAGGCTGTATATGGGGAGGTCATGGTTACTTCTCTGTCAGGTGCCAGAATCTGCCATATCACATATGCAGTGCTGTCTCTCAGCAACAGGTACTGTTATGAGTCTGTCATAGTCCATGTTGGCATGCCTGACCTGAGACATACCTCCCTGGATTATATAATATGCAACATGATTGAGCCCGCTGATTATGTGTCCCAGGCAAGTATGTCCCTAGCCTTAAGCAGCATTCTGCTGTCACCCCGAATGATGCTGCAATACCATCAGGAAATGATTGACCTTAACAATTGGCTTGGTTTCTGGTGCCATTCCAGGAGGATCCAATACGAGACAGCCTGGGATGATAGGATCAACTGACCATGATGCTTTTCCAGAAATGGCCTCTGTCTCACCTGGCCTTCAGGCTTCTGGCAATGGTTTTTGCCACCCCCATAGTGGCTTTATTTGGAAGAGTGGCGATGTTAACACTACCAATATAAAACTGTCAACAAATCACAAATTGAAGGCCATGCTGCTAAATGCTTATCTAAACATTTCAAACAGTCTTCACCCTGGAAAATGTTGACATCCATGCAGTCACAGACATATGGTTCAAAGCTGCAGAGAGCACCTCAGCCTTACATGGTCACCCATCCTATCATACAGTCAGACTCGAAGGTGTGGGCAGTAAAGCCAAGGGACTTGGGGTTTCATTATACATTAAAGACAGTTAGACTTCCCAGCTGGTCAAACAGGAAGACACACAGGAGACACTCCAGGAGCAGTTAATGATTGCCAAGACCTCTATTCAAATCATACTGGTCCCCACATGTGACCAGGAAGGTCATTCCGCCTATATGGACCAGTGCAACTCTATCAGGATCCGACTTTGTACTATGATCCTGGGTGACTTTAACTACCCAAACATAGATTGGGAGAAATACTCATTCCAGCACACAAATGCCCAGAGATTCATCAAATTTATCAATGCAAACACCTTGGAACAGCTAGTTGCTACCCCCCACATGAGGTGAAGGTCTCTTGGAGTTGATATTAAACAACATTGGTAACCACTGCAGCATCCCTACAGTATCATCCTCCGTAGTAAAACCAACCATAAAGCAGTCGTGTTTACAGTTACCATCTCCCACAATGCCTATCTAGGTAGGGTCAGACATACAAACATCTCTAAAGTTGATTACAGCCTCCTGAGGGATGGTATAAACAGCTTCACAGCCACCTCCCTCTCTGTAGGAACTGGAACCAATTTCCACAAACACACCAAAGCACAATATGTGTATTTGTATGGATGCATGGAGTCAGGTATACCCAACAGGACTACATCATAGTTTGCAAGGATAAGTAAACCTGTGTGGTGGGCATCTGCAATAAATAGACTCTATAACAGGAGTGAAATAGTGCTGTCCAGGACCAAGAAGGACCAGGTGTCCAGTTTGAACTAATGTCTCCTTAGTCTGAACAAGCAAATAAAAGCACTATTGATATCCTGCAAAGCAAACCCCGAGCCCACATTGGCAACATCTACTACAGGCAATCATATGTCCTTCTTCACATATGTGTGCAACGTCAAAGGAAGCACCCAGATCTGCTCAGAAGTGGTGGTCAAGGACACCAGATATACAAGTGCTGTGGATACAGAAAATTTGCTGCTTGACAGAGTCAGTAACAGCTTCAACCCCTGTCCCCCCCATCAGTACATCAGGACATCCCCAGTATCTGCCCCCTTTCCCTTATATGTAGGGCACAGGTTATCACTGCCATCTCAAAGTCATGGAAAACAGCCTCCATGAGACCCAATCACATTGCAGGATGCACCCTACATGACCTTAAGCATCAACCTGCAGCACCATTAGGCACTGTATTCAACCAAAACCTGAATACCGCCATTGTCCTACCTAGCCGAGTGGAGGACACCCACTGTCATCCCTTTACACCAAGGTGGAGCATCCAACAATCTGCCACATTATAGACCCATTAGCCTAACTAGCCTGATCTGGAAGGCCATGGGACAGATTATCATGAACCTCATTAACAGGGACATTGGTGACCACCACACACTCGATCACACATAGTTTGGCTTTGTCAGGGGTGATCATGTCTGTTACATTTGGTTGACTTCTTCAACACAGTCACCAAAGCCATGGATGAGGGGGAGACAGTGCACACAGGCTACCTTGACCTTGTCAAAGACTTTGACAGTATTCCCCACTTGGCCATAATAGATATGCGCTCTCAACTAGGCATCAGTCCATATGTTCCCAGATGAGTAGCACACTGGCACACTGACAGAGCCCACCTACTCAATATAGGGGAAGCCACCTCAAGTGATAGACCCATAAGTAGTGGTGTAACCCTGTGTTCTGACTTGGGCCTCTGTTATGTGTGATTTACTCTTCTGAGGTGCAGGGCACAACCAGTGGGCTATGGCCAACCATGTTTGCAGAAGACTGCATCCTGAGTGCTGTCATCAAATCCCTTAGTGATGTTGACTTCCACAAAGAGGGTCACATGCAGACACATGACTGGTGCTAGAAACATGGCCTCAGGCTGCATACCACAAAATGCAGCATCACCCCCTTTGAGGAAAGTGACGTCCCCACAAATTATCACATTACTAACAACATCCTAAGTACACAATCAGTTGTGAGGGATTTGGGCAAACAGTTTATTTTATTTCAAAAACCACCAAAATTATCGAAACCTGTTATAATACCACACGAGTTTATTTTATTTATTTATTTTATTTTACATTTGTTTACCGGGAGAGTCCGACTGGGCATAAAACCCTTTTTCAGCGGAGGCTCGTGGAGAAAAGCTCCATAGTTAGTAAACTATTTTGTTAATAGAAAGAAAATCATACAATACAATAAAGAAAAAAATAGTAACAGACATTCATAACGGTAAAAAGAGAACAGAATAAACTGGTCAAGTGGGAGACAAGACCAATAATCTTGTGTAACAATGCTTCTAGGAGACAGTTCTTACAGTAGTAGCAGGTAGTGACATTGTGTACAATAAGAGTGCAATTACGATACAGATAGCATAGCAAACTGAAGACTTAAAATCTGGTAGATATTAACAGTGAAAAAGAAAAAAAAAACAGCATAAGGTAGTCATATGGCTTAAATTCAATGCTCATTACATATGCAAATAAAATTTTAAAATCAGTTAGTTCCATGGTTTGGACTACCCATGCCCAGTACATGTACAAGTCCAGGAATTGGTGAAGTGGGCTTTAATGTGATGCTTGAAGTTTTTTAAGCTAGTTATAGTTCTTGATGGCAACATGACATTTCACCCCCATGTTACTTCCATTGTAAGGAAAGACTTCTACATGCCCCACCTCATACATAAAGGTATCTCATCCAGGGACATGGAAGTCATAGCATCTCTGTATTCCTCCCTAATAAGGCCCATTATTGAGTGCAATTCCCCTTTCATCATGTAGCATGCAAAGCACATGCAGCAGCTAAGGAGACCACAGAGGTTCCTCACAAGGGAATACCAGGGCCTCAAACATGTTCCATGCACAGATAGACTACAAGCCCTATCCCTCTACCCAGTTTCATACAGACACCTCAGAGGTGACCTCTGTCAGGCATACCAGGTGATCACAGACTCCACCTTGATGGGACTGCTGCACTTCCACAAGTCAAGCATCACTCGAGTACCACGCACACGTGTCCTCAATCTGGTCTGTGACATCAACAGGACTTGCTAGTGAGTCACCTCTGTGTTTCAGACACTCATCCAGCTGTGCAATGGGCACCATGGCCACATCAGGTAGCAGAGGACCTCTTTACCCCTTTTTAAGCAAAACTTGGATAACTGGAAGGTAAACAGGACATACACCCTTGGGATACCACCTGTTTCCCTGTTGGATTGGGGCATCGGGTGCTGACATACATAAACATGGGCAAAATTCTGGGCTAGGCTTATGAGGGCCTCAGGCCCAATAGCCTAGTAACCTCCTATGATCCTAGGTATACCAGTTATGACCAGGTGTGCTGTGATGGACTGTGTTATGCCTCCACAACCATCACTGCCATCTACTGTGGTATGTCCCCTACGGGCAATGTCCCAGTACCATGTCATACAGCCACCATCCGAAAAATAGATGAGTGATAGTACAAGTGTATGGGGACAGTCCAGCAACAGCTGTGTGACTCACTGCAGATGTACTGTAGGGTATCTTCCCTGTAGGTGTCCAACATCTGCAGTACACACGTTTACAGAATGTGCGCATGTGACTGATATATGTGGATCCTCTGCCAGACAAATGTGGATGTCTGGCAAACAGCTACACAATACATAATGGTTGCTCCCAGACTGTGGGGAATGTGGTTGTCACATGCCAGACCCCTCAGAAAAAAGTTATTAATATCTGGTGCTGTATTCATTCCATTACATTGTATGCTTGATTTGTACAGTCTGTTGCTGAAGCTGGGCCTGTGTTCCCCCACTACTATTGGCTATAACCTGCTGTCCTGCTGTACGGGGTCAACAGGTATGCTAGCCATAGATGTCAAACGATGAGATATGGGTGTGCAGTCCACAGTGACCTAACCAGAGTACATCAGGAGCAATCAGGGATACCTGGAGAATGTTTGAACTTTACCTGTGTGACATTCACAGACTGGGAGGAGCTGACTGACAGTACATCATGTGATATGCCAGCTGTATCCACCAGTACTTACTGTCACTATTGTCTAAAACACAATCCATTAGCATTCATACATGAGCTGACCATTGTTAGAGGGACTCAGAGGGCCAGAGCTGCGATCTATGTCACAACAGACAGAGCCGAAAAGGAAGCCTGTAGGTGCTGGACAGCTGACTAACAGCAACATATCATTCCAAGATATGTACTACAGAGCTATTGTTGAAATCCCTATTTCCCACAACTGCATCCTCTCATCTGCGTCTCATTACATGTCTAGTTCTATTACATACCAGGTATAGTGCTATACTGCATTATGTGCAGAAATCCTTTAGTATAATGCTTATGCTATTGCAGTCTGTCTTCGTAAAGAAAGTCACAAACCTGTATACCATAGGCAGCAGCTTGCCTTTTGTAGGTAATGCTCATAAACAGGTGATTGCCTGTACACCAGTCTATGGCTCACACTTGCTAATTCCATCCAGAATAGCTGGGTTGCATTTTCATTCGCCAATGGCATGGCACCACAGTGCTACATTTAAGGCCTTCATGTAGGCCTTGGCCCTTTTCCTGGTCTGTGAGATGGAAATTATTGAGGTGTGGGGACTACAGCATCACAGAAGGTAGGTAGAAATACTGTCCACTGTCCAGATTTATGTGGTATGTCTATTGTTTTGCATGCTATGTTTGGCCACTGTGAACAGACTTTCTGATTATGTGGCAGTTTACTGTTTAACAATGTGGGTTGAGGTCAGTAAGGGGACAGACAGATGTGAGTGTCATGCATCCTTTGCATCTGAATATAAATACTACTGCTGCAGTAGATGCTGGTCTATCAGCTGTGTATGTTTGTAGGGGAAGGCTGTGATGCATGTCCCTGTCAGTTGACCATTCCCCCCACCCCCACCCCTTTCTGTATGGGTGTTTTGTGGATCCTCTGATCTAGGTGGTTGGGAGGTATAGTAAGTCTGTACCAGGTAGCTGAACATACTGACACATATGTTGCAGACTGCAGCTGCTGCATTCTGCCCAGGAATCATACTGGGGATTGTACCACATTGGGGGACAGCAAGCTGTACATGTCAATGAGGGAGCAGTGTCAGCTGTGTCATCACAGCATAGCCAGGGTAAGGGTACCCATAACAGTCCAGATGAGGTGTGTGCCTGAGGTACATATGTTATGTAATAGTGCCATCCAGAGAGTGGAAGGTGACATTTAGAATGCCTATACATATCTGTGAAGTGTGTTCCAACCTGCAGGCCTTTGACGTGCTAATATGGGTGGCAGTGACTGCAGCAGTAGCAACTAATTCTGCTTAAGATTGCAGGGCTTAGTCAGTTATCTGTTGTATTGACAAGCATGTACTTGATTGTGCAACAAACTGGAATGGAAACCAGGACTGTGGGTGGCAAAATGTAAAGCATGCTAAGAATGTAACATTTTGAGCTACTGAATCAAAATTGTAGCAGGTGTATTTGCAAGACATATGTGCATGCATACAATCTGTCACACAGGATTCGTATGAACATGTGTGTTTGGATGGGTATGACGTGTGACACTAAACTGCCTGTCATGATTTTCTACTCTCAATCTGTATTGACTAGCCAGTACTTCAGCACAAAGAATAGGTTTTGTGACAACCATGCCAAATGTAGGTGGCACAACTGTGGACATTCTGCAATAGTCTGTGCAGTTCTCAGCTGTACCTTATAACATAAGCCTCACATACATCCATCAACATTTATTTGGCTGTGTACTGGTTTGGTGTCTGCATTACAGTCCCAAGTGCACTGTCATTTTTCCCATTATATGTAGAAGCAGTGTGTTACTGGCAACAAGGATATGTGTATGAAACACCTGTGCTACTTCAGAGTTGAGTGGCCTAGTGAGCTGATGCACTAGGTGATAGTTGACAGGGTGCTGGGTTTGAGACTTGGCAGGGGTGCTTTTTGCTGATGTGCATGACTGGCAATCAAGATAAGTTTATGTAAACACCAGTTATTTTTCAGAGCTAAGTGGCCTAGTGGGGTAATGCACTATGCCCTAGTTTACAGGATCCTGGGTTCAAGATTTGGTAGGGGTGATTACTTTGCTGATGTGCATAACAATTTCAGAAAAACAAAAGGTGATTAAAGCAGGTGCACCATGCCACTCTGCTTAAACCTGCACTAATTCCAAAAAAAGAAAAGAGAAAAGGAGTGATAGGAAAGTGGTGAAATGGGGGCAAGCAGGGGAAAAAACAATGTGAAAGGCAGGTAAGGATGTGCAGGACAGGTGTAAGAAAGAACCATAGCTTTCCATTTTTTGTACAGCAACAGTTGTGCAGGTTGTAGAGAATTTAAAATTTGGAGCCTCACATCCCAGCGAGAGGGGTGTGGGTGACATAGCTTTGTTCATTAATTACTGTAATGAGTGATTGTGGGCAGTGTAGGTGTGGAAGAAATGGAGAGCTATGTATGGGGCGACATTTTATTGTAGGACAGATGCCCATTATTTTAAGGTGAGAGTGAAATGTTGGGGAAGGGTTATAGGTACATTGTGGAGGTAAGTTGGGTAGAAGAGGTTGCATTTGCAAACAGACAAGACAGCAGACAGGGGCAGTGTATGACACATGAGGGGGGTAAACATATTGAATGGGGGAGGGGATGTGGAATCGGAGAGGCAAGTGACCCCAGACGGCAGCAGTGGGACTGAGTTCCCCACCCGTGGGCAGTCACCACTGCTCCTTCACTGTCCCAAAGGTGGCTGTGCTGGGGGCTGTGTGCCAGGGCCAGCCTGCCCTTCCAGGTTGGCCAGTCTGGCCTCAAACTGGCATAGTCAATCATTGAACCCTTGGTGGACAATCCTGTGCACCATCCCTAGTAGCTGTTGCTGGGTGACAACTCCCTCTCTGCGTCTGCTCCCAGGAGGGGATGGGCCCCATCCCCTGAGGTGGTTCCACCCATAGGTGCTGCAGGACCAGCGGAGGGGCCAGCATCAGGTTGGGTCCCAGACATGCTGGGACCCAGTGCCATGGCCAGTTGAGGTGGGGTAGGTGGATCTGTGGGAACCAGCTTACCCAGTCGTGCTTTGGTGTTGAGGTGTTTAAGTGTATAGGTTAGTAATTAACATGACATTTAAATGTTCGTTATAACAACATGCAAGGTTATTGCAAATAACCCAGTAAGATAACATTTATTTTATTTTTATTTTTATCTTTTTATTTATCATTTGTTGACCGGGAAAGTCCGACTAGGTTCCACAGAGCCTGTTTTCAGCGGAGGCCCGGGGAGAAATGCTCCAGATGCATGTCTTTGGAATGTGGGAGGAAACCGGAGTACCCGGAGGAAACCCACGCGAACACAGGGAGAACACGCAAACTCCACACAGAAGGCACCCCAGCCGAGAATCGAACCGGAGAACCTCTTGCTGTGAGGCGACAACGTTAACCGCTGCACCACTGTGCCGCCCAACATTGCATAGCATATGGAGCACAACAATAAATGGGATAACAGTCAGTATTGTAACAGCATGCCAGTAACAGTTATGGCAAAAGGTCAGCAACACAGGTAATTCAACAAGGTATGTTACTATGAACTTGAAATAAACTTTGCATTTTATCCTTCCTGTGTCATCCTTTGGGTGCTTTGTCTAGTTGTTATGCAACAATTGTAATATATAACAATAGTAAATAAAACACAAGGCCCAACATAACATTTTGAGAACAACATATGTCAATAATAAACCATACTCGATATATAACAATAATAAATTTTGATGCAGATAAGGGGGGGGGGACATTCCATTACTACCAGCATAGGCTATATTGTTTGCAACAGTACTCTTCTATACTCCACATGTCTGCTCGTACTTTATGTCTACAAGTGCCCTCAAGTGTCGTATACCTTCTGTAGCATGTACATACCTCTCAGGCTATCTGCATGGGACAGTATGGGCCAAGCTGTAACACCTACAGGTACACAACTACAGGGGACTATTACATGTCAGGGGAACATATATGACTACTAAGATATACTGTGGACTGATGTAGTGTGAGTGTGCTATTGACATAAATCAACTGGATGTTAAATCTGTGTGCAAGGGATTTGGCAACAGTGATCACAGTCTGTGACGGTGTGACACTTGAGAGACATGTATCGTGCCCAGTACAGAGAGTTTATACTTATCATGCCATTCCTGGCAGGCATGGGGTTAGACTGTCAGCAGACATTCACAGATGCACTGGGCATACAGCTGTACCAAGATTGCACAGTTTTATTTGTTCTATTAACCTGTATTAATAGCGTACTTGACATTTTATTTACTGAAGTCTTATCACTTTGGTGAGTAATGCTGTTTACACTCTGGTACATCTGGACACACAAATTACTAACCCATTTGAACAGCTAAAATACATAACTGTTTATATAAATAATTAGTACTACTTGTCCCTGGATTCAAACCCCGGTCTGTGTGTGACAAAATGTAGAACATAACTAGCGCTTATCACACTGAGCTGCTGATCCACTGCTGGTATTGATTGACTGATAATAGAGGTAGAGTGTTATACAATACTGCAGTGACACTTGAACACAGATGCATGAGATCCATGCATGACAGAGATAGTAGATGAACTGTGTATTAATACATGGAATGCAGGTGTAGACAATGAACCTCTACTGGGTGGAAGTATGTGTGAAGTGTACAGACCATATTAGAGTGCTGGGTTGGCTACCTGACCTGTATACAGTTGCAGATGGTATATTTGCAGTCTACAGCTATTACAGACCATATCAGAGTATTGGGTTGCCTACCTGACCTGTATACAGTTGCAGATGGTATATTTGCAGTCTACAGCTATTACAGTTTCATACTTGCCTGGAGCAGCGTATCTAAGACCAGGAATGCATATAGCTGAAATGTAATGATTAACACAAGACAATACTGAGATACACACTATATACCTTGGATGTTCCTATTATAGGTTCAGATCTTAGTGCAGAATAAATATCATGATGCATTATATCTTGTAGTACAGCTCCACATCTACAATTTAGCAAAACATTCTTTATTGGCTAACCTTCAGTTACTTAGTGGTATTATTTCTGTTTTTCATTCACAGCACTTGTAATACTCGAGTTCATGACCAACTGTCTAAATACACAGATATTGAAGAACACAGCTTTATTAGGGGTGACATCATGCAGAGATTGCTATACATCTAACAGCCTGTATTGATGGACAGTTCATATAAGGCAGGTGTCACAAGAAAGCTGTAATTCCACAATTAATGCAGTAGATATTTTATTTCCTTAACATTACGAATGCAGTTGACCTTTATTTCCTTAACATTATTAATGCAGTTGACCTTTATTTCCTTAACATTATTAATGCAGTAGAAAATTTTTTTTTTGACATTATCAGGTTTCATGCTGTCATCTGTATTGAACCGTACCTGGCATTATACTCAAAACAGAATATACCTACTGGCAGTTACTTCTGTACTCTTTCCTGTTTATATGGCTATAGATTGCAAGACATATCTGTACTCACTACACTCATGACGCAACCTGGCAAGGCACCCTGCATAGACCTGCAGGTTACAAGCCCTCTGCTTTGCAGCTGTGGGGAGAGAAACACACCATTATGCGTACCTGTCTGTCAGATATTCATACAAGAATTTGGTTAAACAATGCTTACAATACTTACAAACTTGTGGAGCAATGTCCTCCAGAGCATCTTGGATCCATTTGGCCAAGAGATCAGCCTTTCAATGCTTCAGGTCATCATAATGATGACGCACCTTCTCACCTGTGTGGGGGATACCAGTCGCACTGGTGAGATCGCATGCCAGCCCATCCCAGGCCTCTGATTTAAACTCCAACCCCTGGTACTGGCTCTGTGGCAACCGGTTGTCATGGTCTTTTAAGAGGAGTCCAACCATGACCCTGGACTCCAAAATGCCCCACCACTGCACCTGGAAGCACCCACCCTCTCCAACTCTTGCAATAGTCTCTGCCAAGATCGAACTCTAACAATCTCTGGCTATATTCCCACCTTTTGCACTTAAATAAGGCTGTTTTCACACCCTTTGCCGCCATTGTACCATTTTTAAAAATGTGGCACTTCACTTAGCACTGTGCAAACCTGCTAAGTTTAGCTGAGCAGTGCTTAAACTGGCAATACTTAGCAGTGAACTAAACAACTATGGTGTCACTCTTTAATGAATCAATAGCAACACTAATAGCACACCAAATATTTTATTAAAGCTTTCGGGTCTATACCCTTCATCAGTACAAATCAACTACTCACATTCAACATTTAAATAGGAGATAAAAGTATATCACATGTTTCAGCCAACCTATCAAACATTTAGCAATCAAATAAAGTAGACACTTTTGGGGGGCAGACAATCAGATCAGAGTTTGCTTTTTTCTAAAGCTAAAGCTGCCAAATAGTGCACTGTGATGGCACAGTTGTTGGGATTATAAACCCCATGGCTGGACTGTCACATCTCAATTACATTCACTTAGAATGGAAGAACAGAGAAGCAGTGCTAATTTTGAGAGGCCTCGGTACTATTATCACTTACCGTTGTGCAGTGCCTCTTACAAATGTTTTTCCTAATGATGTGTTACACATTCTATGAAAAAAAGCATCCAGAAATGTCAAGCCATTGCTGAGAAAACAGACATTTTTTTGGCAGATACTGCTTTTATGTGCTTCAGTTTTTTCTCGTTATTCCTCCTATTTTTCTTCACTCAGTAAGCCACAGTATCACATTTCCAGCCCTGCAAGGTTTAGTCACCTATGCATTACAATAGACATCAAACAAAAGGTACAGCTGTGTAAAATCTTACTATAACAGTAGATGTCCTTGTCTTCACTGCTGCAGTATTCATCATGTATTGGATTGCCTGCAGTGGAAGCCCAACACCGGCTAGTCTACCAAAGCCTACCATTGCTTTAAGGTACGTTGAATGTCACCCAAACGATCCTTGTGTAGCATAGATCATAAAGGTGACATTTAGGTGTACTATCCTTAGAACTGATTTCCCCAGTAGGAGTACCAGTCCAAGGAAAACCAAGGAGAATTTGCACATCCAGGAAGGAAAAAGACTATGGGTATGGAGGGATGAAGTGAATACTGCAGCAGTGAAGGCAAGGACCATTATGGCAATATTTTAAACAGCTGTACTGTGTCATTGCATTCACTGCTGCAGTATTTATTATGTATGGGAGAGTGCCAAAGCTCAAGAAGAAACATGTGAAGAGGAATCAGCAGTAGTGCCCTCTACGAAGCCATGAAGAATGGTATTAGCAAAACCAGCTCTAGTTCTGGAGATACCATCCAACTTGTAGAATTTGGTAAAGGTATGCACAGAAGACCAGGTAGCTGCTCCAAGAATAGAATTAGTGTCTGAACCCTTGAGAAAAGCACCAGAAGAAGTCACAGATGTAATAGAATGAGCCTTTACAGAAGAAGAAAGGCTCTTGCCATGAAAAGTGTAACAAAAAGAAATAGCCTTTGAAATCCAGGTCAAAATAGTTTGCTTGGAAACAGCTAATCCTAAAGATGTAGGATTAAAGGAAACAAACAACTGATCAGATTTTATGATAGCTTTAGTCTTATCCAAATAAAATCTGAGCTGGGCATTAGAAATCTTCTAGAATAAAACCCTTTCCCCCTTTGGGACACAGGCACTTCTTGAATAGTATCCTGAGACAAGAGGTCCCAAAGAACCTCTGGGGTAAAAAGGAAGCTGTTCCTGAAGTGGCTGAGGAATGATCATAAAAGGAGGGCGGGAAATCCAGACCATGAAGTACCCTTGACAAATGACTGACAAAACCAAGACTCCCGGGTAATCTGGAGCCAAACAAGAAGAGAAAGAGAAAGGCAAAGAGAAAGAGGAATGTGGCTGGGAATGGGTGGATAGTCAGACAGTACCTGGTTTGTCAGGAAAGGAAGGCTTAAGAATCCCTGCAGTCTGAGGGACCTTAACAGGAGGAGACTGTTTACTACCCTTTCTACCTTTAGAAGGAGGGCGAGACTGCCTACAAAAAAAGGCTGGCTTAGAAGGATAGTTCTGCTGAAATTTAGGCACAGGAGAAACAAAAACATGCTTAAGCTCATGTAAAGCCTTCCCCTTGTCCTGAAGAGACTTAAATAAACCAGCAGCTGCTTCACCAAACAAAAGAGTATTATCCATCAACTTAGCCTTAATATCATCAGTGAAAGGTTGAAGCTGAAGCCATGAATATCTCCTCAGAACCAAACCAGAAGCAGCAGCCATAGAAGAGGCATCTGCAGCATCATAACTACATTTGATAGAATGATGAACTACCTGAGAGAAAGTCCCAAGCAAGGAAAGAGCAGAAGATTTACTCTGAGTCTGGAAGATCAGAAAGAATCTGATAAGCCTGAGAAAAAAGAGCCAAGACATACCTAGAGATATGGGTCTGATAATTAATAGCCCTAAAAGCTAGGGTAGGTGAAATATAAACTTTCTTACCCAGCCTATCCATGGTCCTACTGTCCTTGTCAGAAGGCAGTAACTTAGATGAAGGTAGTAATTGAGATGGCTTATCAGAGGCTACGGACACCACAGAGGGGTCAGCAGCAGGACATTTAAACAAAAAGGAGCAATCCTCGGGCAACCTATAAAACCTATCAGACTTCCAGAGCAGGAGACAGAAAATCTGGCACTTTAGAAGCAGTGGAAAAAAACATCTGAAAAGCAGGCAAGACAGGAGAAATGGCTGTAGGTTTAGAGAGTCCATCTGCAGTAACTCCTAGTACCTCTTATGGATATCAGAAACCTGGGCACACGCCCAATTAAAAAAGTCCATCATCCTAAAGATCGTGTCCCCAAACAAAATTTCTTCAGAGGGATTATCTAGAGTATGAGACTCCTCCTCCTCAGACCCATGGTCTAAAGGAGAAGGAATCTGGGTAGAATAAGCAAGGGAGTCATTATCGGAATCCACCTCAGAAGAATGCAATTCAGTGGGCCTTTTAGGGGAAGAGGCGGATCAAGGAAGAACAGGAACTGAAACCCATTGAGGAGGCCGCAACGACAGTAAAACATTAAATAACCCCTGAGTAAAGGCCTGCCACTCCCTTTGTGGATCCCTAGGAGCAAAAGAAATATGGTTAGTGTTCTGTTTCTTTTTTAAAGGGACAGCCATCCTGGAAACCTGAGAAGGCCCAGACTCAGGACGGCATTCCACAACTGCAGTAGGAACCTCTTCCCAAAACATAAACTGCAGAACCCCACTAGACCCCTCAGAAACAGTCAACCGTGGTTCCCTCTGAATGCCCAAAATGGATGCCTGCAAAGCCTCATCGGACATGTTGCCTGCCAGGTCCTCACTGGCCTCCAACCCAGACATGGTAGAAGAATCTGACAAAACAATCAGGTGAGCCTCCGGGTTCATAATAACCTCAGGAGAAACTCCCAGCAGAGGCTGGACAGTGGAAGATTCCAGTCTTACCTTATGCACCTTCTTCTTCCCAGACCGCTGACCCTTGGGGAAGGAAGTTCCATCCATAGTACCTGCAGCAAGAAGCTTAAGATGCTGGTTCTCAAGGTACAAGGAAAGGGAAGAAAGCCTACTACGAAGAGTTTTGGGGACAAACGCCTGACAAATTGAACAAGATGTATGGTTGTAAGCAGCACCAAGGCAAAAAAAGACACATCGTGGTGATCTTTATGGGAAATCAGTCTCCCACACTGGCATTTACCCTTCCTGGATGACATTAACCCCAAACAGCACTAAACAAACAGAAAAAGTAACCAAAAACCCAACTGGGTACTTATCTGCAACTGTGAGGACTCCAGCAAACAGGAGTAAGCACAGGAAAGCCAATAAACAGAAAAACGGTAAAAACATGGATCTATGCAACAGACCAGTGGTTAAAACATTGTTTGGACTGGTGGCAAAGAAGTTCTGAGGATGGTACACCTGAATGTCACCTTTATGCCCTACCTTACACAAGGAGTGTGCAGGTGACGTTCTGTGTACCTTAAAGCAACAGTAGACTTTTGTAAACTGGCCTGACGGAGGGCTTCATGGCAGGGAATCCCCATTAGTAAGGAATACTGCAGCAGTGAATGTAAAGACAGCACAGATTCTGGAATATGTAAGACTCCTGCATGTTAAAGATTGATACAAGCATTTTGTAACATTATTTACTGTGAAAGTGCTATTTGGATGGTATGAATAAGAAGAGAGATGAGGGAACACTTTTACTGGCACACCATGCAGACAGTTCTGTCTGATATCTATTGTAATACATAAGTGATTAATCAACTAAACCTTGCAGGGCAGGAAAAGTGATACTGTGGCTTATTGATGGAGGAAAAATGGGAAGAGTAACTTGAAAAGGAACTGAAAAACACACAAAAGCAGTATCTCCCAAAAAAGTCTGTTATCTCAGTAATAAGTTGATATTTCTGAATGTCTTTTTTTGTAACATGTTTAACACATCAGTACGTAAAACATTTGTAAGAGGCACTGCAGAACAGTAAGTGATACTAGTACCAAGGCCTCTCAAATTAGCAATGCTTCTCTGTTCTTCCAATCTAAGTGAATGGAACTGAGATGTGACAGTCCAGCCATGGGCATTATAATCCCAACAACTGTGCCATCACAATGCACTATGGAACTGGGATGTAACCACCCAGCCACGGACATTATAATCTCAACAACTGTGCCATCACAGAGTGCACTATGGGGAAGATTTAGCTTTAGAAGAAAGCAAACTCTCATCAGGATGTCTACCCCCAGAAGGACACTGAGGGTTACAAACACAAGAAAATTAGTACTGACTACTACTTTCTGATGAATACAGGTTAGCAAGGTATAGAAATTCAAGAAAAGATAAAAATAAGTATTTTTTTTTCCATAGTGGTTCTTTAAACTGTAGAAAATTTTTGAAGCATTCTCTCATGGAAAGGATGGTCACTTGGCTAAATGTGACTGTGACTGTCTTGTGGCAACCTTTCTTTCAGGTTTTTCCAGTTAAGGGTCGCCACAGCGGATCTCTGGTCTGCTTATGACTGACAGTGATTTTTACGGTGTCAAGTTGCCAGCCCAATGCCCAACCTTCAGAGAAGGCACACCCACACACGCACGCACCTACCTGCATGTCTTTTTTAAATTTCACTCGATCACGTGGAGTAATGTAGACTCCACACACAGAAGGCACTCCAGATGAGAATCAATCCAGACAGCCTCTTGCTGTGAGACGACAATGCTAACCACTGCACCACCATGGCCAACCAATGCCACTATATGTGAAGGACATGATATTACACAGTCTGTTTCAATGAATAATACATAAAATAACACCTTGGAACTAACAGCACAGAGGGAATATGCATTACTGTCCTGGGTATAGATCTCCAACCTCCCCATCAAATTAGATTGCACACTGTTTGCTTGCAGAGCCACACCACTCTCTCCATGAACCAATGTCTTCCAATGTCTTTCTACCCACAGTAACTGCCCTTCACACAAATAATTATTTTTCACATATACACACATGCACACAATTTCCAGGGAAGGATGTTGAATTCTCCAATTCCACATAGCCTTTTTCCTGGGCCTGGCAGTACTGCCAGCACTCTGAAGAAAGTCAAAGACTTCCAGTTACCTGTATGCTGTAATTTTGCCAATTGGTATCTCTTGTTACTCTTCAGTGTAAATGGTACCCTCTTGTCAGCTAAGCAGCAGGGCATACATACACTTGTAATAAAAAAATACCAGCCGCTATAGCTTAAAGATAATTAAAATGGATTTTATTAAATAATAAAGTATCCCAAACACAGAATAATATATACATAGGTTGTCACATGGAAAAAAATAAAATAAAAAGCAATTAACATGTATAGAATGCATACAGAAAAAAATCTAGCTCCATGTGTCAGTTTCCCAGCTAGCTGCTACAAGAAATATTTAAAAATGACTACCTAATTTTCACAGATCAAATGCTCTCACAGCAAGTCCACACTTACTGCTACTCAACCTTTCATTAAATTGCAATTATATAGCCAAAATCTTTTTGTGACTTCCTTGTTACTATGGAGAGTGGTCATAAACCAACTAGCCCTACGCCCGTCACAATAGTCAGTTTGTCTCAGTTAGTTTCTTCTTTAATTGCATCCAAAATTGGTATTAAAGTGTTTCAATAATCCTTACATTGCAGTTGTGTTTCATCCTTGTCTGTTATCTTTGATGAAGGTACCATCTTGTCAGAGAATTAGCCCCTTACTCTGTCCTTTAACATTTATACAAACACAAATGTTTACTAGGTGACATCAACATGCCAAGTCAACATGACAGAACAGAAAAGAGAAAAAAGAAACAAAATGAATACATTTTGTTTCAGTCAGCCTGGCATAAGCACATTTCACAAACAATTTCAGCCAGGTATCATTTCTGGCTTCACATTAACTATAAATCTGGTTGTCATGCTGAAGAGTACAGAAAACTTAAGCTGGGTTAAGTCCTAAGAAAAATGATGATCACAGAAGGGGAAGTGTTTAATGGAAGGAGCAGTATGTTTGATGAGGACTGCTGATCAGTGCCATACAAGCAAGCTGAACAATGTTGCCTTTTCCATTCGCTTCTCTATTTGTCCAGCTTCTTTATTTGTCCATAAATCTGGATTTCAGAAAATAATGTAGATGTGCTTCACACCCTTTAGTAGTAAAGAACCCAAAATATCACCATATAAATCTACACATAATCACATCAAAATGTTACTATGATGGTAATACATTAAAACAGGACCTCATATATATATATATATATATATATATATATATATATATATATATATATATATATATATATATATATATATATATATATAGACAGAGAGAGAGAGAGAGAGCCCTTCAGAAGGACTTGTAGGTTAAAAACAGTTGAAAAATTAAGTACTCCAATAGTATGGGCACCACATTTTCTACTGCGCTAGGGAACTGTTGGAGAAAATCCAACATTCAGAATCTCCCAACCAGATCCCACTCCCAACATTTGAGGAGCTGGATATACACTGATTGTAAATAGCAAATTTCCAATGTATATTAGAAGTTTTAGAATGGAATTGCCTTAAAAAGTGGAGTAATCCCACAACAAATACTCTATAAATACTACAGTCTAGAGTAATTGTATATTTATGTCATTTTTTTTGAAAATCCTATACACAGATATACATTGTGTAGCACTTTGTAAATGCAATCAGCATGCTAAGAAACTAGTGTATTCATTTGTCATACATTATTTATCATGTATTTATCAGGCACACACACATACACACATAATGCATCGTTTCTCAAAGAGCTGTATTCAAAAATATCTCCAAGCAGCAATTGATCTTGCAACCTTTTGTTCTGAAGCACATATTGCAAGGATTACTCGTTGTTGAGAGACACAGGCACTCGTTCCTAGCTTAAATGAAAGTAACACGCAGAACTCATCTAGGTTTTAATTTGTCTCTGCAGCAGTGAAGTGAGAAAAAAATCTAATTAGGAAATCTGTCACTGCAATCAGTGTTCACCTCATTACCCTAAATCCCAGTACCAGCAATGATGGGTAATTCAGCACTCATATACAAATCACACTGCATGGTACTTCACTGAAAAATACATTTTTAGCAGCATGAGCTCATTTTGCATGTATTAAATACTTGCTTTTCTTTGCAAAATAGCAAACATCTAATGATAGTCGAGAACTTCTCCTGATATTTCTAACTTTCTAAGCAGCTTTTTTTTTAATTAAAACTTTGTATTTACAACTGAATTGAAAAAGAGCCTTAGAAACAATAGTATTACAAATGCTAGTTTTCTTTTTATGTTAGTTTGCAAAATCCAGTATTAATACTTTATAGAGGCCATTGTAGCCATTGTCTGCATTGATTCTGCATTCATGTTAACCAGAAAGTGATTGGACAAACTTCTTAGTGTGACAACATTTCCCTTTAATTTAGACCACTCGCTTACTCTGAAACACGTTAGCAACCACGGGAACAAACTATTCTTCTTTAAAGGAGATGTTACTCCATCTCTGTGATGTGGACAGATGAGATTCCTAACTCTGTTAATGCTATTACATCTCTGCGATGTGGACAGATGAGATTCCTAACTCTGTTAATGCTATTACAAATATGTGATGTGGACAAATGAGATTCCTAACTCTGTTAATGCTATTACATCTCTGCGATGTGACAGAAGAGATTCCCATCTCCATTGATGCTATTACATTCTATCAAGAATATTTTCAACCTTCTGCCCACACAAATGTTTTCTATGAAACAAACAGTAAAAATTTGTTGCAGTTTGGGTATGTCAGAGTGCATCTGTGTAGGATAATATTTATTGACTGATTGATTGATTGATTGGCATTTGATTAGGACAAATTTGTAGGATGGTACTGTGGTGCAGAGGTAGCATTGTCACCTCACAGCAAGAGTTTCTCCGGTTAGATTCTTGTCTGGAGTACCTTCTGTATGGAGTCTGCATGTCCTTCCTGTGTTCATGTGGGTTTTCTCCGGGTACTCCAGTTTCATCTCACGTTACAAAGATACGCATCTAGAGCGTTTCTCCCTGGGCCTCCCCAGAAAATTTATTTTGTTCCAAGTCGGACTTTCCCAGTAAACAAATGATAAATAAATAAATAAAATTAACAGGAAAGTCTAACTAGGTAGAATTCCATTTCCAGAGGAGGCCCGGGGAGGAAAGCTCCAAATTCTTACAAAACATTTTACGAGCAATAATTTTACAATCTTCAAAAATAAAACAAAAACACCTGCAGTTTAAATAATTATAACAAATTAGGCATAACATAAAAATATTTGTTAAGCATTGATACAAGTTATATGATGACCATTTAACATTCAGAAAATGTTATGATAATGTATAGAGAAATTAAAGGTAAGTTAGTCTAATACAAACAAGAATTGCAATATGAAGTGAGGGAAAATAGATTTATAGTATATTTAGAGAGTAAGTTAATGAAAAGAATTTGACAGAAGTAAGGAAGTAAGTGAGGAAGGGAGGGTAAGGAGGTATAAAGAAAAAAGGTATTTGTTCACATTTAGAGATATACTTTATCCAGTTTTTGAGCAATAACAGAGTCAGATTTTAGTTAGGAAGTCTTTCAGAATGTTTTTAAAAGATGGAAGAGTATTGACTTGATAGATACAGGTAAGAAGTTCCAACCCTTAGCAACCTTGTTTGAATACAGACAATGTACAGCAGACTGCTAGGTTTGTAGACAGACAGGAGTTTTTGGTCAATGGATCATAATGACCGACTGGGACCATAGCTGTATAGAATGTTTTTTAGTGCTGGACAGGCAGATGGATGCTGGATAATTTTATAGGTGGTAAGAAGCTCTGTATATGGTAGATTATGAGGCAGTTCTAACTAATTTAGGCTTTTTAGTGCTATATATTGGTGGGTTCTGAAGGGGGTATGTGCTGCAAATTTAGTATCTTTATTAGAGCATTATTTAAGTTTTAATTTTTGTGAAGCCTGGACTGGGGAGGAGATAAATAGTGACAAGTATAGTTTTAGTTGCGTTGGTGTAAAGCATCCATAGTTTTTGATGAGTTTTTCTTATGCAATTTTGTATACACAAATCAGAACTATCACTGTTAATAGTTTAATATGAGAAGTGACTTCATTGGTTGCATTATCAAAAGAGAGGACTTTAAATTTTATTTTTTCATGAAGGAAGGATTTGGGGGGGAGTAGTAGTTTGGTCTTTTTTGGGTTGTGCATGAGTTGTGATTTAAGAAGCCATGTTTTGATACTAGTAGAAATTATATTTGTGAGCTTCAAACTAGCATTTCTCCTGAGGCTATGTTCGTAGGTTCTTAGGTTCATAGGTAGGTACTAGGCTACTGGCCCTAGGGCCTATATAAGCCTAGCCAAAAAGGTACCCTGGCTTTCGCCACCCAAGAAAATTATTTTCCTGTGCCCCTGTCAAGCACAGCCACAGAAGTGATTCCTGGGGTGAAATTCCTATCTCCCATCCAATCATCAAGATTTTTCTTGAAGAGTGCTAATGAGGAGCTTTGTTTGATATAGATAGGTAGTTTGTTCCAGAGTATGGGAAGTCTCTGGGACAGGAATCTATCCCTCCAGCATGTTCTGTTTATTGTGGTGACGAGGTTTAGGTCCCTACAGCATGTAGCTCAGAGGGATTGGGATTTCTTTAAGTGGAGCATGTCCAACAGCTCTGGGTTTGACATAGCTTTTTATGTTAGGCAGAGATTGCTTTTGAGTAGGCGATGTGCGATGGAGTAAAGCTGGAGTTTTTTTAGACGGTCTGCGTAGGGCATCTGTTTGAGGCTGGTAATCCTCTTTGTGAGGTATTTCTGCAGCCTTTCCAGTTGTTGTAGATGTCTTGTGAGGTACATACCAAAAGGGGTGTTGTACTCTATAATGGATCTAATGAGTGATGTGTAGAGGGGAACAATGACCTCTTTTTTCCTGGATGAGAAACCTTTTGTGATGAGGTGGGCCACATAGAAGGATTTCCTGACTACTGTGGCAATGTGATTATCAAAGGAGAGACTACTGTCCACTTGTGTCTCAAGGTCTTATTATTTTATAATAATATTTTATATTACTATTTTATATTACATAATAATAATTAAGTTATAATAATGTGTAGAGGTAGAAAAATGGACTTACTGCACATTCAAGTGACCTAGGTACTCCAGGGAAGGAGTATGTTTTAGACCAGTCTTTAATTTGCACCAGTGGACACCAGCTGCTACTATCAGCCTAGCTGATAATGTTGGAGAACATAGCATTCTGAAACAGTGCCACTACACACATCTGTGTATGCTGCAAACATGGAGAAATTGCACTTAACTAAAGTTCATTGCCAATCAAGCTCTTATGATGTGGGAAAATGAGTTAAGGATGATGACAGAAAGCTCCATATGGATATGACTACTCTTTCAGGAGGGTTCAACCATACAGGCATGTTTGCCGCCTGTCAAGATATTTTCTTGACAATCAGCATTTCATTCTCATTCGGTAACTCCAGTTCTTGTGAGTGACTGTCAGGTATGATAAGTTATTCTCTCCTTCCTCCTGTATACTTCTAAAGTACGTTTTCCCATATGATATACTGTTTCACTTGCATTTTTAACAATAAATTAAGCTTTAAAAGGCAACCCAAAACAGTGCTCAATGTGGTCTTTTCATTAACAGATAATTAATATAAATCAACCTATTTCACATTCTGCAAAGTCAAGGCCTTCCTTTTGCAGTAGCAAAATAATGTACCCGTCTCTAAAATGTAACTTCTAACTCTTGTACTAAAAAATAAATAAATAAATAAATATAAACAAATAAATAAATCCCTTTTTGACACTGACATACCATTGTGGGTATTGACAGAGATTGTACTAAACTAAAAGATAGTCATTTGCCATTCAAAGTTTATTTTACATTTGTTGACCGGGCTAGTCTAACTGGATACATGTCCATTTTCAGTAGAGGCCCGGGGAGATAAGCTCCAAGACATGAATAAAATACGAATACAAATACAAATAACAAATTACAAACAACAAAAATCAAGAAAATTTGTAAGAAAAAAAGATAGCAAAAGTAGTAAAAATATAATAAAAATAACCAAGCGATGGTAATATATGCAGTAAGGCATAAAGGTTAGCACAGGGTGTGTAAAGAGGATAAGAGTCATAAACAGTGTAAAAAGAAAGGTACAGGGACATAGTACAGGTAAAGACAATAGTAGAGAAAGGAAGTTAGTTGTGAAGTGATTTTACTAAGAATTTATTAGAAAAAAAGGTATATAAGGAGAAGTGAAATGGTGCCCAATAGGGAGACATGAGAAAAGTATAGTAAGAAGGAAGATCTAACAGTGGATAGTGAGCAAAAGATAGGCAAGGTCAAGTATAAAGAGATAGATGACTAGTCTGGTTTGGTACAGAGGCATAGCCAGTATGATTTGAGGTAAAGTTTACGTCTATTTTTGAAGAGTGATAAGGAAGTAATTGAGGAGAGGTCATTAGGGAGAAGATTCCAGGATTTACCTACAGTATAAGAGAAGAGAGAATCCCCAGCCCTGTTATTAGATTTGGACGTGTGTACAAAAAGTCTGTGTGAAGAGCGTAGAGACTTCAGATTTTATAGGGGGTAATGAGGCTAGATAAATTAGGAGTATTAGAAGGTTTGTAAAGAATGTTGTGGGCAATGGCTAGTTGGTGAAATTTAATCAGGTGTTGTAGTTCTAACCATCCTAGCTGATTTAGATTTATACAATGGTGGGTTCTAAATGGGTTTCCTCTTGCAAAGCTTGCAATGTTATTATAGGATGATTCCAATTTGCTGAAGACAGTCTTGGCTAGATTAGTAAAAATAGGAGAAGCGTAAAGGAGTGTAGAGATCAAATGAGTGTGAGCTATAGTAGTCTTGGCAGTAGGAGAAAGGAAGGGTTTAATCCTATAGAGAGTGCCAATTCTTTTGTTGACAGTCTTTACAGTATTGTTGATGTGGATGTCGAAGTTCAGATTATTGTCGATGGTGACACCTAGTAGTTTGGTGGTAGAGTCTGGAGATATTATAGTACCATTGGTGGATGTCACAGAGAAATGAAGAAGAGAGGTCTTTTGAGTAGGAGTAAAGAGGAGGAGTTTGGTTTTCTTTGGGTTCAGAAGAAGGGAACGCTGAGTGAGCCATTGTTCTACTATGTTGAATACCTTCTGGGTGAGAGAGTGAAGGTCTTGGGAGGATGTGGCTGAGCATAGTAGTGTGGAGTCGTCAGCATATTGTATGCGAGTGGCTTGGGGGATAGCTAGATGAAGGTCATTAATAAATATGAAGAGGAGAGGTCCTAGTATGGACCCCTGGGGGACACCTATGGTAATGGGTAGATGGGTGGATAGAGTGTTATGCCATAGTACTGCTTGCTGTCATTTGTCAAGGTAGGATTGGAACCATTTTATGGAAAGTGGGTCTAATGACAGAGATTTTAGTATGTTTATGAGAATCTGGTGGTTTACCATGTCAAATGCTTTAGACAGGTCGATAAATAGAGCAAAAGAAAGATTATTTAGGTTTTGTTGTTTGTTGATGTAATCAGGAAAGGAGGACAGTGGTAGTGCTGTGTGAGGGTCTGAAACCATGTTGACAGTTGGAAAGTAAATTGTTTTCAATTAAGTGGTGGAGTAATTGCCTGTGGATACATTTCTCCATAATCTTAGCTAATGGAGAGAGTAGGGCAATAGGGTGTTAGTTAGATAGCTCAATGGAGTGTCCTCCTTTATGCAGGGGGATAACATGGGAGACTTTCCATAAGATGGGGATGTGACCTTCACTTATATTTCTATTTATCAATATGGAAATAGGGTAGGCAATAGCATTGGAGGATAACTGTAGAAATTCAGAGGGCAGTTGGTCTGCTGAAGGAGAGCATGGTTTCAGTTTATTCAAAAGGTTTTGAATAAGTTTGGTTGGGACTGGTTGGAACTGAAAAGGAGGGGGTGGGGTTGAGGTGTAAGAAGGTAGTGTGAAGGTATTAGGTGATAGTTGACTAGCTAATGTTTGGATAGCATCTATAAAGAAGGTGTTTAATGTATTAGCTGTATGGATAGGGTTTTTCTGATCTGTATTTTGGGGGTTTGGTGTAGTGGATTGACCTGGGTGGAGTAACTGCTTAATGCTAGCCCAGAATTTTTTTGGCCTGTTGTGATTAGGTTGTTGAAATTGCAAGTAATATTTTTTTATCAGAAAGTATGGCCTTCTTAGTGTCATTTCTAAGTTGTCTAAAGGTTTGTTGGTCTACAGGGTTTTTGGTCATTCTCCATTGCCCCAATATTTATTTCTGAGTTGAATTTTATGTTTGGTTTCATTGGATAGCCATGGGGCAGAATTGGCCTTAATTCTAATAGATCTGGTTGGAGCGTGATGATTGAGAATGGAAATGAAGGTAGTATTAAAGAAATGAATGGCTTCATCTAAAGGGAGGTGTTTTAAGGGAACCCAATTACATGCTCTTAGTTCCATTTGGAATAAATCAGGGTTAAATTTCTTTTTGGATCTAATATGTCTGATAGAGGTTAGAATGGAAGTGTTGTTTTTATGCCTGATGAAGTAGGTAAGTGAGTGGTCACTTATATCATCAGGGAGGGTTCCAGAATTATAGTAGTGAGTATGACTGTTTATAAGAATCCAGTCTAGTATGCTAGCTTTCTTGTTAGCTTTATTTATTCTGGTGGGTGAGGTAATGGTTTGAGGAAAAACCATGTAGGTTAATGTGGGAGGTAGGAAGGCTGGTACAATAGGAATTCCAATCCAAAGTTATATCGCCTAGGATTATGGTTCCTTGAGGCAGGTGTTGGGATAGCCAGCAAATAATATTTTCCATGGTGGCTATGTTATTTCCAGGGGGCAGATAGATACAGATAATGTAGATTGATTTGGCATTGTTAAGTTCACGTTTAGAGATTTGAATTTCAGTATGAGAATCTAGAGGTACATTACAGTTGTATGTGGTTAATTGCAATCCAGATTTGAATAAAATAACAACCCCTCCACCTTTCTTAGCTACTCTATCAGTTCTTAGGATATTATATCCAGGTGGGATAATTTCATTATCTTTGATGCTAGGCTTTAGCCATGTTTCTGTTAGGCAGATAATATCAAAGGAGTATACTTGTAGGAGAGCATGGAGATGAGTTACTTTGTTGTTAATACTAAGTATATTTAGATGAGCTAGTAGGAGGGAGTTAGGTGGTTTAGAGAGGGGGTAATTGGTTGATTGATTATGGTTTTGAAGAGAGACAGAGGTTGCTGTTGGGTCTGGGTTAGGATGAATATCACCGTCCTTTAATGAGAGGAGTTGTCC
The DNA here is from genome assembly GCF_019279795.1 of Protopterus annectens. Taxonomy (NCBI): domain Eukaryota; kingdom Metazoa; phylum Chordata; order Ceratodontiformes; family Protopteridae; genus Protopterus; species Protopterus annectens. Next base: position 673,603,064 of record NC_056751.1, on the reverse strand, counting down.
TAGATAGCTTAGGTTAGGGAGCTTGCTGTATGGAAATAACAGTCTCTTGAGATGTAGTGAATTATATTTAATATGTAGTGTTATATAATACATAGCAAGTAGGTAGCTGGGTGAGCATATTATGTTTGCATGGTTATGCAGATATGGTAAGAGTTGAGAGTTAGTATGTTGATTGGGGTAGTCAGTGTATGGATATATCGGGGGGTTCATATGAGGAAAGTAAATAGGCAAAGGTTAAAAGTGGTAGTGATACAAGAGTAAAAGAGAGTAGAATCTGAGAAGGGATGATAGGATTAGCCATTGGGAAGGATTGGCTATTTGTTAGAAATATATTTAGAGATGGAAGTGTTTAAGCTGAGAGTGTGTAGAGATAGGAGGGTGTGGTGAATATGGACTGGAGTGGTAAAGAGATGGGAAGATATGAGAAAAATTGGCCAATTGGAAATGTGTAGAAGTTAATGAGAAGAGGAAGGGGTGTGATTAGAAATTATAAGAGTAGGACCCCTGGGTGGGTGGGAATTGGGGGTAGGGAGAGGGTAGAAACAAAGAGAAAGGAAGAAGGCAAGACTGTGAAGAAACAATCAGTGGTTAGGTAAGTTAGATCAGAGATAAGGAAAGTAAGGAGGATTTAGCACTTGTTTGGTGTAACTGTTAGTAAGGTAAGAACAGAGAGGGTCAGAGAGATAGGAGGCTAGTGGCAGGGAATTAATGGATCCTTAGGAGAGGATTCAATATATAGTAACTTATGGGATAGGTGAATACTTAAGCAAATAGGTATGTGCAGCCACCTAGTGGAGAAACAGTAGAAGACAAGAGCACTTAGAGCACAGTAGGGAAAGGTAATAAGTACTGTAAGGGTCTAATAATGGGGTAAAAAGAAGTCCACAGAAGGCTGCTAGCAGTGGAACGCAGGGCTAAATACAACATAGACTGGTTACAATGACTTGCCCAGGAATACATACACTTTAGGTTGATGTCACAGGACAAGCAAAGGAAGTTGAGAGAACAGTGGAGGATCCCTGCATAGAGCTTCTTTTCTGTCTGGAAGCCAGGAAAATCAGGAATGGTGGGAAGCTTAGGTTAGGTTATGCACTGTAGACTAACCTAACATTCCATCTGTGTTGTCCATTTTCATTCTTCCTCACTGAAGGTTCTTGGATCTCACTCAGCCACATTTTCTAGATTTTGGTTCATAGTCTCAAGCTTCTCCCAATTACCATAATGCACTACAGTGTCCCTCTAGTCCAACCTTCATATGAAAGATAAATTAACTGTATTGAATTGTATCAGATTAACAAATATATATATATAACTATCACTTTAACAGACAAAATTAATTGAAGTTACAAGGCATTTGCCTTTTCACTGAAAGTTTTAAGATAAACTTGTCAACTGCCCTCTAATCCTATTTCCTGCTCTGAAAATGTGCTTCACATGTGTATGTAAAGTATGACAGAGTCTGCTGCTTGGATACTGATACACTAAAACAAAATTCAGCTTCTTCTGATTTCCACCATTTACTGCCATGAAAACTGTCTTAACTGTACTCAGTTTCATCCCATGTGCCTTCAGTTTCAGATTCCATTCCCCTATCATTTGCTGAAGTTTTTTTTCAGAGTCTGCTTGTAATATCACATTATCTTCATACAGCAGCTTTGTTGATCTGTCCACTCTGACTGGTTTCCTAATGTAGTCCATCACCAGTTTAAACAGCAGTGGACTCAGCGTTGAAACCTGATGTATCACTTCACCAACTGGGACCCCCTCCATGAGCTCAAATACAGTTAGTAGTTGTTTCACTGTGTTCTTATACATATCCTGTACTAATCTGACCAATATTTCCAGGACTTCAAACCATCTCAGGACTGCCCAAATCAGCTTACTCGGAACCTTGTCATATGCTTTCTCCAAATCTAGGAATTCCCAGCTCGTCTCTTTCCTTACCTCTAGCGTCTTTTTCCCATTTTCCCCAGTGCAAATATCAGGTGATTTGTGCTGCATACTGATCTAAATCTTAATATCTCCTATCTTAATTTCTACTACCTGCAAATTAATTTCTCAGAAACCATGTCCAGCACCTTCATGCAGTGTGACAGGACTTTGAAACCGCTGTACTGCCCACAGTTGTGAATGTCTCTTTTGTTCTTATACACAGGCACTAGAATTCTTATTTTACAGTTATCTTGAATACACCTTTCCTGCCTCATTGCTATGAGTACCCTCCAGATCCATTTCTTCCTAACTCACACAACATCCCGATCATATCTGCCATGACCTCATCTGTGCCTCCTGCGTTCCCTGGTTTCATTTCCCTTAGTGCTCTTCTTACTCCTTCTAGAGTAGGTCCCTCTTATTTTTTCATCATCATAGGCTGAGCCTGGGACAGTATAGCTTCTGCATACTTTCCTTTATTCATAAAAGCTGGAAGTACTCCTTCCGTGCCCATCTTCTTTATCTTTCTGGCTTTGTCTTGCAATCTGATAGAGCTTCTTTGTGCCATCTGCTGAGTATCTTTCCAGAAGATGGTAAAGTGTCTCTGATGTCTTGTTCTTTGCTGTTGTGACTGCTCTCTTAGCTTCATTGTTAGCCAACCAATATTCATTCTTTGCTTGATCTGCCTTTTCTATCTTACACTTTTTTCTGCACTCCTTCTTTCTTTTGATAACTTGCTGGATTTCTGCATTCCACCACCACCTTTCCTTTATTACCATATTTCCAAACCTGGCTCAGCCACATATCCGTCCTTTAGTCCACACACATGCTGTTTTGAGATGCTGTCAGTCTTCCTGATGTACTAGAGCCCTGCGTATTACCTTGAACTCCTGTACTTTCATTGCAGTCAATATCCAGGTCTTCAGCATAGTTCCTGTTGATCTTAGAGCCTTCTCTGACCACTGTTTGCAGCTGTGTATGGCCACTGCTGGTTTATTCTGATGGAGGGCTGTGTCACAGGAGATGAAATTGTAATCTCTGATTCTACCCTAGTGACATTTCCTTACTAAGAAGAATTCCACCTGAGTTGCATGTTGGCCATTATTATATATGACCTTATGACTGTCTCCATACGTCTCATCCTCTTGGTGCAAGAAATCTGGAGAAAGCCTACAACAATGGGGTTCAAAAGCCACCCAAATAGGGACAGATTTTAAATAGTTCTCCTATAAACTTAGAACGTGTCTAGAATAATATGATGTGTTAGCATGCATTTTCTGAAGAATATGTAGTCTGAAAATCAAATGTATGTAATTTTTAGTGACTTCAATCTTCAGTGATTTGCCAAAAAAACAAAACACAGATTTTATGATGAAAAGACATAAAATATGAGGCAAAAATCTGGACAGTTGAGAGGTATGGCTGTCTCTCTTGTTGAATTCTGAAACATTTGCATGAAACTAGCTAAACACATGGCTGGAGCACAGAAGAAAAAATAGAACAATTAAAAAAAACAACAACAACAGCACACAGCCCACTGCTGTCTCCAAAAGTATTTAATCACAGATTTTAAGAAGAAAAGGTCCAGTTTCTCTGATAAGAATCAGCTTCTTCAGTTCATCTGTAATCATTATCCATTCTTCCCATTATATAGCATCACAAAACAATCATGCAGTATGGTCAAAAATATTAGATGGAAAACAACTCCACATTTTTCAAAACCTTATCAAAAACATTATACACAAATGTACATAAAAATATATGTTTAAATATTAATCTGCCAATAGTAAAACAACATATTCAAAATAGTACATTTACCATGTAGTGGTTAAACCTGTAACTGCATCCTTAATTAAATGCAGCCAATGCAACAGAAGACAGCATAGGGTTGCAGATGATAGCTTTGTCACCTTGCAGCAAGAGGTTTCCTTGCCTGATTCTCAACTGGGTGTCTTCTGTGTGGCAACTGCATGTCCTCCTTGTTTCTATGTCTTTTCTCCAAGTCCTCTGGTTTCCTCCTACATTCAAAGGCATGTAGTAGGTGGTTTGGACCCTCCAAATTGGCCATAGGTGTGAGTGTGTGTGTACATGTGTGAAAGATGGAAGATAGCTACTCAGCAGTGTGAACATTGGCTATACATGATGGTTGATCTCACACCCCAATTTAATGTGCAAAAATAGTAAAAGGGGTTATTGATGAATGGATGGAATTCAACCAACATATACCAAAAAAGACCTAAAAATAAATATTCACCAACAACTAATGTTCAGAATTTATCATTAATTCCAGGGAAAAAATAACGTCTCTGTTTTTATCATCCATAGTCATTCTTTCTGGTTGAGTTTTTCATGTGCAAAATATATATTATACTTGGAACTTATTACTCGATCAATAGTTGTAAATGAAAAAAAGGCAGAACTATGTTGTGTGGTGTGCCTATATAAGGCATTTGACACATATTACATTTAATGTCACTCAAATGTTCCTTAATGCATATGCATTGACCTTGCTCGAATATAAAAATCATCATCATTATTAATTGCTGTAAAAGATTAGTTTTTAACAATAAAATTACAAGTATTGCAGTAGCACAAGAGAGCATGATAATTTTTAAAGCCATATTTCCAAAGACAATACTGTTTACTTATCACAGAGCAAAAAGTTTAAACCAAATACTGGGGTTGCATTAACACAGCGTTCCAATATAAGTTCAGATAATATTGTAAATGCATCACCAGGATGTTCTTCCTTTAGCAACTGCAATCCAACATGCACAGGACTTTCATTAATCTGTGCACAGCTGTGAATATATATAGCTTAGCGGGATTGTCTCTTTCTATTACCATCTCTATTTTATCCAATTCCTTCTCAACATGGCACTCTCCCGTTGCAACCCTCTGTGAAGACTAAAGAAAAATACATTCAATATATTTGCTTTTCCCAGTCTTCTATTATCTTCCTCCCATATTTAATCAACTCAGCTAATTCTGTTTGTTCTTTTTTCTTGCTCTCCATTGCCAACTCCTTTTCAAATTCTGCCTTTTATGCCATCACTATGTTTGTGTCCTGCCATGACTATGTCTGTGTCCTGCCATGACTATGTCTGGGTCATGCCATCACTATGTCTGTGTTCTTTGACTATTGTCATTGTATACTGTCTCCTGGAAGTCCCCATACCTCCAGTATGGCCATTCATTTGTTCTAATTTCTGAGCTCGGATTTCTTTGTAGTTTCACTCCTTTTTTTGGCTTCTTGATTTTTCTTCAAACCTTTGTTAATAGCCCTACATCTATAACTCTTTGATATAGCACACTGCTTCTCCAGTTTACTCCCAGTCTCTTGACGCAAGTTTGGTGCTGTTCTCCCAGTTCAGTATTAGTAAATTCATCTAAAAGCCCAAACCAGTATCCTTCTTTTTACAGTCTTATCCATTATGTAAACCAAACCATTGTGTTCAACTTTGGCTAACAGCACCTTCACTTGGCCATCCTTGACTTCATCCATCTTGCTAAGTAGCACATCCAGAGCACCGTCTTTTCTGTTACAGTCCTGCACCAAACAACACAATCCCTTGTGGTTCAAAAGTCAATCATCTCTTGCTCACTCTTTAACCTGCAGCTCGGAAAAGAAAGAGAAAGTAGAACAGAGGGCAGATGAGGGGAAGTAAAGTATTAGTAACTATGGGAGTGATGCATAAGAAACAGATATTACTAGAAGGTGGTGGAGCAGGCAGGAGGCCTCAAGGTTTTTAGTGATGTGGTAAGTCTGAGGGTATTGACATGAAGCTTCATTGTACAGGAATTTTTGAGTTGTGGTCTGAATTCAGTGTAACAAAGGACATCTTTTAGAGTGACTGGGAGTGATTTCCAGAGTTTTGGCCCTGAAGTAAACAGTGTATGGGTGCAGTACTGAAGTTTGGTTATGGGAGTTATGAGGTTTTGTCTGGATGAGAAATGGCTTCTGAGATCGGATGTGGAGGTTTTGTACAAGCATTTGTCAGCAAAAGGAAGATATGACTTTGGGGTTTGATAGAGAAGACAGCTAAGGATGATGTCAATTCCTCTGCTCTTTTGGGAACCATTTGGCCTTAAATAGTGTGAGGCAATGATGTTCTTGAGGTGGTGAGTTGATAATGAAGCAGCATATCTTATTTAAGTTGGCTTATAGTGTAACGGAGTTTTTTAAGAATGTTGTGAATATGAAAGTCAGTATTCTAGTTGGGCAAAAAGAATCCCCTTACCCACTGTAGCTCCAGCTAGGTCTTAAACGTATATGGAGATTCTCCTGGCCAGGAAGGCTAGAAAATTTATTTTGGAGCATGTTTTTTTCTATGTGAAGTTGAAAATTTAGGGTCTGGCTCTAGAAAATTGAATAATTTGCTGATTTCAATAGGGAACTGTTCAGGTCAGTTAAGTCAATGGTTATGGTAGCTTTGGCTAGCTTTTATTAGGGCCTAAAGAGCATAATTTTAATCTGGGAAGCATCTATTAGGAGTCTTTGTTAAATTAGCCATTTATTGAAAAAGATGTGTATGTGTGTGTGTGTGTGTGTGTGTGTGTGTGTGTGTGTGTGTGTGTGTGTGTGTGTGTGTGTGTGTGTGTGTGTGTGTGTGTGTGTGTGTGTGACAGACAGAGATTGACTGGATCTGAGAATGAACAGGTCATCAGTGTAGAACATAATGGGAATGTGAAAAAGGTTTTGTAAAGGAGTTTCCTGATAACTGTCGAGAACAGTAGGTTAATTGAGAACTTACAAACATGTGCAGCAGTTAAATGTGTGATGCTCCTGCACTGGCCCAGTAATCAAGGAACCTCAATCCTCACCATACCTCTCAACCTCTTAATGTAAGAAATCTGGACAAAGCCTAGAATAATGGAGGGACAACGGCCCAAAAATAGGGCCAGATTTTAAATTCTGCTGCTATAAACTTAGAAAGCTGATTGAATAACATGATTTGTGTTAGCATGCATTTTCTGCAGGATATGAAGTCTGAAACTTAAATGTATGTCATTATTTGGTCATTATTTAGTGACTTCAGTCCTCTGGGATTTGCCAGAAAACCACAGGTTTTATGAGGAACAGATCAAATATTTCAGTCAAAAATATGGATATTCTGCAAACATCTATACAGTTGAGAGGTAAGATCCTCACCAGTAACACCAGTGAGGGATGTGTACATTGGGAGGAAGACACGTACACACACAGTAAAGTACAATTTCCCTTAAGTGCACATAGAGATCACAGTCAGTCTGGGGCTGGTTTCTCCCTCTTTCTCCAGATTCCCAATAAGACTCCGCACTGGCACAGCTATAGGGTTAAGATCTCAGCCGACTGGTGAAGCAAAAACCACCAGTACCCTCTCTGTCCAACCAGTGCTTCATGTCCCTGCCCAAGTAGCTGACACACACACACACACACACACACACACACACACACACACACACACACTTTGAGATTTGAATTATATACAGACACACAAATACTCATACAGAAGGCTGGCACAGGTTCACTTGCTACACTCCTTCTGCTCAGACTATGAGGTAGTACCAGCTGCCACCAACTCCCCTCTCAAAGGGTGACCAATTCTACTGTGTAATGTTACTATTATCCAAATGGTAAGTGTGTGCAAGACTAAGGCTGTTTAGGAGTAGCCTATACAGTGTCAACAAATACATATTCAAGTACTCTAAGAGCTTAAATATCTCTAAACAAACCAGCCACAAGTAAAAGTTTTAACGTATCATCATGGAACTCATAAACAAAGACATCAGTAACCTCCAAACTCTGGATCCCACCCAGTTCAGGTTTGTGAAAGGCAGATCATGCCTGCTGAACCTGATCGACTTCTTTGAGGCAGTCACCAAAGCCGTGGATGAGGGTAAGGTGGTTCACACAGCCTATCTTGACCTCGCCAAGGCTTTCAACACCATCCCCCATTCTGGAATTATAGCTAAACTCACTAAATTAGGTTTAAATCCCTACGTCACAAGATGGGTTGCCAACTGGATCACTGACAGAACCCACACCGTAAAAGTTGCAGACTCCAAATCTGACCTCAAAGCAGTGACAAGTGGAGTACCACAGGGTTCCGTCCTGGGACCTCTCCTGTTTGGTATCTATTTCTCTGAAGTACAGGCTAACACAGAAGGCCTCTGGCTAATGAAGTTTGCAGATGACTGCAAACTAGGAGCCATAGTCAAGTCCCCAAATGATGTTGACATCCTACAGAAGGGCCTCACTGAGACAGACGCCTGGTGTCAGAGCCATGGCCTCAAGCTCAATGCCAAAAAGTGCAGTGTCATCCCCTTTGGTAAAAACTCTGTACCCATGAACTACCACATAGGCAGCAATCTACTTATCACCAAATGCATGATAAGAGACCTTGGGACCCAGGTGGACAGTAGTCTCTCCTTTGATAGTCACATCGCCACAGTAGTCAGGAAGTCCTTCTATGTGGCACACCTTATCATAAAAGGGTTCTCATCTAGGAAAAAAGAGGTCATTCTTCCCCTCTACTCATCACTCATTAGACCCATTATAGAGTACAACGCCCCTTTTGGAATTTACCTCACAAGACATCTGCAGCAGCTGGAAAGGCCACAGAAGTACCTCACAAAGAGGATTACTGGCATCAAACAAATGCCCTACACTGACCACCTCAAAAAACTCCAGCTTTACTCCATAGCATATCGCCTACTCCGAGGTGATCTCTGCCTAACATATAAAGCTATGTCAAACCCAGAGCTGTTGGACATGCTACACCTAAAGAAATCCCAATCCCTCCGAGCTACATGCTCTAGGGACCTAAACCTTGTCACCACAATAAACAGGACATGCTGGAGGGATAGATTCCTGTCCCAGAGACTTCCTATACTCTGGAACAAGCTACTCATCTATGTTAAGCAAAGTTCTTCATTAGCACTCTTCAAGAAAAATCTTGATAAGTGGATGGGAAATAGGAAATACACCCCGGGGATCACCTCTGTGTCTCTGCTCGACAGTGGCACAGGAAAATAACTTTCTTGGGTGGCATAAGCTATGGAACCTTGCTGGCTAGGCTTACAGAGGCCCTTGGGCTGATAGCCTAGTACCTACCTATGAACCTATATTTAATAATAAATAATAAAAGCACAAGGAAATTCTCATTAATTTAACACAGTGACAACAGAGTTCAGAATCACAAGAAATATTTTAAAACAACATTGCAGGACAGTCTCAGATAAATACAGAAAGCATCAAAACTAATCTTGCTATATGCCTATCTCTTAAGAGAAATCACTGTAATCTAGACAAGATACAAAATGCACAGACTCACTCTCTGAGATAGCTCTTAAATTAATAATACACATTACTGCTGGGTTAGCTGGATGACATCACTATTTGACACCTCTGGCTTCAGTTCCCAGGCTAACAGAAACTTAAAATTCAGCACCTCTGTGTCAGAAATAACTATCTCTTAAAAGTTTGCCTGGAACTAGAAGTTGTAAAACAGTTAAATACTGTTACCTTTGAAACCTGCAATTATTTTTGTTTCCAGACAATAGAAAGAATTTCTAGCTGCAGACATGCTGTCTCCTAGCTAAGATAAACACCATTGTAAACAATTCACTAATTTTCTTAGAGTTTACAAGTTAACTCTGGTATTTTCCAGTAGGGTACACTGTGGTTACATTCTTGAAGCTCAGCACATAACAAACACTTTTCTTACATTTGTAAGACAAGCATACAAACCATATTGCTATTTACAAATAACATATAGTTATTTACAAAATTCCAGCTAGCTGGGCTGACAGCCTTCACAATTCTGCCCCATGAAAACTCAAGTTAGTTTATCAAGTGATCTTTGAGAAAAGTTGCTTGAGAGGGTTAAGCATATCTGGGAATACTTACCCCATTCCCTGTCTTGAGATTCCATCTGCATTGGTATTGCTAACCACACTGCGGTGCTGAACTGTCATATCATATGCTTGCAATCCTAGGCTCCACCTTAGTAACTGGCATTTTGCTGTCTGGCTCAATATATCCATGTTAAGGGACTGTGGTCTGTAACTACAGTGAATTTCCTTACATACAGATAAGGCTGAATTTTCTGCAGTGCCCACACTATGTCTAGACATTCCTTTTCTACATCTGCATAGCATTCTTCCCTGGGTTGGAGCCTATAACTGAGATAAACAACTGGGTGCTCTCTCCCACTGAAGAAATCTGGCTAAGTACAGCCCGCACCCCATGGTTTGAAGCATCCACCTGCACAACAAATCCTTTGCTGTAATCTGGACTGGCTAACACAGGGGGTCCTCCCAAATCTCCTTTAAGATTCTGGAATGTCTGCTCGCATGCTACCCTACCTTATCTGGCCTGTTTTCCCTTCTCAGGTCTGTGAGGGGAGCATCGATATCTGTGCAGTAACAGAAACCTGGTTCAAGGCTCCCGAGAGCACCCCAGCACTACCAGGTTATACCTCATACCATGCTTTTCGGCCCCAAAACTTGGACCGAACCACAAAAGGAGGGGGAGTATCAATATTCGTCAAATATACCCACACCTCCAGGTTGGTGGCACAGCACGAAGCATCAGAGACTATCCATGTGCAACTAACAGTGGGTAAAACTGCCTTCCAGTTTATAGCCTGCTACAGACCACCCTCCCAAACACAGGAACCCCACTCGGCCTTCCTGAGAATACTGGAAAATATGAAGGTCTCTCCAAACACCATTATATTAGGCGACTTCAACTACCCAAACATAGACTGGGAGCATTACTCTAGCTCCAACACCCTAGCCCAAAGGTTCCTAGAATTTATAAACTCAAATGCTATGGAACAACTTGTTACCACTCCCACAACAGGGGAAAACCTACTGAACCTGATCATCACCAACATGGGGACACTATGCTCCAGACCAGAAGTGTATCCCTCACTGGTAAGATCAGACCATAAACTAATCTCACTGGATATTCACATCCCGACCCCACCCCCTGCCCAGAAAACCACAGTGAAAAACTCTAAAGCAAATTTCACACACCTCAAAACCAAAGCGGAATCCTTCAAAGCCCCCGGGCCTGTGGAAAATATGGCCCAGACCGCATAATCCTTTATAAATGCATTCTATGAACACCTTCAGGAATGTATGGATCATACAATCCCAAATAAAACCAAGACCCAATCCTCCAAAGGCAGACATCCTGTCTGGCGGACCCCAGCCATAAACAAACTATACAATAGAAGGAGGAAGCTACTACATGATAGAGCAAAATCCTAAAAAGGGAAGGCATCTCTGATCAGTATTAGCAAAAAACTACGGGCACTCATAAAATCGTCTAAGGCCAGCTTCGAGAGAAAGATTGCACAGGACACTAAGGATAATCACAAGGCTTTCTTTAGTTATGTTAGGAACCTGGGTGGGAATTCCCAGATATGCTCAGAATTAGTCCAAAATGACAAAAAATACACTGAGCCCACAGACATTGCCAACATCCTAGCTGACAGGTTCAGTGCAAACTTCTCCACCCCTCCCCACCAAAAGGGCAAATATCTATCCCAACAGAGTGCTGCCCCCCTGACATCTCAGATGCTCAGGTAAGAGCCGCCCACTCCAAAGCAAAAAACACAGCATCAATGGGACCAGACGGTGTCCCGGGCTGCGTCCTACATGAACTCCAAAAAGAGCTAAACCCAAACATAAAACTACTGTTCAATCTTAGCCTTACTACAGGATATGTACCCAAAGAGTGGTGTACAGCAACAGTGCTCCCTCTCCACAAAGGTGGTGCCTCAACGGATCCTGGAAACTATTGCCCCATAAGCCTGACTAGCTTGGTCTGCAAAGCTATGGAAAGGATCATCATGGACCTCATAAATAAAGATATTGGGGACCTACAGACACTGGATCCTACCCAGTTTGGCTTTGTTAAGGGCAGATCCTGCCTCTTAAACCTGGTTGATTTCTTTGAAACCGTCACCAAGGCCATTGACGAGGGGAAGGTGGTCCACACAGCCTACCTGGACCTCGCAAAAGCCTTCGATACAATACCCCACTCAGGCATTATAGATAAGCTCACCAGCTTAAATATAAACCCCTTTGTCACTAGATGGGTTGCAAACTGGCTCAAGGACAGAACCGACATGGTTAGAATTGCTGGAGCCATGTCAGACTCCAAACCAGTTACAAGTGGCGTCCCACAAGGCTCAGTCCTGGGACCTCTCTTGTTCGGTATATATTTCTCGGTGGTACAGGCCAACACGGAAGGACTGTGGCTGACCAAGTTCGCAGATGACTGCAAACTGGGCACCATAATCAACTCTCCAGCCGACACAAGCATCCTCCAAAAGGGCCTCATAGAAACAGACAACTGGTGCCAGAGCCATGGCCTCAAGCTAAACGCCAAAAGTGTATAGTCATCCCCTTTGGCAAAACAAAGTGCCCACAAATTACCACATAGGTGGTAATCCATTAAGTACAGAAGAAGTCATTAGGGACCTGGGGACCCAAGTTGATAGCAATCTCTCATTTGACAACCACGTGGCCAAAGTGGTTAGAAAAACATTTTATATAGCCCACCTAATCATGAAGGGATTCACATCTAGATCAGGGAGGTCATCGTGCCTCTTTACTCATCCCTCATCAGGCCCATAATTGAGTACAATGCCCTTTTGGGATGTACCTTACCAGACACCTGCAGCAACTGGAAAGACCCCAAAAGTACCTCACCAAGAGGATCAATGGGCTCAAACAGATGCCATATGCTGCCCGGTTAAAGAAACTCCAGCTCTACTCAGTGGCATACCGCCTGCTCAGAGGCGATCTGTGCCTGACGTATAAAGCCATGTCCAACCCGGAATTAATGGACATGCTGCACCTCAGAAAATCCAAATCCCATCGAGCTACGCGCTCGAGAGACTTGAACCTCAACACTGAAATAAATAGGACATGCTGGAGGGACAGATTCATAACCCAGAGGCTCCCTTCACTCTGGAATAAAATCCCAGTCCAGGTTAGGCAGAGTCCCACATTGACTCTCTTTAAGAGGAATCTTGATGAGTGGATGGGAGATCGTAGGTTTACCCCGGCTATCACTTCTGTGTCACTGTTAGACAGAGGCACAGTATACTAACCTCAATAAAAGGCATAGCAAAATTAATTTAAAATGGGTGGCGAAAGCCAAACACACCCTGGCTAGGCTTATAAATGCCCTAGGGCAGATAGCCTAGTATGAACCTATGAACCTATGAACTATAACTGGGGACGTACTTTCTGTAGTACCCTGCTGTCCCTAAAAATGCCCTCACCTGCTTCTTGGTAACAGATGCAGGCCATGCCTGAATGGCTTCCACTTTGGCAGGTTCTGGCCTAATCTTACCACTCCTCACACTATGTCCCAGGTAGGAGATCTCTGCCATACCCACCTGACATTGCTGGGCTTAATGGTCAACCCTGCCCTCTGTTGTCTACCCAGCACCTCCCTGACATGCTGAAGGTGCTCTTGCCAGGAGTGGCTGTAGATGGCAATATCATCTAGGTAAGCAAGGGCAAAATCTCCTGCTAGGATATGCTCTACTAGCCTCTGGAAAGTTGCTGGGGCATTTTTCATCCCAAAGGGCATCTTTGTGAACTCATAAAAGCCAAAAGGAGTCACAAAGGCTGGTTTCTCTATAGCACTGAGAGTCAAGGGCACCTGCCAGTAACCCTTGGAAAGAGCAATGGTAGTAAGATATTAATCCTCACCCAGCTGCTCTAAGGCTTCATCTGTCCTAGGCATGAGGTAAGCATCTGACTCTGTGTGACTATTTAATTTCCTGCAGTCCACACAGAACCTGGTGCTGCCATCCTTTTTTGGTACCAGCACCACTGGGGAGGCCCAGAGATTGTTGGACTCATGAATTACTCCTATATTGAACATTTCCTGTATCTTCTCCCTCAGAGTCTGTTTGACTCTCTCAGGCACCATAAAAGGGGCTTGCCTAATAGGCCTTTGGGATCCTGTATCCACATGGTGCTGCACCAGGTGGGTGAACACTGGTTTCCCAGTGAACATGTCCCCAAACTCCTGTAACACCGCTCAGATTTCTTGAACTTGGGTAGGGGATACTTGCTGGGATGCTGCTACCCCTCCTACTGAGGTGTCAGTCAGAGCCTCACTGAGGAGATCATTCACCAGATACCCCCCCCCCCAGCTTCCTCCTGCCATCCACTGCAAATACTCTGCACAAGGGCCTTTATATCATGGTAAAGTTTCATTATGTTAATATGGTACAATTTGTGACCCTGCCTCCTGCCTAGCAGTTCTACCATGTATGTAACATCACTGACCTTCCTTACCATCTTGCAGGGTCCCTCCCTAGCCACCTGCAGCTTGCTGTGTCTGACAGGAATGAGAACCATTACCTGCTGCCCTACAGCATACTCTGTAGCTCGAGTGTTTCTGTTATACCAGACCTTTTTCTGCTGTTGGGCTTCTGCCAGGTTCTCCTGGGCCAAGCCCATGAGTTCCCTGAGCCTTGTCCTGAGGTTTAGGACATATGTCATAACAGACTCCTTGTGAGATTCACACTCACCCTTCCACTCATCTCAAATTAAATCTAGAGGTCCTGTTACCCAATACCCATACAACAATTCAAAGGGTGAAAAGCCTGTGGATTCCTGGGGAACCTCTCTGTAAGGAAACAAAAGATGGGGTAAATATTTGTCTCAGTCCCTCTTAAACTGGTCTGGAAATGCCTGTAGCATGGTCTTGAGTGTAGAGTTTAACCTCTCAACAAGACCATTAGTCTGGGGATGGTGGGGGGGGGTGACCTTTAGGTACTTCACCCCACAGTACTTCCACAGACAAGCCAGCAGGTCTGACATGAAATTAGCACTTCTGTCAGTCAGTATTTCTTTTGGGAAACCTACCTGTTGAAAATCTCTAACAAAGCATTTGCCACCTTTTCTGCCTCAATGGAGGACAGACCACTGCCTCGGGGTATCTGGTAGCATAATCTACTACCCCTAGGATAGGATTTTTCCCTATCGAACCTGGGGTACTCAGAGGCCCCACAATATCCATAGCTACTCTCTAAAATGGCTCCTCAATTACAGGCAAATGCATCAAAGGAGCTTTCACCTTGTCTCCTGCCTTGCCTACCTTTTGGCACTGCTCACAGTTCCTGCAGCACCCTGTTTCATTTCTGGAAATCCCAGCCCAATAAAAGTCCTGTATAATACTTCTCTTTGTATGTTTTATTCCCATATAACCTGCAAAGGAAATATCATGGTCTATGGCTAGAAGTTCAAGATGGTAGGCTCTAGGCACTACCACCTGCTGTATTCTATCACCCTCTAGCCCTCCATCAGGGGACCACACCTTTGTCCCAGTATACAGATTCCCCTTTCCCTTGAAAATCAGGTGCCTCACTAGCTACCTCTCTCAAGCCTTGTAATGTAGGGTCTGAGAGCTGAGCCTGTCTCAGCTCTCTCTTAGTAACCCTTCCCAGCTCCCCTTCCATGGGAAGTCTGGTATTCTCTGACAGCAGTGCCTCACTGTCAGCCTGAGTACTACTACTCACCTCTGCCCTTGCAGTCACTCTGTCCAAGGGAACATCAGTACCCACAAGCAGCTGTGGCTCACCTTCATTTTCACTGGTACAGGGTAGCTCCCTCCCTGAAGTAACCACCTCACCAGACTTGGGTGCAAGTGTGTGGTCTGTCTGGGTCTTCCCCAGGCTACCAGACCCACATGCTCGTCTCCCAGCTTGACTGCATGTAACTGCATGAACACATGCTACTGCACTATCAAAATCATTCCCTGTCAGGACATCTTCAGGGTTATTCTCAAACACACTTACTTGCTGGATTCCTTTTCCACTCTCCCAGTCAAGGTGAACCCTAGCTAAAGGTATTTGGAATGGAGTCCCTCCTAAAGTTCTGACTGGAGTAGACTGCCCAAGCAAGCAGTGCTCCTTTGTAACCATTGCAGGCTTCACAATGGTTAGTTCAGAGGCTGTGTCTCTCTTAGCAATGGCCACTTTCCCATTCACTAAAATAGGATATAACCTCTTGTGGTAGTTCGATACCCTTATTGTCTCAAGACAACCTACTGTTGGCATTTTGTCATTTCCACTTACTGGCTCTCCCATCTTTTGTTCCCCACCTTGCCTCCATGGACATCTATATGCTACATGCCCCCCTCTGATTGCATTTAAAACATTTATCCCTAGGTCCTGAACTAGTGGCTTCCCCTTCTACTGGTGGACTCTATTAAGGCAGTCTGAGCTGCCTACCATGGGTTCCCTTAGACCCATGATCAGCATTGGGTGTCCCTTTCCTGTGCAGTGATGCCCTGCTTACTAGGTATAGGTCTCCCTTCTTCCCCAACTAATCTACAATATTGCATTGTCTATTAGCTAACCAGATTCTCATGTTCTCAGGCAAAGTGCTAAGGCCTTGTTCCCTCACTAAAAGGTCTGCCAGTCCTTCAGAAGTGGTGACGTGACATCCACTTACCCACCTATGAAAATAACTGCTTAGTTCAGCAACATATTCACACACAATTTCATCTGCCTTGTGTCTATGCTCACAAACCATTTTCTTATAAGCTTCAGGTGTTAACTTAAAAAATTCTAGCAAACAGTTCATTACAACATTAAAATTTAAACAGTTAGTATCAGAAAGTTTGGCCATTACAGTTACAGCTTTACCATGGAGTAAGGGGGTCAGGAACCGTACCCAGAGCCCTTGGTTAACATTATACTGTTTACATACCCTCTCAAACATATGAATGAAACTATCAAAATTATCCCCCTCTGTAAATTGTGAAAGAAATTTACTGACCTTTGCTGCTTCTAGGGTTCGGTTACTCCCTTCCCCATTACTTCCATGACTCTGGCGAATAGTCAGCATCTCCTTTTCACGTTGCCTCTGCCTCGCCTTCTCCTCAGCATCCAGGCATCACAGTTTATCATTTTTCTCAGTCTGTAGATGCCTCAGTCTCTGTACTGCTTCTATTTCTAAATGCCTGGTCTCCACCTCAAGTCTTTTTAACTCCAGATGGATTTTAAGTCCTCTGTGGAAAGGTTGAGCTTCCCATTTTCTGAGAGTTGTATGTTTCCATGGCCAGTCTGAGTGTCCTGCTGGTTGCCATTTTCTGATACATCTGTGTCTAAAGCTGCAATCATGTCTGCTTTCGTCAGGTTGGTATGCACCACTCCTTTAGCCTGACACATCTCAGACAACTTGCTCCTCTTCAGCTTGCCATACTCCTCTGCTGACATGCCTGCCTGCTCTCCCTGATTAACTAAGCTAACAAAAAAATAAAATAATTGTGATATGAACTATGAATGTTCACTGTGTGGCTGATTGAGAGTACAAACACCTTCAGTGACCACTGTACACAAGCTTCAAGAATTCAATATCCACATCACTACAAGCCAATTAATATGTGATGTGGCTATCTCACCACTGTCAACCAATTAATATGTGATGCCCCTGCACTGGCCCAGTAATCAAGGATCCTCAGTCCTCGCCAGTAACACCAGTGAAGGATGTGCACATTGGGAGGATGACAAGTACACATACAGTAAAGTACAATTTCCCTGAAGAGCACACAAAGATCACAGTCAGTCTGGGGCTGGTTTTTCCCTCTTTCGCCAGATCTCCAATAAGACTCTCCACTGACACAGCTATAGGGTTAAGATCTCAACCGAGTGGTCAAGCCAAAACCTCCAGCAGATTCTCTGTCCAACCAGTGCTCCATGTCCCTTCCCAAGTAGCTGACACACACACACACACACACACACACACACACACACACACACACACACACACACACACACACACACACTTTGAGATTTGATTTATATACAAACACACAAACACTCCTGGGGGAGGCTGACACAGGTTCACTAGCTATGTCCCCTTCTGCCCAGACTATAAGTTAGTACCAGCTGTCACCAACCACTCTTTATCAGCTACTAAAACGTCCTTCCCAAAAGGTGACCAATTCTATTGTGTAATGTTACTATTATCCAAATGGTAAGTGTGCCCAAAACTAAGGCTATTTAGGAGTGGCCTATACAGTATCACCAAACACATATGCAAGTCCTCTAAGAGCTTAAATATCTCTAAACAAACCAGCCACAATTAAAAAGTTTAACTATATTTAATAATAAATAATAAAAGCACAAGACAATACTAAGTAACTCAACACAGTGACAACAGAGTTCAGAATCACAAGAAGTATTTTAAAACAAGATTGCAGGATAGTCTCACATAAATACAGAAAACATCTACACTAATCTTGCTATATTCCTAACTATCTCTAAGAGAAATCACTGTAATCTAAAACTTGCTATTAGCAAGGCAAAGTGCTAGTGTGAGGATGTTTCTAGATCCAAGACAAGATACAAATTGCACAGACTCACTCACTGAGATAGCTCTTAAATTAATAATACACATTACTGCTGGGTTAGCTGGATGACATCACTATTTGAGACCTCTACCTTCAGGTCTTAGGCTAACAGAAACTTAACCTTTAGCACATCTGTGTCAAAAATACATATCTCTTAAAAGTTTGCCTGGAACTGGAAGTCATAAAACAGTTAAATACTTTTACCTTTGAAACCTGTAATTATTTCTGTTTCTAGACAATAGAAAGAATTTCTAGCTGCAAACATTCTGTAAAAAAACACAGTCGTAAACAATTCACTGATTTTCTTAGAGTTTGCAAGTTAACTCTCTTCTTTTACAGTAGGATACATTGTGGTTACATTCTTGAAGCTTCGCACATAGCATACAGTTTTCTTACATTTGTAAGACAAGCATACAAACCATATTACTATTCACAAATAACACAGAATTATTTACAAAATTCCAGCTAGCTGGGTTGGCAGCCTTCACAACATGCATTCACCTTGCGTTCTTCCCAGATAACTTAATGCAGTTTCAGTTAAGCACCGTTCTTGTTGGTATTGCTTCAAAGTAGGAAAACCAGAGCCACTTATTCAATTTTACAGCATTGCATTTGCATATAGGTACTGTGTTGTCTTTTGCACAGTCACCTTGCCCATGTGTGCCAAGAAAGGCTATGAATACCACTCACATTATGAGAATGACCACAATATTCCAATACTCCCAAACATAACCCATATGAGTGATACATAAAACATGTCACTGGAGAAACAGCTGGTGATAAAAGCTGGCAAAACAGATAATGGAATACAGAGCAGGATGACACTGAAAAATATGTATTCATGCCTAAATTAAGAATTTCTTAAAGTCTATTGTAATTTTGTAGCAGTAATGTCATTGTAGAGAGAGAAATTAACTCTAATGAAAGGAAATGTACAAGTAAAATTAATTATTATTACTCTAATTACAAGAAAAAAACTGCTAGTGCAACTTCAGAAAGAGAGAAGTATAACATTCATACAATAAATGACCTACAAGTACACAAAAACCTACAGGCAGGCACACATATGCACGCTTGAGCACACACACACACACACACACACACACACACACACACACACACACACACACACACACACTCAGAAGCACACACAATAAATCATATACACTCATACATGAAATGAACCACTTTTTCAGAGAATAACAAGGAATTTTACAGAATGCGATAAACTTCTTTATGGTAATATTCTATACAAAATATACTTTCAAAGTTCATTCTTAAAATATTTATTCATAACTCATTACTCTGCTGACCACAATTTAGCAGGGTTAAAAACTGGACAACAAACAGACTAAAAGATTTAGTTGGAGTTAATAGTGTCTGACTACAGATAAAATGTATTTCGTATTAAGTCATAAACTGAGTAATTCACTGCTGATTACTCAAAAGCAGTTCTAGTATTGATCAACAGCAGGTTACAAAATGGTATTTTTGAACATTGGGTGCATAGTGGAGGGTCTACCCCCACATTCCTGGTCTGTAAATATGCCACCTCTGAGGTTATACCAAATGAGAGAAAGGGATCCATGTCAAATGATTGAATGGACACATTGTCAAAACCCATATTGTCAAACCTATATAATCGACAATTCAGTCCATCAAAAAAAATTAAAATGCAAACAACACCTGCATACAACACAAACAATGTTTTTGCAGGGAGGCAAGCCGCCCTACATCCCACACTCCCCCTGCTAATTATATACCAACTTCAAGATCGCACTACAGTGGGGAAAAAGGCAAATTTCCTGATCGATACTGTAATGTGATCTTAGTCAGAACAGTTTGACAGACTGAATTTTCGATCATATGGATTCAAATGTACAAATTTTGACAATCTGTCCATTTGATTGTTTTGACAGGAACCTGAGAGAAAGTATGTTTACAGATGTCGGTGTAGTTGAGAGTATTGCATTTGAATACAGAGAGAGATGCTCATTTGTGAGCATGTGAGCTACAAACAGCTGAACCAAGAAAAAAAACGCCCCGTGTAAGGAGCATTAAGAATATTAAACACTGAATGAACATGAATGACTGAAAGAAAGAGTATAGGGTGCTTATAGAGTGGACCAGGTGCTCTGGGGGCTTTGCATCTGTGTGACAAGTTTATTGCTGGTATAATTGTACTTGTATCTGTAAAAGCCTTGAAATACTGTGCAACTGGTGCAAAGTACATGCTACCTCACATTGCAACCTGCCTGTTATATTAGTGCAATTGTTATGACATGAAATAATAGGACAACAACATTATATAAGATTTGTTGTCTGGGCACCATCACAGAAACAGGCACAGTGCAACACAGGTATGACTAAAGATTTCATCAAACTGAAACACGTCTAATGTTTATAAAAATGAGAAGCAAACACATTCAGAACTGAACTCCTCAGTCCAACCACATATGTCATTGGTGCAAATGTAGGTGAATTTAATAAAGATGTTTGCTGGGGGAATAAAGTATCTGTCTTATTTAGTCTAGTGTAATTTTCATTAGTTCTGATAATGACATCAGTAAAAGCAGAAAATGTTTTCTAATTTTTGGATACAGTCAAACAAAAGTCAGATGCAATGTAAGTTTGTCATATAGTGATGTGCATTGGCTATAAGAGGTTGCTACAAGAGAAGGACAGGCTGTGAAATAGAAAAGCCCTTAGCAGCCATGGCTATGCAGCTATAACCAAAGTAAAAGAAACACATTTAAATGCTACAGTCAATTTAGCAAACTATAGGGCTAACTGATGGGAGAGACAATAACTAAATCAGCTATTTAAACATCAATTCAAATAAAGGAATAACTGATAACAGTGCTGTCATTATATCGACCTGTGTACATGTCTGTATTTGTCTGTCCGACCTGTATAAAAGAACAACCAAAAGACACTTTTTGCCATACTGTTACTGTATCATCCCCAAAGAGTTTGTGCACAAACCTAAACACACACACAGAAGCAGAGTAGAATGCCCAACAAGGCAGCATTCATTTCTTAAAAATGTTTGTATACTGCTCTAAACAACATTATTTGAATGCAGTTTTTGTGTTTATATGCAATATTATAAACCTGTCATTGTGGAATAAACTCTGCATTACACTTTTGTTAACACTTCTTTAAAAATACAATATACAATATTTAAAAATGTAAAAATGAAAGCTGTAGGAAATTTATAGGAAATATTAAGAAATTTTTTTTTCAATAGTTGGAGATTAGTATTTGATTCTCACTACAGGAAACATGACTCGGCTTAAAAATTGCCCCCTAAGGTTATTAGCCCAGTAATCACTTATAAACCTATGAACTTTTTCAAGCAAAAGATACATCCAGTGGTTTTCTCATATTACTGAAATAACCCATGTTACTGTCACAATGGAACATAGATTTAAGGTTCTTCTGAGTACAATAAACTAGACTGCTACAGTTAGATGAATGATGGATTTAACATTTTTCTTCATCGTTGTATATACTTCCTAAATACTACAGAGAATAAAGATAAAAACGTAATATACACTCAAAACTATATTTCTCTTCAGATATGCATATCAGAATTTATTCGTTTGCAACAGATGATCAGTTAGCTTTGCAGCAGTTATAAGTAGTAATTACCCAAAGGGATTTTTAGATTTTCTTTTATTAAAACTTTTTTTATGAAAAAATGTTTTTGTTTTTTTACCACTAATTGTATTTCATAATTTAACAAATGTACACATTTTATATAACAGTAAACAGTACTTGTACAATTTTCCTTCCTTGTTATTTTGTTTGACCCTTATATGGCAGCTTGCTTCATATGGAATTAATATTCACATAAATGAGCTTAAATGTTATTTTTATAAGAATATTTAAAAAAAATCAGAGCAGACTCCTTACTATCTGATCTTTACTTTGGTTAATGTAAAATTCTTGTTAATCTAATAAACCAGTTTTCACTCTTTCAGATTCTGAATAAGTCCTACCAAACGTATTACTTTTATTTTAAATTAAGTACAGAATCCTTTGTAGTTGTCATTGCAGAATCCTTTTTGTGGCCTCGTCCTCCACCCCATAAGTCTTTCTTCCTATTTTGTTTCCCAGCCTCCACTACCTTAGCTGTTTCTTCATTAACCTCTTGCTGACTTCTTTGTCTTGCAGATTTGTAGGTGAAATTCAGTTGAAAGATCTCATTAGCATCTTACCTTGAATACTATAGTACAGAAGAAAAACACTCCACATTAGGAAAGGTGATAAAGCAGATCTTCTTTTCCAACTCTTTTGAGGAAATGTCATGGTTGTGAACAAGTGCGACAGGCGAGGTCTTGCCCATTTGCTGCCTGAGATCCAAACTGGCAGGCAAGCAGCAATGAATGGCCCCTGACATTCACTTCTTCTCCCTCGTTTCACACATTAATTCTGCTTTGGATGCTCCCATTGATTAATGCTTTATTGTGTCTGCAATGCAACAACAGGGAGAAAGAGCCACATGACAGATTGGGAACACTTCAGTACTTCAACCTCACAAATGTTTTCATTCAATCAGGGATCCTAAAAAAAAGAGGATGGCCCCCTTCATTACTTTCAGAAAGCAGGGTCATGTCAAAAGTCTCCAGTTGCTCATTTACATAAAATTATTATCCCACAAATACACTGAATTTATGATGTTATTGTTCTGCATTACTGTTATAGCTATATGGCTACATATTATAAGCATGCTCTATCAGGGTAAATTTTTTCTTGTGAACTCTACAACTTGAGGTTTCTGACTTGCACTTTGCTCCATTATATGTGCAGAACAAGTTAGGTGTGTGTAGCATGACCTTTCAACCATATAAATAATCCATGGACAGCATCATGGTCCAATAGTTATATATCTGTCTCACAATTCCAGAATTCAGTCATAATTTCTTGTTAATGTGAGTGGTGTTCAGTCTTTCTCTATATATCTCTGTACATTTTCCCTGGATACTGTAGCTCCTGCCAAAAAGCATTCTGGTCAGTTAGCTTCATTAAGTTGTTCTATATATGTTGTATTTACCCCTGCCCTTGTGGCCTGGGTCATGGTTAAAATGGGTCCGTATATATCAGCCTGTTTACCCAGTTAAACAATAAACAAAAGAGAAATCCCATTCTAACAGCACTCTTGAATTTATTTCAAGACTGTGGCATGTCATCAACAATGCTGCGTACTTTACCTGCAGAAGTATTTTTGTAAATGCTGACTGTGTATTGCATCTCTCTAAGCAGAGGTACTATACTATGCACAAAGCTGCAGATCAGAGTTTGAATATAATAATCCCTGCCTCAGTCTAAGTAACGTAGGCATGCCCTTTACCATCCCCTTTTCCACATGACAAAATCTGCAATGTGTTCAGATAAGAACATCACATTACAGACACCTGCGTACTACGGGATTCAGCAAGGAAAAAAAAACATGGCAAATACTTTCTTCATCTGAGGGGAAGAGAAGATACAAAACATATTAATGTCATTGTCAGTCGACCATCTGCATGGGAGGTTTGTTAAAATTCTGCGTTAAAAACTAATCTGTGATGCTTAATACCTTATACACTGATTAACTGAATGAAGTAAGTAAAAAAGGCTATTAGCATAAATTCATCTCATTCAAAAATGTTAAGAACTTTGTGAGAAATCTGCAAAATGTTTTACTTAGAGAATTGCTTTGAAAAAAAGTTTAGACTAATGAGAATGTTAAGATGTAAGCTTTAATGAAATGAAACGTTCAGTGAACTGACCTATACTCATGGTAATCTGTATCTGTGGGGTCGTTAAATGACAAGTCAGAAATGAGGTTTTAATCAGCCAAAATAAACAATCGTGTACATAGTCTATGTGGTTGTTATTGGGATTTACAAGTATAGCTCCAAACAAATAAATAAAACTATTGTTTACTCATTGTGGAATTATTTTATAGTACAATTCAGTACAGATCAGCATCGCCTTCTTTCACAGGGCAGAAAATAAGTTTAAAACAAATTAAATATTTCATTAAACGATACCAGCTTCATAAATGAATAGAGCAAATATTAAAACCCAAATTCTTATATTATCTTAGAAAATGTCAATGTGGAGTAATTTAATAACTCATCAGCCAGACCAGTTGTGTGTTATATAAGGCTAAATCATTATCTAATTAAAACCTTGACCCATGCTGAAATGATGTTTTGTCAAAGCTGCATTAATATGTATAGTTTTGCACTACACGTCTGAGATGTATTATTTTAAGCACTTTATTTTTATCCTTACCTGTATATAAAATTGTATGCAAAGCTTTTCTCTCTACGTCTCAATGTAAAATGGGCTCTTCTGCAACAGACAACCTTCTGAATAA
Source organism: Protopterus annectens (assembly GCF_019279795.1). Taxonomy (NCBI): domain Eukaryota; kingdom Metazoa; phylum Chordata; order Ceratodontiformes; family Protopteridae; genus Protopterus; species Protopterus annectens. The sequence continues at coordinate 673,578,375 of NC_056751.1, read as the reverse complement.
AAGATAAAAGATGCAAATAAATAATAAACACCAAAGTCTTGTGAAGACAGTGAGGGATGTCAGCAGAATTGGTAACCGTCTCACAGCAACCAGACTCCAATGTAAAGGTAGGAGAGTCTTCATAATCTCAACCTATGTCCCATGCCATGCCCAGCCTAGTCAGCACATGTAGGCAGCAGTCCCGCGGTCTTCTAGGTGAAGAAAGGAAAAATGAGTTGGGGGTTGATAATGAGGTAGACGTCTTTCTAGTAAGGAAAAGGCACTGGGGTAGAATCCGAGATTACAGAATCATTCGCAGAGAAACAGTTGGCCCACAGTATAAACCACTATTGATCACAATCAGCTGCAAACATTGGTCATACAAGATTCCAAGATCAACAGAGACTAGACTGAAGACCTGCAAGTTGATGGCAGCAAAAGCACAAGTTCAAAGAAATACTCGGGGATCTAGCACCCCAGGAAGAAGAAGAAATAAGTGTGGGCTGAAGAAGAATAGCAGCATCTCAAGACAGCTTGTGTGAAGACACTAAAACAAATACATGGCCAAAACAGGTATGGAATAAAAAACATAAAGAAAGATCATGGTGAAATGCAGGGGTTCAAGACGTAATCAAAAGAAGGAAGGAGTGCACGAAGAAGTGGGAGATAAAAAAGATGGATCAAGCCAATAAAGTGATGGTTGGATAGCAAAGATACTATGAAAGCAGTTAAAATGACAAAAGCAAGGTGTCAGAGAAACTCTACCAGCTTCTGGAAACTGCCCCATCAGAAGGATCAAGGAAGTTCCATCTAGATGCAAGGCATCAACAAAAAATTAAAGTTATCACTATCAAACACCCTTCATAAGGGATACCAGCAGCAATCTGCTTATCAATCCAGAGGACATCAAAAGTAGATGGAAGGAGTACTTGTAGAAACTTCTGAATGAAGTATGTAACACCTACAGAAGCAGTACTGCCAAGTGCACAGGTATGATTAAAGAGGGGAAGAAATACTCTAGGAAAAAGTAAGATGAACACCAAGAAAAATGACATCAGGAAAACAGTTAGCCTATATGAACTCATAGCAGATATGATCAAGATGTGTGCTTTAGGAAACAAATGGACACTGAGGATAATCACTACAGTATGGAGAGAAAAGCATGTACCAGATGACTGGAGAATCAGAATTCTGGTACTGGTGTACAAGGACAAAGGGGACATCCACAACTGTAGGCAGTAGAGTGGTATCAAACTCCTGTCACACTACATGAAAGATTGGGAGAGGGTGACTTATTAACAAATAAGCAGAGTAGTAGGATGAATGGTGTTGATTCAGATCGGGATGCAGTACAACTGACCCAATACTTGCAGTGATGATGGTTCAAAGTCCTGGAAACATTGGTAGAATTAGTGCAGGCAATGCAAAAGGCCCAACGACACAAATACAAACAGAATTCAGAGTCAAAGACAGAGATTCACAGTGAGAGTGGGTATGCACCAGGATTCGGCTCTGAATCCACTCCTGCTCATTTTGGTAATGGATTAGATTTGCACACAGGTGAGAGAGGACAGATCAACAAAGCTGCTGTGTGCAGACAATCTGGCACTACAGGCATACCCTGAACAGGAATGTCAGCAAATGTCAGGGGACTGGAATGCAAAACTGAAGCTGCATGGGATGGCGCTGAGTACAGAAAAGGCAGTGGTCATGACAGCAAATGGGAAAAATCAGAAGAATTTGAAATTTGAGATTGAAGGGAATAGTGGGTCAGTTTAATAACTTCACATATTTGGGACATGTGGTTGAGGAGAAGGGAACTATGAATGAGGAAGTTAAAGCTAGAACCAGAGGTACTGCAGTAAATCCCCACAAAGTGTCAGGGGTAGTAGCTGGCAAAGGAATGTTAAACAAGCTGAAGAGTAAAGGTTAGAACACAGTGACACAATCAGTGGCTGTGTATGGCACAGAAATCTGAGCAGTGAAGGCAGAGCAACTGAGGAAATTTGAAGTGATAAAGATGAAGAGTCTGAGATGGGTAAATCAGATGCACATTGTGAGACAGACACAGATATGAGCACATCACAGCAGAAACCAAAGCAATTCCAATTGCAGACAAAGTCAAGGAAAACAGGTTATGGCTAATCAATCATATGTGCAGAAAAGCAGAAAACAATATGTAGATTTGGGAGAAACAGAAAAATGGCAAAAGGAGATGAGGATATTCATCCAAGGGATGGTTGGATTGCATAAGAAAATTTTATGTATTATTTACTTATTTGATGTTTGTTTACCGGGAAAGTCCACTTGGACAGAAAGTGCCCATTTTCAGCAGAAACCCAGGGAGAACAACTCTACAATCACAATATTTCAAAAATCAAGTACATATATATATATATATATATATATATATATATATATATATATATATATATATATATATATATATATATATATATAGATATATTTTTTTTTTTTTACAAAAAAAATCTTTATTAAATTTTCACATTTGACATAGACAGTCTTACATTTATATAAATGAAAAACGAACATTGACAGGTATCATGTAACATTACAAAAACAGCAAATACAAATATTTTCTACCACAAAGTATCAAGTTGCATTACATAAACAGCAAGTACAGATATTTTAAATCACAAAGTATAATGTTAAAGTACAAACATAAGCGTGAAAGAATGTTGTAATGAGAAAAACATTGAATGCATGTTTCATAGCAGAATGTAATGAAAATAACATAGGTTGGAAGAGAATATGTGAGGAAAAATTCAATAGTTACATTATTTTTTACATAGATTAGTGGTAAATGAGACCTGAGACAATTCTAATAAGATATTTAAAGACATATCAAAGGCTCCATGATTAGAGACAGTGAGGTGAAATTGAGATATTTCTTAGTATGAGAGAGGGGTTCATATTATGGTTACAGAAGGTAAAAGGAAGGAGAGAAGGAGATTATATGGAGTGCAGGGTGGCGTGCTTTCAGGTAGCTTAAGTGAGTAGAGAGGAAAGAGGAAGAGGGAAGGTCTGCAGAGATTAAATAAGGTTAGGTAGTGGGGAAAACAAAAAGGACTGAAGTATGGGGCTATAGAGGGTAGTGAAGTGTGATTTAGGTTGAAGGGGGTAAGTGAAGTATAGTGAGTAAGTTCAGCAAGGATTGGCACAGGAGAAGGCCCAGGATTTTGTAAGGTATTCTTTTAGGGAATATTTAAAAGTGGCTAGGTTACAAATAGTTCTGGGGGTCAGAGGTAACAAGTTCCAGGTTACTGCTACTGAGTATGAGTATATCCACAACAGGTAACAAGTGTGACTCTGTCATTGTCCATGTTGGTGTGAATAACTTGAGATGTACCTCCCTGGACTATATGAAGAAAGACATGATTGAGCTCTCAGAGTATGTGTCCCAGGCAGGTATGACCTTAGCCCTAAGCAGCATCCTACCTTTACCAAGAATGATACCACAATACCAACAAAAATAATTGACTTGAACAATTGGCTTAGCTTCTGGTATCTTTCCAAGGGGATCCTGTATCTGTCTGCCTGGGATGGCATGATTGACAGCCCTCAATGCTTTGCCAGAGATGGCCTCCACCTGTCACACCTGGGATTCTGGATCCTGGCCAAGGCTCTTGCCTCCCCCATTCTGCTATGTCCCAAAGACAAATATTCCAACATAAAATATCTGTCAAAAAGCAAATTGAAAGTCATGCTGCTTAACGATAGGAGCCTTAACCTGAAAATGCACTCAATGGAGGCTCTCCTCGCACTGGAAGATACTAATGTCTGTACAGTCATGGAAACTTGGTTCAGGGCTGAGCAGAGCACCCCTGCCTTACCAGACTATACCTCATTCCACACATTCCGACCCCAAAACAAGGTCGGAACACTAAGGGTGGTGGAGTTTCTATCTTCATTATGGGTAGACATACCTCCAGACTGGTTTGCCAGCATGATGCACTTGAATTACTTCAGGTGCAACTGACAGTTGGCAAGACACCCATCCAAGCTATAACCAGCTATAGACCCCCCCTTCCATGACTCAGGACACCCACTCCTCCTACCTGGATCTACTTGACTCCATCAAGGTACACCCTAATACCCTGATCCTTGGTGACGTCAACTACCCCACCATAGACTGGGTAACCTATTCCTGCACTAACACACTCACTCAACAATTCCTTGACTTTGTAATGCAGTAGGCCAGCTCATCTCATCCACCACAAGGGGAGATAACATTCTGGACTTGGTTCTCACCAACACGGACGACCGCTGCATCACTCCCATAATATGTTCTTCCCTGGTGAGATAAGATCATATGTCTGTCTGTCTCATTCAAAATTTCTATCCCCCATCCCACCCCCCACAGGCATAACCAGGCTAAAAAACTTCTCAAAAGCTGACTACAACCTCCTAAGGGAGGGTATCAGTAGCTTCACACCACCGCCCCCTCAGAGGTTGCAGACAACTATGCTGAACAAGTATGCCAGTGTAGTATACAAACACTTGTACAACTGCATGGACTCAGCCATACCCAACAGAACTAAAACCTGCTCCTTAAGGAAACACAAACCTATCTGGCAGACATTCTCTATCAACAGGCTTTACAATAAAAGTAAGAAACTGTTGTCCAAGGGTAAAAAGGAACAAATTCCAAACAGGAAAAACTCCCTCCTCACAAATAAGATCACTAGTGTAAACCTCCAAAGTCAATTATGAATTGAAACTGACCTCTGAAACAAAAGGAAACCACAAAGCCTTCTTCAGTTATGTCAAGAAACTCCATGGCAAAGCCCAGGTTTGTTCTGAAATAGTACTTCACAGTACCACTTACACTGATCCTGTTGACTTAGCCACCTTGCTAGCAGATGAATTCAGGACAAACTTCACCCCCATAACCTCAAAGGCCCATTCACCATCCCCAATACTTGTCCTGCACCTCACATCTCCAGAGATCAAGTGTTAAAGGCCCTATCCAAGGCAAAAACACAGCTTCCATGGGACCTGATAGTATCCCAGGCTATATTCTGCACCATCTCCAGCAAGAACTAGCTTCGTCATGGAGCACCCTGTTCAACTACAGTTTAACTACAGGCTTAATTCCAGCAGAGTGGAGAAATGACATTGTCATCCCCTTCCACAAAGGTGGTGCCACTACTGACCCTGGAAACTATCACCCCATTAGCTTGACAAGTCTGATCTGTAAAGCCATGGAGCATATTATTATGGATCTCATAAACAAGGACATAGGCAATCACCAAGCACATGAACCCACCCAGTTCGGATTCGTCAAGGGCAGATCTTGCCTGTTGAACCTGGTTGACTTCTTTGGGACTGTCGCCAAGGCTCTGGATGCAGGAAAGTCAGTACATACAGCTTACCTTAACCTGGCTAAGACCTTTGACAGAATCCCCCACTCAGGCATCATTGAAAAGCTAATAAAATGTGGTGTAAATCCCTATCTCATCAGGTGGGTGGCCAACTGGTTCACCGCTAGGACACACAAGGTCAAAATAGGTGCCTCCACCTCCGACAGCAGACCTATCACTAGTGGTGTTCCCCAGGGATCCATTCTTGGACCCCTACTATTTGGCATCTACTTCTCAGAGGTCCAGGCAAAAACAAAAGCCTGTGGCTGACCAGATTTGTGGACAACTGCAAGTTGGGCGCTGTCACTGATTCCCTAAATGATGTTAATATACTGCAAGCTGGTCTCACAGCAACAAAGGACTGGTGCCAAAGTCATAACCTTAAGTTAAATGCAAAAAAATGTATTATTATACCATTCTGCAAAAAACATGGCCCCTACTGATTACAACATCAATGGCAACCCCCTAAGCACAAAACCTGTGGTGAGAGACCTCGGTACTCAGGTTGACAACACTCTCACATTCGACCATCATGTAGCGGGAGTGATCAGAAAAGCCTTTTATTTGGTTCATCTCATAAATAAAGGGATTTTATCCAGAAAAAAGGAGGTTATTACCTCTCTGTACACCACCCTTATTAGGCCAATAATTGAGTATAACGCCCTGTTTGGTATGTACCTCTCCAAACACCTGCACTAACTGGAGAGGCCACAGAAATACCTCACAAAGAGAATCCATGCCCTCAAACATCTGTCCTATGTGGACAGGCTCAAATCACTATCACTCTACTCGATATCATGCAGATTGCTCAGAGGTGATCTGTGTCTCTCCTACAAGGCAATATTGACCCTGCCCTACTAGAGATGCCCCATATCCATAAGTCTAACTCCTTGCACATTACCCATTCAAAAGGCCTAAATCTAATATGTGACATCAACAAAACCTGCTGGAGAGACAGGTTTGTCTCCCAGAGGCTGCCCCATCTCTGGAATAGACTTCCCATACATGTCAAACAGAGTACCTCACTGACCCCCTCTTCAAATGCAACCTCGATGAGTGGATGGGAAACCACAAATTTGTCCCAGGGGTTCCACCTGTGTCCCTCATTGGCAGGGGTGACAGGTGCTGACTAAAGGTGCTTTTTTAGGAATAAACTCTTGGTTAAGCTTGTAAGGGCCCCAGGGCCATTAGACTAATAACCTCCTATGATCCTATGATCCTATAGGCTTTGTCCAGTGGATTTATTCAGTTTATTTATGGGGAGAAGCTGTTTGTCTTCTGATCTTAGAGTTCTTTTTGGAAAATGCATGTTGATTAAAGGGGTAAGAGCTGGGCAGCCTAATGGTTTGTATATGATTTTATGTTTTGTTATAAGATGAATGTAGGAGAGGTGGAGGAGAGTTCCAGCCAGCTAAGGGTATGCAGAGATTCAGAGTGATGGGTAAAGGAGGATGAATTAGTAACAAACTTGGCAATTTTGTATTTTGTTGTAACTGTTTTCAAGTATTTTTTTTTTAAATGGAGGATTGTAAATTAGTTAGGATTGGTGCTCCATAGAGTAGGGAGGCAAAAGGTAGGCTTTGGCTACAGTAATTTTTGTGGGTGTGCTCAGAAAATGAATGTTTCTATATAGCATTCCTAGCTTTGGGTGGGTTTTCTTGATATTGCTTTGGATGTGGAGGTCAAATTTAACATTATCCTCTATTATGACTCCTGATCGTTTGGTATGATGGACTAACTGGATTCCAGTGCCATTTGCCGAAAAGATTTTGAAAGATCCTTTGTTAGGAGTGTGACTTTTTGGAGTAAAGAGGAGGAGTTTGTTTTTTGGGGGGCTGAGTAGGAGTTGTGCCATTGTAAGCCAGGCTTCAATGGAGATGACAGCTTGTTAAGTGATTTCTTGGGGGTGAGTTGAAGTGATTGATGAGCTGATGATGGTAGATTTATCTGCATATTGAATCGAGATGCCTTTATAAGAAGATGAATGTAACTTATTGATAAAAATATTGAACAGTAGAGGGCGAAGGATGGATCCTTGTGGGACTCCTGTGAACGTGAGAAGATATTTGGAGATGGATCCTTGTCATTTTACAACTTGTTTCCTGTTGGCAAGGTAACTAGAGAACCATTGAATAGATGGAGATGCTAGACCCAGGGTGGAGAGTTGATTGAGGAGTTTACTGTGATACTGCAGATACAAGTTTATTAGAGTTGCGAGCCTTATTAACAGTGTCTGTAAATTATAGTGATGCAGTGCAGGTGCTGTGGTCTGGTCGAAATCCATGTTTCATATTGGTGATTAGCTTATTTTGTAAGAGATTGTGGAGAAATTGTTGATGGATACATCTTTCAAGGATTTTAGAAAAGGGAGAGAGGATGGCTATGGGACTGAAATTTGAAATGTCAGTGGAATTCCCTCCTTTATGTAATAGGGTAATGTGTGCCATTTTCCACAAGTTAGGGACACAGGATTCTGTTATTGATCTATTAATAAGAATGCTGATTGGGTATGTTATTGCATCTGCAGCTAAATTTATGTATTCTGGGGGAAGGTTGTCAGCTGAGGAGAAACAAGGTTTTAGTTTATGTAAAAGCTTTTTTATGAGAGTTATAGAAACTGATTGAAAGGTAAAGTGGGCGGAGTTGTCTGCATGTGTATTGGAGGGTTGCAGTTGGGTAAATTTTGTGAAGGAAATGTGGAAGGGGGTGTGTTAGATGAGTTTGAGGTTAAGTTGGCTATGCATTCTATGAAGTATAGGAGGTTACTAAGTTAGTGGCCCTAGGGCCCTTACAAGCCTAGCCAAGTTCAACCTTTTTTCCCTTTAAGGGTCTGAAGATATGGTCTATGTTACAAGCAGATCTAAATCAGCACTGACTGCCCCTATCCAAGAGGGACGCAGGTGAAAACCCTGGCGTGAATTTGTGGTTTCCCATCAAATCATCCAAGTTATGCTTAAAAAGGGTTAAAGAGAGGCTCTGTTCAACCTGTACTGGAGAGGTGAGGTAGTCTCTGGGAGACATATCTGTCTCTCCAGCAACTCCTGTTGATGTTACATGCTAGGTTAAGGCCCCTAAAGCAAGTGAATCATGTACTATTTCACTTACGAATGTGCAGCATTTCCATTAGGGCAGGATCAGAGGTTGCTCTGTATGGAAGGCGCAGGTCGTCTCTGAGTAGTCTATATGATACAGAGTACAGTAACACTGATTTCAATATGTCCATGCAAGATATGTGCTGAAGACCCAAATCTTCTTTGTGAGAAACCTTTGAGATCTCTCCAGTTGCTGCAGGTGCCTGTTTAGGCATTAAGGAGCATTGTACTCTTTTATTGGCCTGATGAGGTAAGAGTATAGGGGGTTATAACCTCTTTTGTTCTGGAAGCTATGCCTTTGCTTATGATGTGAGCAATGTAGAAGGCCTTTGTTACCACCATGGAGACATGGTGATCAAAAGTAAGGTTGCTGTCAATATGTGTGTCCAAATCTCTCACCACTGATTTAGAGCATAGGGTGTTGTTATTAATATGGTAATCTGCAGGAACATCGCCTTTGCCAAAGGGGACGATAATGCATTTTCTTTGTGAGGAACCTTTGAGGTCTCTCTAGCTGCAGTTTTATAGAGAATTAGGAAACAATGTAAAAGGAATTAAAAGACCACCAAAAAAAGAAGAAATAGATAAATTCTTGAGAAGTATCTGTGAAGATCCTGTGGAACATAACAGAGATGCTAAATGGATAGAAGAAGTAAAAAAAAAAGAATAAGAAGTTTAAAGGTACAGGATATGAAATGGGGATGAAATAATAGCTAGAGAGATTGAAACAAAGTTGAGAAAAGCCTCTAATTAGAAAACCCCAGGCCCAGATGCAGTACCTAACTTCTGGTTAAAAGTATTAACATCTCTGCATGAAGATTTAGCCATGAGTAAGAACTATTTATATGCGCACCCCGAACAGACACAAACAACAGGAAAAACAATGCTCCTACTTAAGAGTGAACCTGCAAACTACTCTAAAAATTATAGACCAATAACTTACTTTCCAACAATGTATAAACTATACACTGGGATTGATGCCGACAGAGTCTATTATAAGAAAACTCAATTATGGCAATAGAACAAAAGGGCAATAAAAGAAAGTCATACGGAACAAAGGATCATTTGCTGTTAAATAAAGTCATAGTGGAGAACTGCAAAAAGGGGAAGAATTTAAGTATGGCATGGATTGACTACAAAAAAGCATTTGATAGTATCCCACATTCATAGATAAAACAGTGCTTAAATATGTACAAGATACACCCTACACTGATTGACTACATTACAGTGACCATGAAACAGTGGCAGACCATTTTGCAATTAAGCCATGATAAAGGACAAATTATTATTCCAGGGATAAAAATTCAAAGGTGGATATTTCAGGGTGACTGTCACAAGTGGTATTCTACCTTGCCCTTAACCCATTAAGCTGTCTACTTAACACTTATACTTAGACTATGGCTATAATTTGGCTTCTAGAAAACAACAAAGTATAAAGACTTATCTTCTCTTTGTCAGTGATTTGAAACTGTATAGCTCATCAGATGAGGAACTGAAAATACAACTGCAAGTAGTCAAAACTTTTTCAGATGACATAAGAATGTCATTTGGTCTTGATAAATGTGCAAAAGCAACATTTAAAGCAGGAAAACTGCAGCACCAAGAAAACATCAGTTTGGAACAAGAATATGATATAAAATAACTTGTGCAAGAGGGAGTGTATAAATATTTGGGAACTGATGAAGGATCAACAATAAAATATGAACACATGCGAATAAAACGTAGTAAGGAGTACTTTAGAAGACTTAAATTAATCCTGAAAACAGCGTTGACATCTGGGAACAAAATCCAAGCTATAAATCAATTTGCGCTTCCTGTCCTAACTTACAGTTTTGGAGTGATTGACTGGCCCCAAAACGTGTTGGATAGATTAGATAGAAAAACAAGAAGGATGCTTCATGCTCACCAAATAATTTATAAAAATCAATGCATACCAAGATTATATATTCCCCGTTCTGACAGAGGGATGGGCCTTCTTGAAATTGATTACATGTACAGATCTGCAATCATGAGACTCCACACATATCTGCTGACCTCACAAGACCCAAAGGTAGTAAAAGTTTTGAAACATGAGGAGAATAAATCTAAGATGACTTCCCTGCTTAATCTACCAGAAGCATATTGGCATCAAGCAGAAATGGAAATCAAACCACAAGTGGATAAAAAACAGGCAGCAACTGAATATGCCAAAAAAGAAAAGAGAATATAAGGTGAAGGACCAGATGAGAAGGCAAGAAATGTGGAAAATGCATAAATATAGTTGCAAGTATAGAAAACTTCTGGAAGAACCTCATGTTGATCAGGAACGAATGCAGGAATGGTTAAGGAGAGGCACGTTCAAACCAAGAGATGAAAAGTTAATATTGGCGGCACAAGATGGTGGGCTACATACAAGTTGGTTTACAAAGTCCATTGAACATGTGGGAGAAACAGACAAATGTAGGTTTTGCAAAACAGAATTGGAAACAGTTGCAAACCTTGTTGCTGCTTGCGACATGCTAATGGCAGAAGGACCGTACACTGAAAGGCATAATAATGTGACGTGACTGTTGCACTGGGGATTGTGCAAACATTATGATATTGAAGTGGCTGAAAAACACTGGAAACATGAGCCACAAAGCATCATAGAAAATGATGAAGTCTACATCACATGGGATCATCCATTATCAACAGTTCAATAGATAGATGCTAGAAAACTGGATATAGTGGTCCAAGAAAAGAAGACAAAAGTAGCATTGATTATTGAAATTGCCACACCCAGTGACTACAGTGTCCTGCATACAGAGAGGCACAAAGTCATAAAATATCAGGATTTCCAAGCAGAAACAAGAGCAATATGGAAGAAAGATACCCAGATAGTTCCAATAGTAGTAGGAGCAAAGGGTCTTATAAAAAAGAGTCTACAATCATATTTAGATATGCTACCAATACATGTAACTCCATACAAATTGCAGGAGTCATTACTGGGCACATTGCTGGTGCTGTGAAGAGCACTTCTGGCTGACATCAAAGAGTGAAACAATACTAATTTCATGATCTTTAATCATACTTTGACTTAGGAATGGGGTCCATTCCCATCATGGTATTAGAAACCCAAAAGATTTGGAGAATGTAAAAAAGGAGAGAGGATAATGCATTTTTTACATTGAGTTTAAGACCATGACTTTGGCACCAATCATTGATTTGCATAAGTCCTTCTTGTAGAATCTTGGCATCATTTGTAGACTCAATGACTGCTCCCAGTTTTCAGTCATCAGCAAACTTTGTCAGCCATAGACTTTTCGATTTTGCCTGTACTTCTGAGAAGTAGATTCATAACAATAGGGGCCCCAGCACCAATCTCTGTGGAACATCACTAGTAACGGTTCTACTGGTGGAGGTGGAATCCCCTATTTTGACTGTATAGTTTCTGCTGGTGAGCCAGTTTGCAACCCACCTGACAGTATATGGATTGACCCCCCTCCCCACTGGGTGAGTTTTGTATGGAAATGGGTAGCTGTTTGAAGAGGGGAATGTCTGGGTATGGGCTGGGATTCTTTTTTGCACCTGAGCTGATATGAGAGGATATAGAGAACCAGAGGGTTGTTTTTATGGCTGTCTTGTAGCTGAGTATAATAAGACTTTTTATCTCTATTAACTTGTTTATTGACTTGGTTTCATAGCAATCTGAATGATAGCAATTTTTTCTCATTTTTATTCTTTTGCCAGTTAATCCATGCTTTGTCTCTGTCTTTCATAAGAAGTTTGCATTGTTTGATGAGCCATGGAGTATAGTTATTTTTAATTATTTTTGTATGCTCTGGGCCAAATGTGTTAATGATATTTGGAAACACTGTACTGAAGTATTCACCTGCATCATTTAAGAAAACAGACAGGTGGAAATGGCTGTAGAAGAAGGAAGGGGGGTGGCATTGAATCAAGAGAAGTTACTTCCATTGGTACAACACTCTATCCCCATGTAGAAACAGAAGAAATAGGGATGATGATGACCCCTGTATTCTGACTGGCTGAGAGCAGAAAATCATAATGACTATGAAAAGTGCAATTACAAATTCAGATAATTAACTAGGTGTGACTGCTATTCATTTGTCATCCGGCACAGAATGCAATGGCAGTAGAATATAGGGAGGATACTGAGACAGTGATCAACTATATTCCAATATTCCAGTACAAAAAAACACATGAAAGCTTCAATTTACAGGTGCAGATAGATTTTAACAATAGCATGTTATTTAAACCTACCAAACTTGCTTTCTTTAAATAAAAATAAAGGGGCTCTTCACTTTGCAATGTGTCCATTAAGACACAACTACTTGGTGGAACCCTGTTAGCCAATAAACACGTGACTCTTAATCACCACATTATTTCTATTTCATTGTTATTTCACCTGCTTTTTTATATATTTACTATATATAAATTTTATTTATATGCCTATAAAAGGTATATATCTGCTCAATGAGTGTTGCTCAGTTGTTAGTCGAAGTTCTCATTTGATCACTTGATCATCTGAATCTTCTGTTATCATTCAGTGTTTATGTTTTGTCCTTAATGCTTGTCTTATACTGACACTGTACTATATGTATGAGTGGTTACTCCACTGAGGCCTGGACCATGGCTGAAAAGGGCTGGCAAGTCAGTCTACCTACCTAGTAAACAAATAAATAAATATATATATACAAACTGATGGAATTGTTCATTCTCCAAGTAATTATTGACATAATTTATTTGTGAATAACTTGTAGGCAATGCTCTTACCTGCTCGCACTGCATTGCAAAAAAGGGATGCCACATGAACTCTAATAAAATGACAATAGCGAACTTCTGGTCTGGGCTAACCATGGGATAGATGCTTCACAGGGAGTTCTTCCACTCCTGCTATATATTTAATTAAATATATTTTAACCACCCATTTTCTTTATTGTACAATGAAAGCCAATCATTAGAAATCTACATCTATGTAAGGGAGGTTTAACTGTTCCTTCCTATGTGCAAATACAGAAAAGGTAAAATGTAACCCTCTTCAGTGGATGGATAGGGAAGGCTCACTCCTGACAATGGCAAATTGTCAGCAAAACAGTGGGGCAGATGGCAGAAATCCTCATTAAACTTCTGCCTTGAAAAGCACTGATCAGTGGGATCAAATTATGGAAGAACTATGAAAAACTTATGCTAACGACTACAAATTCATGGATAAAAATTTGGGCAAGGTCCAGAGCCCATATAATATGCACATCATATAATAATATGCATTGCATATATTATACTTCATTAATGACACATGCAGGAAGTGGATGCTTCAGTGGCTGACATGTTGCAAAGAGTCACTGTACTGGAGACAAAAATGATTTGATTGAGGCCAGACAGATTAATTCTGAAGACAGGAACAAAAGGAAGACTTTTTTAGATCTTGAATATACCTGAAAGCATGGAGGAATCAGATTTGTTTGGGGTTCAAAACCAAAAGAATAGCAGCGTGGTTGCTATTGTAGATTAATAAAGTCCTCATCTGTGACCTGAGTCTGACCATACCTCTCAACCTCTAAAATCTAGACATCTGGACAAAGGCAAAAATTACAGGGAGGGAGGCAAAGGCTCAAAAATAGGGACAGATTTTCAATATTGTTCTTATAAACATAAAAAGTAGCTAAAATAATATGTTTTACGTTGGCAAGCATTTCCTGAAGGATATGAAGTGTGAAATTCAAATTTCTGTCATTATTTAATGATTCCAAAGACATGCATCTGGAGCATTTCTCCCCAGGCCTCCGCTGAAAACAGGCTCTGTGGAACCTAGTCGGACTTTCCCGGTCAACAAATGTTAAATAAATAAATAAATAAATAAATAAATAAAATTTCAAACCTCAGTTATTTTTAAAAAAAACTGCAAATTTTATGAGGAAAGGATCAAAAATAAGAGACACAAATCTGGACAATTGAGAGCTATGGACCTGACATTTAATGACCCACAGATACAGCTTATTGTGAGTACATTTCCATTCACTGAATGTTTCACTTGATTAAAGCTTTCATCTTAGTATTCTTGTAAGTCTAACATTTTGCCAAGCCATTCCATAAGTAAAACACTTTGTGGATTTCTCACAAAGTTCTTAACACTTTTGAATGAGCTGAATTTATGTCATTAGCTTTTTTTTACTTGTTTTATTGAGTTAATCTTTGTACAAAACTGTAAGCATCACTGATTATTTTCTCAGCAGATTTATAGCAAAGGTGCAATACAGATGGTATATTGAAGCGATTTGAAAATTGCCTTTCAAAGCATCTTCATTTGAACTGGGGACCATTATCATTTCGAAAGATGAGAGGCATTTTTGAGTGTATATGTCAGTCATTCTCTGGGATGGAGCAGTGTTATGCAAAGAGAGAAGGGCTTTACATTTTACCTAGGGATGGGTGAGGTACAAGGACAGCAAAAACTTCTAACATATCTGCTGGGTACTTAACTTCTGGCTAGATTTCCACACAGAGATTCCATTTAGGGCTCATGAAACACTCTTACTCAAGTTATCATATTTTGAAAACAACTTTGCTGGCACTAGACACATTTTCTAATGCAGTAAAAACTCAAGACAGAATAAGATTAAACCAGATGCAAACCTGAAAGAGGGTATCAGTATCTTTGTGAACGTGAGCACTGAGACAGATAATGTACTAGCAGGTCCAGCATACTTAGCCAAACCCCAACCACAGCTTTGTGCTGACAGCACCTAGCTTTGGGTGCTGATCTGTAGAAATGGACAGCTGGACCTCAGCTGACTGGATGGTGTAGAAAAACAGTACTGACAAAAAAGGGCACCTCTTATAACTTACAATACTTCCCTGTTAACAAGTTCCATGTTAGTGATAGAGTCAGCTATGCACAAAGTTGTTCTAGACAACATATCAAGGGCTATTTGATGGTGTTTTTTTTAATGTAGACAGCATTACTAGAAAAGCACTTTTGCATGGCGAATTCAAATATCTCAAATTCGCAGTTATGGCTTTACATTACGTGACGTGCGGTGTTTGGTTTGGATGTTGTTCAGTGTAGTGTATGGATTTACGTGGAATCTAAGGTAAGTGAGTGTTTTGTAAGAGTTTTGGGTGGGAGTTTGAGTGTATGTGAAATTGTTTGTAAGTTGTATGTGTGGGTTAGGGTAGGAAGGTGAAAGTATGAATGTGTAAGTGTTGGATGTGTTGGTGTTTGTCTATGTGGGGGTGTGGGGGGGTGTTTGCATGTGTGTGTGTGTGTGTGTGTGTGTGTGTGTGTGTGTGTGTGTGTGTGTGTGTGTGTGTGTGTGTGTGTGTGTGTGTGTGTGTGTGTGCGACTGTGGAATGTCTGGGTGTGAGTGTACTGTCTTTTACTGTTTGTGCTATCTCAGAGTTAGTGTATATATATATATATATATATAAGTGCGGGTGGAGGGGGGCTTGCCCTTCTTATGTGTAGTGTAGCTATGTGGATGTGTGTTATTTTGTTTTTGTGTGCTTATTTGTTTTGTAAGTGCAGGTGTTGTGGTTTATGTGTGGTGTGGTGTATGCTGTGTGTTTGGAATTTGTAGGTTTCTGGATTGTGAAGGTTCGGTATTTGAAGGTTTAGCCTTTATGGTTTCGAGATACTGAAATTCGAGATTTTAGTATTTCGAGATTATAAAGGGGAACAGGGGAACAATATATATATATATATATATATATATATATATATATATATAGGTCTACCTGAAAACGCCAAAAGTCCACAATGATGACAACAAGAACACCAACACCGGAAGATCGACAATGGAGAAGACCGAAAGTTGAGAATCCCGACGCTGAGAACACCGACATGTTAAGGTAAGTGTGCAATAGGGACGGACGTTAGGGTCAGGGTGTAGGTAAGGTAAGTGTGTGATAGTGATAGACGTTAGGGTAGGGTGCAGGTCAGGTAAGTGTGCGATAGTGACGGACTTGAGGGTTAGGGGTGGATTAAGTGAGTTAGGGTTAGGGTGCGGGTAAGGTAAGTGTGCGATAGTGACAGACTTAAGGGTTAGGGGCAGATTAAGTGAATTAGGGTTAGGGTGCGGGTAAGGTAACTGTGCGATAGTGACGGACCTTAGGGTTAGGGTTTGGGTTAAGGTTAGTGCATTGATAGTTGTGTATGTAAGGTTTAGTATAGGTTTGTAAGGTTTTTGGTGTGCTTATGTTGTGTGTGTGTTTTTCGGGAAAGGTATTGGTTTTGTTGATTGTCAGGATTGTGGTTTGTCGGGCATGTGAAGTTTCATGTTTTTGAACTTTCAGTTTTGTCGTGTTGGTTATTTCGTTGTCGGTGTTTTGGCATGTCGGTGTTATCAGGTAGACCCATATATATATATATATATATATATATATATATATATATATATATATATATGTAGACAGTTTTTTATATTTATATATATATATATATATATATATATATATATATATATATATATATATATATAAAATGTATATAGTTATAGTTTTTTTTATATTTATATATATATATATCTATACATATATATATATATATATATATATATATATATATATATATATATATATTATATAAAAGAATGTTGTTTTCACTGTAAAATTTTACATTTATGTGTTTTAGAGTTTATGAAAACAATATTATAGAATGCTTAAACAAAAGCCAGTAGGACAACAGAAGCCAATAACAATGCATTGTCTTCTGTTTCTACCTAAAAGAGAGGGAAATGGTATAATAATTAAGTGACATAACATGCTTGGCAAGCACAATATGGAGCAGGGCATTCTGGGATTGCTTCACAACAAGAGTTTTGTGTGTGTGTGTGTGTGTGTGTGTGTGTGTGTGTGTGTGTGTGTGTGTGTGTGTGTTGTTGCTGTTTCCACAGCTCATACTTGTCAGTAAACCAAGCTAATGTTATATATTCTTGTCCTGTTGTGGAATCCTTCAGTTCAGAGGGGCTTGGCCTTAACGTCACCTTTTCGTTCCTGCTGTACCTATCAGCACATTGTATCTGAACGTAATTCATCTGGCATCCTCCAACCATTGTCATGTTTGTTTAAACACATATCCTTTTCCCTCAATTCTGTTTGCTAATGATATTTCAAAATAAAATCTAAAGAACTTGTGTATTAAGACATTTGCTTTGAGAATAGCATATTTACTTTTTGTAGTGCATTCTTAAATATTTTCAAGAGAAATCTCTTGATTCATGTAATGTGCTGTTTTCCTGTGACATTTCTCAGTGAAAGCATTTGTTGGTTATAGTCAGTTATTACCACAGCCAAATAAGAGGTCATTTTCCATGGAGACCAAACAAACCCCCCTTTTTAAACTGTATGCCTGAGTGTACTCTGTGACAATCCTGTAATGAATGCTGTCAGACTAGTTCTGGAATATGCAGTGTCAGCATGAAAATGTGTGTCTGTGAAAAGACCAATACAATATTCTGAGGTAAACAGATTACTGTTTTTTGTTTTACCAAACACACAAAAAAGGCATTATACATGCAGGAACAAGTGATACCATGCAGTGCCTCTCCTGCTGTGTGCAGCTGTTTCACTAATACTAAAAGTCCATTAAAACTATGCTTACAACAATAAGCACAAACTTCTACTGAAATGCCTGTATGAACCCTATCGACCTGTTGTATAGCAACATCTGTAGTGTTATAACAGTGGTTAAATGATAAGATCTACCACCTGCCTTTAGGATGAAGTTATTCTAGCAGAAACATACGTCATCCAAGATAAAAATCTTTGTTTCAGGGTCAGTTTCTTTAGATCTTACTGATATATGAAAATGACCAATATGCGGCTATGATGTTAATACTGTAGCAGTTGTTATCGCACCGCTGACAGGCACAGACTGTCCTAAGGCAAAGTGACGTTAGCGTTACAGCAGTACAAGATTGTGACAAGTTATGTAGTTATTTATGCGCAATTTGATGTGCCTTTACTTTTCTTGAGCTACTGACCTCCTGCTTTCTGCATGTAACTTTAAGAATGTAGTCAGGAAAGCATATGCTGAACTCCGTAATCAGACATCAATAATGACAGATACACATACAAAGCCATAACATACGATGACTGGTAACAATCACAAAACAATTTAATGCAAATGCTTTTTTCTGTCTTTTCCTGACATCTGCATTACTTAACGGTGCCTTTAATGCGGTTGTCCTACTCATTCAATCATCGCTGCATCGTCTTATTTGTTATTTTCCCACATTCTGAGGCTTGACCACCAGGTTTACCTCAAATTAATTTATTCTATCACTACCTGCTGTGGGAATTAAGATGTTTTTTCCTGAAGCTCAGTTTATAATTTTGCTGTATGGATTTGTACCTTTCTCTTTTGATGAATCATGTTTTTATAACATTTATTAACTTACTCTTTAGTTCCCATTTAATTTAAGAAATCAGTTTCCTGTGTATTTCATGAATGTACAAGATATGTGAATGCAGTGTCGCTGTGGTACGGCAGTAGCGTTGTTACCTCACAGCAAGAGGTTCTCCCGTTCGATTCTCAGTTGGACTTGGGAGTGCCTTCTGTGTGGAGTCTGCATGTCCTCCCCGTGGTTGGGTAGCGTTCAAAATACATGCGTGCATAAATGGGCGTGCCTTCGTTGAAAGTTGAGCGTCAAGCTGGCACCTTGGCATTTCGTAAAATTCTACTGCCAATCATTAGTGGACCGGAGTTCCGCTGTGGTGACCCCTTACCGGGAAAAGCCGAAAGACAAACAACAACAAGATATGTGAATATTCAAGGTAAAGTATCTGAAGAAGAATGTGTGAGATCCTTTTTTTTCACCATTGTTGGAGCATCTCTTAAAACATGTTATAATCTAATTATGCTTAAAACTCAATAAAGAATAACCTACATTGGTGATTTTCTTAATTTCCCACAAGTGTGTATGCCATATTGTAATGTGTGTGTGTGTGTGTGTGTGTGTGTGTGTGTGTGTGTGTGTGTGTGTGTGTGTGTGTGTGTGTGTGTGTGTGTGTGTGTGTGTGCGTGCGAGTGTGTGTGTGTGTGTGTGTGTGTGTGTGTGTGTGTGTGTGTGTGTGTGTGTGTGTGTGTGTGTGTGTGTGGTCTGCATGCTATCTCCAGGTCCATAGCAGTTCATAAATCCTTCCACACGATTTAATTAATTTCAAAAGCCATCTTTTCTGGAACCAAGGAAGTCCAAATTCCCCTATACTCACTCTCTCATCAGACACATTATTAAATAACATGTCCCTTTTGATGTGTATTTATTGAAACATTCCCACCTTGACAGAGTTCAGAGTTCCTAACTAAAATGAGCAATAGTTTCAAGGCCCTTGGTTATCAAAGTAGACTGGCAGCCCTTTCTACAGATGTCTCATTGGTGGTCTTTCCCTAACTAGTTGAGACATGAAGACTCAACCAAAGTTGACCTTCTATTCCTTCATTGAAGAAAGGTTTCCTCAAGTACCCAAATAAAGAACGTAAGCCTTCATCAGCTGATAAATAAGACATGCCGGTGTGATAGATTCATATCTCATCATATCTCCCACTTCTGGAACAAACTTCTACCTGCACGTCAAGCAGAGTAGCAACCTTTAAAAACTTCAGAGCAAGGTAAACTCTGATAATTTGGATGGTTAACCTCAGATTTTCCCAGGACAATCTTGTGTTATCCTCCTTGAAAATGGAGAGTATTTTTGAATATGGTTTATTGGCTAGGCTTGTAATATTATGTAAAATGACTGACTAGTACTTACTTGTGAAGTTATAAACTATATGAACATATGTGTCATTCAATGAATGGTGTCTAAAACACACAAGATCACCATTCTGCTACAGTCTGCTGTGAGGGAAAGGTTAGTTTGCTTTTTATTTGTTGTGTTTTGTATTACTTTATTGCCTTTTTCTGTTTTGTATGCTGCGATTTGTTTTTTTTTTACACTGTGTTTTACTTGTATTCTGCTTTTAACTGCATAATTAAACTTGAAAACAGACCACATCTCTATCTCTTGTGAGTCAGACAGAAAGTTTTCCCACCCTACCACCCGGTTATTGTTGTGTTCTTAAACACCACTGTCTTTGTAGATGTCTGCCCCTTATGTTAATTTGACCATATATCTCATTTCCTCTCTGCTTTTCCTGGCTGGTGTGAGTAAGCACAAAATTATCATTTTCTGAAATCACTCCCCTTCAACTATTTAAATTATTGGCCATCCTACTTTATTCCATAGTACCAGAACACAAAAGTGACTGCCCCCTTTCAATCTATCTTGCTGTTTTAAAAATAGTGACTTTCCACTAAAACTTAACTTTTAGACAGGTAAAACTTAAGTTACCTACTTTCACGTCTAACTCCTCTAGTGCACACTACAGTGTTTAGGATAAACCATTTTTTTTCCCTCTTACCTTTAAGCAGCTATTGCAAGACCACTAGTTATTGTAGAGCCCACATTCTGCCTCTCAGTAGTCATCTTGAGATTAGTGCTTCTGTTTTCTCCTGGTGAGAGAAGGAGTGCAGTTACATTATTTCCTGGAGACTGGTGAGCACCAGAAAGCTTAATAACTGCTTTATAGATGACAGCTTAGAATCTGTGCTTATATTCTGATCCTGGTGACAACAGGAGCAGAGTGCATTGATTCCCGACTCATTCTGGTTGGAGATTGAGTGTCTGTGCTTAACATACATGATTGGTCTGGTTGATATTCAAGGCATCTACCAAAAAAAGGCTACAAGCCTGTAGACCCTTGCATCATCTGGGACAAGTGGATCACCAAACAGGCTGTGGCCTGCTTCTGTTCTTGGGATTGGTGCTAAAACTAGCTATGTTTTGCTAGAACTAGCCAGTCTTTTTTAGCTTCAGCACTCAAAACTGTTTCCTTTTGCTCAGCACTTGCTCAGAACTCATTGTAAGCACTAAATAAGCTATAAATTACTACAGCACTCGACTTTCCTCACTTGTCAAGAGGAAAAAAGTTCTTAGTACTTAATAAATAAGCACCTATCCAAGCATGTCCATGGGTTATCTCCCAGTGTTTTCTCCTGTGCATCTGATGAATCTGGGCATCTTGGGGCAATGTAGCAATTGCTTCATGTATACTGAAACCCTCTCCTCCTACCACCCAACACTACAACCTGTGAGAGATGCACTTATATAGCCAAACTGGAAGCCAAGCTCTCTCCAGCCAAGACTAAACTAGACAGTCAAAAGGAGAAGGTTACCCCTGCACCACACCACACTCAACACATAGTCTTTCAAAACCCACACTACCAAAACCCACACATAGAAATACAAAGCACACACTCACATTTATGGATGCTCTCAATAAAAATCCACCCAAACAACAGAGACCTCCCAAGCTGAAATGCAGACAACCATCACCTCCCAAAAGTACCCAAATGACACTCAACCTCAGCCCATAAGGCAAAACAACATACCCAACACACTAGTCATAGGTGACACTATAGTCAGGCACACTGATATCCCACTCACCAGGCTAAACAAGGAGAAAGCTACTGTCAGCTGCCTGTCGGGTGCCAGGATCTGCCACATAATGCACACACTCAGGTCAGTCCACAACAAGTACAAATAGACTATGTCATTGTCCATGCTGGTGTGAATGACCTGAGACGTACCTCCCTGGACTACATGAAAAGAGACATGGAAGAACTCTCGGATCTTGTAGCCCAGGCAAGTATGACCCTAGCCCTGAGTAGCATCCTGCCATCACCCAGAATGATACCATAGTACAAGGACAAAATGACTGACTTCAACAATTGGCTAAGCTTCTGGTGTCATTCTAAGGAGATCCAGTATCTGTCTGCCTGGGACGACATGGTCAACAGACCATGATGCATTGCCAGAGATGGCCTGCACTGTCACCTCTGAGATTCCAGATACTGCCTAAGGCTCTTGCCACCCCTATAGCAGGGGCAACTCATGCTATTGGGCTGCAGGACTGCAGCCCTCCCCCAGCTATGAAAATAAATTAAAATAAAAGTAAAAAAGAAAACAAAAAGTAAAAAACACAAAGAAAACAAATGCAAGTCCCGGTACATCGCGCATGCACACTTGCAGCATTTCCTGATCCGGACTGCTGGTGAACCAGTCCAGAGCATGCGCACAGAATCCAGACTGTCTCACCAGCAGTCTGGATTAGGAAGACAGCATTCAACAGCAGAGATCCCAGAAGTCTATACAGTTACAACTGTATAGACTGGAAGGGGATCGGACTGCAACGTCTGCAGGCTGTTACCCAGCCTGCTCTCGTGTGAGGGAAGGACTTGCTCTTGTGGGATTTACTGTGGAAGGGATGAGCCTTTGAACAAATGGACTTTGCAGTTTGAACGTGGAGTGAAGGAAACTGTGCTTTGAATGAACCTTGCAGCTGGGCTCAGGTAGGGTGTGTGTGTGTGTGTGGGGGGGGGGGGGTTCAATGGATGACAGCTACACAAAAAACTCAAAGAGCATCCTATTTGTCAAGGTGGCAGTCAGTCACACACAAAAACTTTCTGGGGATTTGCAGTGTGGACCGTTTTATTTCTTTTATTTTTGTTTAGAAATGATCATGGCAATTCATAGATCGATAAATGGATTTTTGTTATTTGTGGCAGCTGAATTGTTGAGTGTTGTGCTGAGGTTTGTTTCCTGTAAACTTTATTTGCAGGGAATGAGCAGATATTTTACTTTCCTTTGATGCTGAGAAGATTAGGCTGTGAATTCTGTCACCACAAGAGGTTGTGTTTGTGTTCCTTTAGTTACTGTGTGGCGTGTTTGGTTTATAGTGTTCAGAATGCTAGCAACTGACTCTGGGAATATGCATGTTGTGTGGTAGTCACCCTTTCTAAAAAGTTATCCTAAGTAAATCACCTCATTGAGGGTTTGTTTATTTATTTAAATTTGATTATAGAGGTAGAGGTGTGTTATAAAAGACCAATTACATTTTCTTACAGCTTGGAACTATAGCAGAATCAAAATGGGCATAAACAGAATCTTATAATGAAGTAAAGATGGTTAGTAGAATAAATTTAAACATGAAATGTGATGTAGTCTAATGAAACATTTAAATGACTGTATAATGCTGATTACTGCACTACTAAACATATGCTACAATTGTATACATATATTATGTGTATGTATAAATATATATATATATATATATATATATATATATATATATATATATATATATATATATATATATAAGTATTTTTAAATGGGATGAGAAGAAAAAGAATATGAGGGGGAATAGGTAGCAAAGGCGAGCTAGATGTTGGATGTTATGAGTAGGTGGTAAAACAGTTGTATTAAGTCTACTGGCAGCTGAACGTTATATATGAGAATATGATGTAAACAGAGATGACTTAACATGTTCCTAATGATGGTATTTGCATTTGGAATGATTTAAAAAGGTAGTCTTTCACATTGGTCTGGAGTGATTGTTAAGCAGTGATTTCTTTCAGATGAGAAGGGAGAGATTCCCATAGCTTTGAACAAAGTGCATAGAAGCAATGGTTGGTGCATTGAAGTTTGGTTACTGGACTTTCAGGAGAGGTTCACTCCAGTCCTGGCTCCTGAGGTTGTAGGAGGATATCTTTGGAATGAGTTTAACAGTTAAAAGAGTTATAGTGCAAGAGTTCAAATAACTGATAGACCAGTAAGAAGTCAGTCGTATGTCTTACAGGAAGCCATTTGCCTTTTTCTATTGTTAGATAGTGATGTTCTTGGCTGGGGAGAGTGATAAATCATCATATTTTATTTAAGGGATTTGAATAGCAAGTGGCAGCCCATATACCAGCTGTGAGAGAATGCCCCTTTTTCCTATGCTGATCTGGCAGAATAGAACATAAAATTGGATATTTTCCTGGCTTAAAATAGAATTGGATTTATCTCTGTCTTCTGCCTGCTTTTGTCTATATATTAAAGATGAGAGCAAAATCCAGTAGTAATCCTGGCTATCTAAAGGAATTACCAATGCAAGTCTTGTCAAACTTGTTAACTCTTTAAAAATACAGGTACGTCTAGATTTTTTCCTAAAGATCATAGATTTAGTCTTGGATGAGCTAAGGAGTAGATTTGGTATTAGTTTAGGTACTGAGTGAATTGAAGTGGGCTTGTAGTTAGTATTCCAGGATTTGAAGTGAGTTGCTGGAGTGGTACAGGAGCAACGTCTCAATTTATAGCAAGATTGAGAACTGGTGTAACTCATAAGGGAGATCATTGGCAAAAAAAGGGAAAATTAGTAAAGGGCTCAGAATTGAATTGAGGTGCACTTTTAAGAGGTCTTTGGGTGAAATACATTATCTGATTTTGACTGAAAAGTTCTGATTATAGAATCTGCATATTGTTTCTGGACTTAACTCAGATGTTACAATTGGGCGTGTGAGGATGGAATGGTCTAGAAGGCTAAAGATTTTCAACTGATCACGTTGGATGTACATATCCCACCCCCACCCCCAGAACAAAAGACTACAGTGAAAAACTTTTCAAAAGCTGACTTTGCGCTCCTCAAGTCGGAAATGATATCCTTTAAGCCTACTGGGTTAATGGAAACCACATCCCAAAATGCTGAATCCTTCACAAAAGCCTTTTATGGACATCTCCAGGAATGCATGGATCAGGCAATCCCAACTAAAACCAAGACCCTCTCCACCAAGGGAAAATGCCCGGTTTGGTGGACCCCGGCTATAAACAAACTGTACAACAAAAGAAGGAAGCTACTGCAGGACAGAGCCAAATCCCACAAGGGAAAGGCTTCCTGATCAGCACAAGTAAAAACTACGCTCTCATAAAACATCTAAAGCAAACTTTGAAAAAGATTGGCCAGGATACCAAAGACAATCACAAAGCCTTCTTCAATTATGTCAGAACCTTGGGAGGAAATTCTCAGATATGCTCTGAGCTAGTACACAATAACAAAATTCACTGACCCTACTGACATTGCCAACATTCTGGCAGATAGGTTCAGTGCAAATTTCTCCCTCCCTCACCCCTAAAGATGAAATAACTATCCCTGCTGAATGTAACCTACCTGTCATCACAGACACACAGGTGAAATCAGCACTCAACAAGGCAAAAACACAGCATCTATGGGACCCGATGGTATCCCCGTGTTACGTGAACTCAAGATGAACTAAACCCGCCCCTAAGAACTCTATTCAATCTTAGCCTCACTACAGGATATGTACCTGAACACTGGCACAGCAACAGTGGTCCCACTCCACAAAGGAAAATTCTACTGACCCAGGTAACTACCGCCCCATAAGTTTGACCAGCCTGATCTGTAAGGCTATGGAAAGGATCATCATGGAACTCATAAATGGCGACATTGGTGATCTGCAGACCCTTGATCCCACACAGTTCAGTTTTGTAAAGGCAGATCCTGCCTCTTAAACCTGGTTGACTTCTTTGAGACAGTCACTAGTGCCATCGATGAGGGCAAGGCTGTCCACACTGCCTATTTGGACTTGGCTAAGGCCTTTGACACAATACCACACTCTGGCATCATTGACAAGCTCAGCAGCCTAAATGTAAATCCATATGTCACAAGATGGGTAGCAAATTGGCTAAAAACAGAACCCATAAGGTTAAAATTGCTGGAGCCATGTCAGACTCAAAACCAGTCACAAGTGGTGTCCCACAGGGCTCAGTCTTGGGTCCACTCCTATTCGCATTTATTTCTCAGATGTGAAAGCAAATATGGAAGGATTATGGCTGACAAAGTTTGCAGATCACTGCAAGCTGGGTGCGATAGGTGATTCACCTGCCGACACGGAGATCGTACAGAAAGGTCCCACTGAAACGGACAGCTGGTGCCGGAATCATGGCCTCAAACTTAAAAATGTATAGTCATCCCTTTGGGAAAAACAAAGTACCCACAAACTATCACAATAACCCACTGAATACAGAAGATGTAATCAGAGACCTGGGGACTCAAGTCGATAGTGACCTCTCCTTTGACAACCATGTTGCCAAAGTGGTCAGAAAGACTTTCTACCTTGCCCATCTCATCATGAAGGGATTCTCATCCAGATCAAAGGAGGTCATTGTACCTCTGTATTCCTCCCTTGTCAGGCCCATGATTGAATATAATGCTCCATTTGGGATGTATCTCACCCGGCACATGCAACAACTGGAAAGACCCCAGAAGTACCTCACCAACAGGATCATAGGTCTAAAACATGTGCCTTATCCAGCTAGATTAAAGAAACTCCAGCTCTATTCAGTAGCATACCGCCTGCTCAGAGGTGATTTGTGCCTAACATACAGGGCCATGTCCAACCAGGAATTGATGGACATGCTCCATCTCAAAAATCCAAATCCACCAGAACCACACGAGCTAAAGATTTCAACCTCTGCACAAATATGAATAGGACATGCTGGAGGGATAGATTCATAACACAGAGGTTACCCATACTCTGGAACAAAATCCCAGTTCACGTGAGACAGAGCCCTTCATTGGCACTGTTCAAGAAAAATCTCGATGCATGGATGGGAGATCGCAGTTTGCAGCCGGGGTGACCTCAGTGTCACTACTAGACAGAGGTATAGTTTACTAAATAATGGGGTTCCACATGTGTCACTACTAGAGAGGCACAACTATATAGTATGGGGTGGCGTAAAGCCACATCACTGTTGGCTAGGCTTATAAATGCCCCCGGGCAGATAGCCTAGTACACTACTATGAAACTATGAAACTATTAGGTTGGTAAAGGTTGCACCTCTAAGGATGCCTTTGTCCATGTAAAGAGTATTTCACATGTAAATGTCCATATTGCTGTGTCCTGCCCGGAAGCTATATTTGTGAGACAGCAGTTTGTGGTGTTGGATGTTATCAATAACTAGTGGAGTTTAAGTCAGTTATTTTAGTACCTTATCAAAGGTGGGAAAGAGAAAGTGTTGGTGAGTTTAGCTCATTTGGGTAAGGGTTTAACTAAGGCTGATTTCCATAAATTTGGCATAATGTTTTGTGTGAGGTATAGGATGTAGATATCAAAGAATGGTAGAGAGAGAGTCTCCAAATGATAGACTAGAGGCATGTATATTGTCTGTACCTCTTGATGTAGCTAGTGGAATTTGTTTTGAGGTGTGGAAGAAGGTCTTTTTCTTTAACATGAAGTTGAAAGGAGAGATGAATTATTGGGGAGATGATACATCATCCAGAGAGTGAGGATTTTTGTGCAGTATAATTGTGAAAGTAGTGATTTTTTTAAGGAAGACTGCAAAGGTGAAGGTAGAGCAGGATGTATTTGATGATGGATGTGGTTCTTGCTCTGTTAGGTTATTAGCTTTTTTCCAGAAAAGGTTAGGTCTGCTGAGACACAAGATTTTGTGCATGTGTCTGTGTGTGAAATGCCCCCAATTAAATATGCATGGTGGCTAGATAGAACTCAGAAGATATACCTGGTGGCTAAACTCAAACCCTGTAACTTGGGACCATGTAGCAAGAACTTGAATTCCCTATCCACCACTACTTGTGAAATGTTTGCTTCATATTGTGATTTTCTGGATTTTGAATAATGACAGACATTTGAATTTTAGACTTCATATTCTTCAGAAAGCACATGGTAACACAAAACCTTTTATTCTAGCAGTTTTTTTGTTTATAAGATCAATATTTGAAATGTGTCCCTATTTTTGGGGCTGTATTCCACCATTATTGGCTTTGTCCACATTTTTTGTGCTAAGAGGTTGAGAGCTATGGTGAGAACTGAATTCACTGAATAAGTTTGGGAGCTGTGTTCCCCCATTATTGGCTTTGTTGTTTTGTGCTAGGAGGTTGAGAGCTATAGTGAGAACTGAATTCAGTAAATGATAGCAATTTAAGTTTCAGTCTAGCTGTCTTTCAAGAAACAACTGTTTTGGCATAGGGGTATGTTGCTCTGACTGTAGTGCACAGGGTCCAGGGTTCAAGACTTGGCAATAAAATGCATGGTGGTAACACAGAATTTTATTCTAGCAACTTTCCAAAACTATACAAACAATGTTTAAAACATATAAAAAACACAAGTTCATTCCCAGCAAGGCAGCAAAAAATAAAACTTCCAAATGGAAATAAAAATAAAGTTTAATCACACAAGGTATGTGCTTTCACTGTTGGTAACCACTTCATCAGACAACAGCACTCTGTTTTAAAAATGGTTTTAATGAAATCATGTCATTAATCCCGGGGTGGGTGTCAGCCTTGAAAAATAAAATCCATTTCTGTTTGCATCCTTCTGTCTTACATTTCAAGTCACCACTCCTATTCCCTTCTGGTACTACTTCTAAAACAAAAAACTTAAAATAATGATCTCCCCCTACTTCAATTACATGTCTAGCTAAAGCACTAGTACTCTTATAATTCCTCATTTTTTATCGTCAATTAAAATAACATTTACATAATATTTTAAATATCATTTTAAACAACTATATACAATATTTACAATAGCCTGACTTTCAATTATATACACTGTATGTTATTAAATATAGAATTAACAGATCACTTATCAGAGATACAATATTGATTATTGCAGAGTGTCCAACAAAGATATAACTTTCTTCCAAGGATTATTTACTAATGGCCTGGGATAGATTCGTAGTTCTTTGATTTTTATTTCCATCAATGCAGTTGTCTTCAGTAAAGTGTAGAATTCTTCCAAGGTCAGGGGTGTATTTGAATTCCACCTTCTGGTTATGCATTTCCTAGATATAGCAAGTATTGTCCATAACAAATACATATTTGTCTTATTCAGGTAGCGACATTCATTTACATTTAGAATTATCAATACTTTAGTTAAGGTAAAGGATTCATTAAATAAAGCTTGTAAAAATGATTGATTCCATTCCAATATGATTTAATTTTATTACATTCATAAAAAATATAAATCCAGTCTGCTTTATTTGACTTTTCACACCTCCAGCAAAAAACATTTGTAGTAGTACTGATCTTTTTAAATCTATCTGGTGTTAAAAATGCTCTATGTAAGTATTTCCAGTTAAATATTTTCCACTACTGTGTGTTAGAGTTGTAATTAACTGATAGTGAGCTGTTAGTTTTAATTTCTTCTGTTAACTACAATGACTGACCTTTTGTTAAGAACCGCCAGTATGATGGTTTGGGAATTGTTTTATATGTTGACAAGTAATAAACAATGAAAATTCATGGTAGTCCAGGTTACAATAAAGGCTGTTTTCCTGAATATAAACGTTTCACCAACACCACATCCAGAAACTCCAAAAAGGTATCACAATACATCTTTATTAACATATAGATTGAGCGCTTTCATCTCCAAACTGGAGACCTCATCAGAACCAGATATCAACACTCACTAAGTACCTTATATGCATTGCTTGAATAACCCAATCAACACAAACCAACAGTTAATCAATAAAACAATTAAGCAGTATACATAGTATACTGAACGCAATGAACTGGCTGACCTCCGTAAGTTAAGTAAAATAAAAATAAAACATCCAACTGTACTCATTATTAAAAAAACACATATATAGCATTAAAAACATGTTACATTCACACACTATATATAAAAATATATATTTCATACAAATATATATATATATATATATATATATATATATATGTATATCTATTAAAAAATACTTATAAATGTTTTATATATATGTACATTTAAAAAACTTTCATAAATATAATAATATAAATAGTACATGTAAAACTGCATAACTAAATCTCTAATATATATGTTTTTATAAAAATATATATATATATATATATATATATATAATATGTAGAATACAAAAATAAATAAGAACACTATAATTATATAAATATATAGATGGGTACCTATAGGTTATGATAATTTATCACACGTGACAACTATGCTGTTATAATTAGAAAGTGTATTGTATATTTATGTTTTGTATATATATATATATTATTATTATGTATGTTTTTTAGGGTCATTAGATGATAATAGTTTAAGGGCTGGCACAATGGATATATGGTCATTCAGGCCCTTGCCACTACAGGCATCAAGCCTGAGTTGCCATATCATCTCCCTATATGCTAATTTCGTCTCCCAGTCACCCCCCCTCTGTCTAATTGGTCCACCACCTCAACCACCCAAAATTTAAAATTGGCCTCGTCACATGTTAGGGAATGTCTGTATAATGCATTATTTTCATTCTTACGATTTATATATCTCATATGCTCATATATCCTTTTTCTCAAGTGACGTTCCATTTTGCCAATATAGAAACCCCAACAAGATTTACAATATACTAGGTAAACCAGCCCCTTAGTATAACAACTGCTGTATTTCTTGGACTTCAATGTAATGTTTAAACTAGGTAATGTAACTGTTTTTCCCCCGCTATAAATGGACACTGGGGGCATCTACCACATCTAAAAGTACCTACTTTATTTAAAACTATTTCTCCTTGATTTGTATATTTCTTTTTTTCTAGAATATTTTTTATATTATAACCTCTCCTGTAACTATAGGTTAATTTGTTTTGAAAAATCGTAGTTCTCGTAGACACTGTTTTAAACAAATCCCATGTCTCATTAATACATTTTTGTAACCACCCTATATTCCGGTAATATGTAAGAGTCAGATAGGGTAAACCATTCTTGTTGTTCTGCAGTACTTTTTCAGTTCTTTCCATAGTTCTATCATTCATATGGTTTAATAAGGGTATATATTTGTCACCCCATCCTTTGATTACTTTTTCTTTAATAGGCTGTGTAATTTCCACAGGATAGTCTCTTTGATGGAACATATTTTGTACTTTATTTCCATAAGAAATTCATCCCTATCTGAAGTCATACAGGCCACCCTAATCATCTGCCCCTTAATTATATTGCTCTTAAGATGATCAGGGTGGTCACTATTAAAATGCAAATATGTATTAGAAAAATGTTCTTTTCTATAAATAATCGATTTATACATATTGGACCGATAATCCTTACGTAGCGTAACATCAAGATAATTAATTTCATATGAATCTATGTGATGAGTAAACCTTAAAAAGTTAGTACTTTGATTAATAAAAGAAATAAATTTATCTATGGCTTCATCAGGAAGACAGCCTTTATTGTAACCTGGACTACCGTGAATTTTCATTGTTTTATATGTTATTAACTCTTTATATAGAGTTGAAATGGAATTTTTCTTTTCACAACTATTATATATAAATTCATATAGAAAACGTATTAGATTTGGAATATCTTTAAATGAGGAATTATTAATTAATCTGCATAAATCTTGAGTGTACATTCAAATGCTCTGTAAAGTTAACCAGTCCTGTGTTGGAATATTGTAAGCAGTTTTTATCATATGTATATCTAAAACATTTAATTAATTTACACATTGAAACCAGCATAAGAATCCATTTTGTTCCCAGGAGGTTATTGTTTCTCTATATATTTTGTGCAGAAAGTTCTTAGTGATGGTAAATGGGGTTAAAAGGTCAAACCAAAGTTTTAGATATATGTTTGCATTGATAAGTTTCCTAAAGGAATTGATGGAATGATTAATCAGTGTTGTTTTAGAAGGTTTTGTTATATTATATTGTACACTTATGCATAGTATGTACCAGGGTTTGTTTGATTTGTCTACTATTAAACATTTTTTAACAGATTAAATTTATTTGTTAATATAGCCATTGTTAATTATTTCCAGTTGGCAAAATAATTTGGGTTTATCCAGTCTATTGTAGTTTTAAGCACATATGCTTTTATATTTGTTTCTATTTCTGGGAAGTTCAATCCTCCTTGTTTCCAGGGTCTAATGTGATGAGTTAGAGCAACTCTATTATTTTTTATTTTATTAAACATGAGTTTATTTCTTTGAGAATGCATCTTTCAGGAATTAACTGTATTGCTAATGCTACATATAGTATTTTTGGCAATAAGACCATTTTTATTAATTGCAATCTGTCTTCAAAAGTTAATATAATTTTGTTCCCCTTTTCTATATATTTTTTATTGTTTCAGTAATGTTTTTATAATTTATTAATATTGTTTTGTTTATATTTTTGCATAACACTATTCCTAAATAATTTAGTGTAAGTTCTTGTTTTCCTATGATGAATTTATCTGTAACTTGTAGTCCTTTTTTCTTATTTAACAATAGAAATTTTGATTTTGATCTATTAAAGTGTAGACCTGAAATCTTATAAAATTTCTCCATTACTTCTTGTAGCTCTCTTAATGACTCTCTGGAGTTTGATGGGGTTAATAAAATATCATCAGCAAAAAGCATGATTTTAGATATGTACTAGTCATAGACTTCTATTCCTTTTATTCTTGGATTATTGCATATTATTTCTGCAAGTATTTCTATAGCCAAAGCAAATAAAATAGGAGAAAGGGGGGCATCCTTGTTTAGTACCTTTTGTTATATGGATAGATTCTGAGGTGAAAGGACCTAATTTAATGTACGCTAAGTTATTAATATATATGCTTTTTAGTAATAAGATGAAGGGAGGATGAAATTCAAATAATGCTAAAATTTTAAATAGATATTCCCAGTTGAGGGAATCAAAAGCTTTTTCTATGTCTAATCTGATTACAAGTGTTTCTCTATCTTCTTTATTCACATAATATATAGGAGTAAGTATCCTTTTAATATTATCATGTGTGTGCCTGTTATATAAAAATCCATTTTGATCATTATTAATTGTCCTTGAAAGTGGGATTTTCATTATGTTAGCTAGTATTGGCATGAATATTTTGTAATCATTATTCAGTAATGATATAGGTCTGTATGAGGTGCAAAGGTCTGATAGTTTATTATCTTTTAGAATTGGTGTTATGAGAGAATATTTCCATGAGGGTGGTATTTTTGCTTCTGACTGGACTTCTAGCAAAGTTTTATGCAAAAGGGAGATTGCTGTTGAAGGGAAGAGTTTGTAAATTTCCATAATTATACCATCTATCCCTGGAGCTTTGTTAGATTTACTTTATTTTATCTTATCAACAATTATTTTGTAGGATATAGGTTTTGTAGGTCTAGTTTTAAGTTTTCAGGAATTTTTTTTTTATATTGATAAGGTTTGTATCTAAGTTTATTTGGTTGGTATCTAAATCTTCTTTTTTGAAGTGTTCCATAAATTGAAACTGAAATGCTGCAAGGATGTGCATACCGCCTGTTCAGAGGCGATCTGTGCCTGACGTATAAAGCCATGTCCAACCCAGAATTAATGGACATGCTGCACCTCAGAAAATCCAAATCCCATTGAGCTACGCGCTCGAGAGAATTGAACCTCAGCACTGAAATAAATAGGACATGCTGGAGGGACAGATTCATAACCCAGAGGCTCCCTTCACTCTGGAATAAAATCCCAGTCCAGGTTAGGCAGAGTCCCTCATTGACTCTCTTCAAGAGGAATCTTGATGAGTGGATGGGAGATCGTAGGTTTACCCCGGGTATCACTTCTGTGTCACTGTTAGACAGAGAAACAGTATACTAACCTCGAAAAAGGGCATAGCAAAATAAATTTAAAATGGGTGGCGAAAGCCAAACACATTCTGGCTAGGCTTATAAATGCCCTAGGGCAGATAGCCTAGTATGAACCTATGAACCTATGAACCTATGTCTCCTATAGCTGAT
Organism: Protopterus annectens; assembly: GCF_019279795.1. Taxonomy (NCBI): domain Eukaryota; kingdom Metazoa; phylum Chordata; order Ceratodontiformes; family Protopteridae; genus Protopterus; species Protopterus annectens. The sequence continues at coordinate 673,544,373 of NC_056751.1, read as the reverse complement.
ACTTTTTCCCCTTTGTTTTCATGATATATGCTACTAATGTTATTTGCTTTAGATTGTATTTTAATTTTTGTAGATACATTATGTAGATATCTGGGGGAGGTGGCTAATGAGTTTCTTTTTAATTTTTCCAAGGCTAGATAAGTTTTGTGTGTTAGAATTTCATTATATTTTTTATTTCATTCCTCTATTTCTTTTTTGACTTCTGGACAATTCTGATTTTTTTTTTAGATTTTGCTGTCAAGAGTCTGGTTTTAAAGTCTAATGATTCAGATTCCCATTCTCTAACTTTGCTTTTGTACCAGCTAAGGGTCTTACCAAATAAATATGCTTTTAATGAGTCCCAACCATGATTCTACTGATTTCTGTTGTATTCTTAACTTCAAGAAATAATTGTAGTTCTGACAACATCCAGGGTCTGAATTCTTTAATTTTCATGATATATGATGGAATTCTAGTTGAGAGGATTAAAGGTTTAAACTCTATTTGGTGCCTCATTATCAGAGAGTCATGATCTGAGAAGGGGCATGGAACTATTGAGAAGTTGAAGATTTTTGTTTGTAAATCTTGAACTACGAATAATTTGTCTATTCTGGTTTGTGTTCCAAATCTATGGTCTTTATGGGAAAATAATAAGGATTTATCATCTTTTAGTTTAAAAGTGTCAATTAAATTAAATGAATCAATCAATTTTTTAAGGATTTTGAAATAGTTGCTATGCGAAAAGACTTCTTGATGGTTTCAGAAGCTTCTAAGGTACAATTAAAGTCTCCTCCCAGTATAAGATTTCCTTTATAATTGTTGGAAATAAAATATAGGTGTTTTTTAACTGTTCCTGCTCCAGATCCTGGGAACCAATATAGATTAGCTAAGGTCCATATTCTGCTATTAAATTTAATTATAACAAATGCTAGTAGACCTTCTTTGTCTTCATATTTATAAATAACTTTTGGAGTGATTATGTTTTTCTTCCAGAGAAAAGATACTCCTTTTGTCTTTGTTCTATAGGAGGATTGAGCTAAGACTGTATAGTCCTTAGGGTTCCAAATAAAGCTGCAATTTGTCTTAAAATGTATTTCCTGGAGAAATACTACTTGTGCCTTAGTTAGATTTAAATATTTTAGTAAGTCTGATCTTTTATTTGCATTATTTCAGCCATTAGTATTTAATGATAAGAATGTTAAATCCATTTCAAGTTATTGTTGGAAGAAATGTTTTGCTTCTTTTTTTATTTTGATTATAGTAGTCATACCATATTTTCTGATAACACTGAATGTTATTTTTATGTGTGTAAACTTGGGAGTGTAATTTAATGTTCTTTCTTCTTTAAATATAAGTAGGGTAAAATTCTGGTCAGGCTTTAAAAAAGTACTTCTATAAAACATTAATTCTAAAGTATCAAATACAAGTAAATATGAATGTCCCATTAAACATTGAATGAAAGCCATTCCTAATCCAATAAAGATAGATCTATTGGATTATCACTCATACGTTTAACCAACAATGTCAACTGAGCTCCATATGTTAAATTATTATATGGAGAATTTTCTTAAAAGAGATATAAAATTAGATATTATTCTGTTATTGTTCTATAGTATTTTATATATCAGGATGGAATGTTAGTAGCATAATCAATTATTATGTTGACTTAGAAAATATCCAATATTTAGTTACCCTTAAGAGATCCCAAACATGTTAGATATGTCATTTTGGATAAATTAAATGCAACAGAGGAGCATACACTAAATAAGCCAACAACAGATTATTACTAAAATAATTTGACTAAAAGGACTCTACAGGAGACAATGAGTGATTACCACTGAAATATGAATTTATTGTAGGTGTACTGTCTTCCTTTACTTTCCCACTCTTCAGCTCACCAACTTCAACTTACACTTATGAAAATACATTGCTTATCAGTGGTATCCTGACTCAGAGTAGAAGTGCCCTACATTCTAGTGTGCAGTGTTTTTAGACATCCGCGGTGGTGCAGCGGTAGCATTGTTGCCTCACAGCAAGAGGTTCTCCCATTCGATTCTTGGCTGGAGTGCAGGGAGTGCCTTCTGTGTGGAGTCTGCATGCCCTCCCCGCAGTTGGGTGGGCATTTGAAAAGACATGCGTAAATAGGCGTGCCTTCATTGAAGGTTGAACATCGAGCTGGCACCTCGGCGTTCATAAAAATCTACTGCCAATTATTAGCGGACCGGAGTTCCACTGTGGTGACCCCTAACTGGGAAAAGTCGGAAGACAACAGCATAGATTTACAAAGCAGAGTCTAAGAATGAACTATGATCACCCTGACAATTCCCATCCTGCATAGGGCACCTCCTCCTTCCAGAATGGGTAATCACATCAGGTCTAGAATGAATGTAAAAGTACCTATATGGTAATTAAGACTTACCTTAGGTAAGTATTAATCAAATAGTATTTAGAGCATCTTATAGTGTTCTCCCTTGACCAAAAACAGAGATTTCCCTTCCCTTTCTTTCCCTTATTTTAATTCAGTACTAATAAAAGAAATTCAGCAAACATAGGTAAACAGAAATAACATTCAGTAGTCCATCTTGTACATGACTTGCAATCCATTAAACAAGTCAGTGACTAACATCACTTTAGTAAACATTATAAAGACAAATTAGAAATAATTTCCTAGCTCTTTAAATTTTCTGATAAAGCAAAAAGTTAACAATAAGCTACGCATTTCAATTTTTCCTTGCATGTACACATTTCTACTTATATTGTAGTGTCAATAGCTGTCTTTGAAATCTGTACAATCCTTCACTTCTTCAAATCATTCCTTTTTCATTTCAGGTTTTGTTTTGTCAAGATAGCAACAATATTTCAAGGGCACAATTAATATTTAGACTGATGTTTCAAATAAATAACTTGTCAGTTGCCAATTGAGTTAGTTTAGAATGTATGGTTAGTGCAAATATAGCATATTGCAAAAAATATGTATTTTTTGTGTGCTCTAGAGACTGTCATATGCAAGTGACATATATAATGTAGCATATATAGAGCAGATAGCTTATGGATTCAGGTTGTTAAAGTAAATTATGCTTATTAATCAGGCAGTTTCATTCAAATTCACAAGTAATTTTAGAACATTTCAGTTGAGTTTCCAGGAATGTGTAGTTCAATGTGAGTAACTTGAGTCCACCTTTCCTCATAAACATATGTCACAATTCATTAAACTAAGTAGAGTCTAACATCTGTCTAATAATCATTATAAAGACATAGAATAGTAATTTCCTATCTCTTCAAACTTTCTGATATCGCAAAGTGTTGACAGTAAGCTATTTTGACTGGAAGACTAAAACATTTCAATACTTCCTTGTGAATATATATTTTTACTTTTACTGTAGTGTCAAGAACTGCCTTTGAAATCTATGCATTACTTCACCTCTATCAAGTCATTAATTTTACAGTTCAGATTATATTTTGTCAAAATGTCAATAGCATTTCAAGGGTACATTTAATATTTAAACGGATATTTAAATGAATACCTATCAGTTACCAAGTGAGTTTGTACAGAATTTGAGGTAACTGCAAAGATAACATGTTGCAAAAAGTAATATGTATCTTTTCATATGCTCTAGAGACTGACAATTTCAAGTAACATATAAAATGGAACTTTTACAGTGCAGACAGCTTGTGAAATCAACATGTTAAAGTGAGTAATACTTTTTAATCAAGCAGCTACATTTCAGTGCACATGTAGTTTGGGAGCATTTTAGTTGTGTTTCCAAGAATATATAATAATGTGAGGATAAATAAAAAAATATATATTTACAAATAATCCTATTATGTATTTATTTTACCTTGCTTAGGATGTTTTTCATTTTAATAACTAAACAACATTACTTTTTCTTATTATTTGTTAACTGTGAGGCTAAATGCACTTCGCAGATTCACAGTGTCCTTAGAAACTGCAGAAGTTGTTTACTGTTGCTATGGCAACGCAAATAGAATGTGAAAAAAGCTTCACTTCTCTTAACCAACAGTACGTTTTTCCCTCCTTTTTTATGTATTTGTTAATGCTAAAAGGAAATAATTCAAAGGACATATGTACATGAATGGAACATTTCAGAGTTAATCACAAACATGTCCCCAATCCCAATAAGCATAACAGTGACTATCATTAATCTAATAAATATTGTACTAACAATTAAGTTCACTATTCCAATTAGTCTACCTTAAAACTAGATTATTGTAGACTATTATTTATCTATGTATAGATAGTGAGTTATTTAATATATACAGATTATATTAGTATAGTAAATAGGAGAGAATTTAGAAAGGGAGACAAGATGCAGTTAAATAAATAATGAGAAAAGAGAGAAGAGAGACAGGAAAAGAGAAAATTAAGAGAAAATGCACATATACTATGTATGTTGATTTACAGTATAAATATTTTATGTGGTTCGATTCTCAGCTAGAGCGTCTTCTGCGTGGAGACATGCGTGAATGGGCGTACCTTCGTTGAAGGTTGTGTGTCAGGGCTGGTAACTCGGCACGTAAAAATCAACTACCAATCGTTAGCGGACCGGAGTTCTGCTGTGGCAACCCCCTAACTGGGAAAAGCCGAAAGACACAACAACAACAACAACAACAACACAACCCTCCTTCTGTGAAAGAAAAGTAACCCGTTTTTCATACCTAAGGTAATGTGAAAACTCTCATGTGTCATCTATTTTCAAAAATATAGATAAAGATTTCAGTAGTTAGTTACCTTTGTTTTAAAATTCCAAGCAGTAAAATTGGTCATTTAAAGTAATGTTAAAACAATTCATATCATAGTAGATGCTTTGAGAGATTTGGCTGTAACAGTATCAGTCTTTTGCTTCTTCTTTTTGACATCTGTCCAGACATTTGTTTCTTTTGTTCTCTTGAGAGAAGGTGACATCCAATCCATATCTTCTGGTGAAATAATCACATTATTAGTTTTAATAAATGAAGAGGCTTCCTCTTAGTCAATAAAAGTCCTCATCTTGTTGGCATACAGTATTCTTATCTTAGCTGGGTATGCAAGTTGTGCCTTGATGTTATTTTGTTTCAGAAACTTTATCATTGGCCACACTTTTTCCCTTTGTTCCATTATTCTAGATGGATAGTTGTTATCAAATCTTATCAGGCTCTGTTTATATTTTAGAGGTGCCTTCCTCCAAGCAGATCTTAAAATCAGTTCCTTGTCCAAATATGAAAGAAATTTGATAATTATTGACCTAGGAGGAGAGTTTGAGTTAGTGGCAGGTTTCCCCAAGAGCTCTGTGTGCCCTTTCAATGCCAAAGGAAAATCCTTCTTTTAAATTTAAAAATTCAGGGATCCAGCTTGATAAAAAGGAAATAATTTCCTCACCTTCTGTGTTTTCAGGTAATCTGAAAATCCTGGTTATTTCTCATCTCCCTATTTTCCAAGTCATCTACTTTATTAACCAACCAAGTGTTTTGTTTAAGACGCAGTTCTTTCTGTGTTTCTTCTTCCTTAAGTCTGCTTTCTAAATCATTTAGAGAAACCTATATTCCTGTTATCCTTGTCTGGTGTTGTTGTAGCATTTCCTTGAGGGTGTCAGCCTGTTTTTGACTGCTTGTTTTAAGATTTTCCAGGTTATCTTTAAAATCATCCATCTTCAAAGACAACTCCTGCAGGGTAAATGACATATGTTGTAGTTTCTTCTTTAAGGCAGCATCCTGGTGAGAATTCTTTGAGTTGCTCATTTTAACAAGTGAATATATCTCCAAGCTTTTTGACAGGGAATTATTTGTAAAACTTCACCAAAGTTTCTAATTATGTAAATTAGTCCTTTATCTATAAGATTTTATACTTTGAAGAAAAAAAAAGATTATTTTTTTTCCTGTCTTATTTAACTAGTTATATGGAGCTCTAAATTACTGCTGCTTTCAGTTAGCCATTAAGGCTCTGCCCCCTACTCTTATAATTCCTGATGTCACATAGATGTTCTAAAATCCTTTCCCAGAGATCACTTAAACGCTAATACCATATGAGTATTTTTAAAGTTATGATTGTGTATATTATGCTTCCTACTTGGATTTTTTGCACTAGGGATTATTTAGAGTGTTTATTAGATACTAGCACTTTAAATGTTGTAATTGTTGCTTCCACAGTGGTGCAGCAGTGGCGTTGTTGCCTCACAGCAAGAGGTTCTCCCATTTGATTCTCGGCTGGAGTGCAGAGAGTGCCTTCTGTGTGGAGTCTGCATGTCCTCCCCGCGGTCTGGTGGCATTCGAAAGACATGCATAAATGGGCGTGCCTTCGTTGAAGGTTGGACATCAAGCTGGCACCTCAGCGTTTGTAAAAATCTACTGCCAATCATTAGCGGACCGGAGTTCCGCGGTGGTGACCCCTAACCGGAAAAAGCCGAAAGACAAACAACAAGAATTAAGTAGCGTTTTTCATTGGCTATTACTGCTTTTTAAACTGTATTGTGTTAATGTGCTGTTGTCTAATGAAGTGGTTACCAACCGTGAAAGCACTTACCTTGTGTGATTAAACTTTATTTTTATTTCCATTCGGAAGTTTTATTTTTTGCTGCCTTGCTGGGACTGAACTTGTGTTTTTTTATACTTGGCTATTTTCTTGTTATTTGTCCCATATCTTGGTCATTGGTTGTTTGCTTATGTGATGTTTAAAATGTGTCCCTAGTTTTTCAGCTTTTGTCCCCCTCCCCATAAATTTTGGCTTTTTACAGATTTTTTGTGCTTCAAAGTCGAGAGATACAGTTGAGTGTCAAGTGGATTTTACAAGGAGCTGAGAGCTTGAAGAGAAGTTCAATGCTGCTTATACTGAGTCAGCTTGTATTGCTAATAGCTTAACAGGTAGTTTACTTACTTTTGATGCAGAAGGCTGTGGGTTCTACTCCCACAATATATAGATGCATTGCTGATACTGTACTGTGTTGTACTTTTAAAGGGGGTGGATGCTGCAGTCCTGGGAATGTCCTCTTTGGTGGAGATACCAAGTAACAATGAAATGTGTTATCAGTTTGCCATCCATTCCCTATTGCAATATTACTAGCTTATCATTTTTTTATTGTAACATAGGCAATTTATTCAATGGCAACAGGTACTTTATTTGTAGATGCAACAATGAAATATTAAAGTTGTTTGCTAGCAGCAACCTCTTCAGTATTTACAGATCTCTTTAATGTGGAATTATTTTGATGACTTTTACTTCTGCAGAGGTTGTGCATATTTACTGGCACTGGTGGATTGTAGAAGTTTGAGTAGACTTTTATGATGAAAATGTTCTGACTTGTGTAGTTTTGTCATTATTAATGCATGCATGTTGTTTCATTGTTTACTGGAAAAATGTACAAAACAATAAATTTAAAATGCCCTCTAACAGCTGTACTGTATTATATGAGAAATATAACTTAATACAATCAGGGAGGTGTATCAAAGAACACATGTATGTTGCCTGTGCAAGGGGTCTATGATTTGAAAACGGCCCAAAGTTAATCTTTATCTGCCACTGGCTAGATGTATTTTCTTTGAATGTGGGTTTCAATACTGTTTCAATGAATCTGAGTTTCAAGGGCAGAGAAGTTTTAATGTTAAGTATATTTTCATTGTGAGACTGCATTGCTTTGTTTAGCAGATGTCTATTAGTGTTTGTGCTGTAAAATGTAAAATAAAACTTTTAAATGAAATCCAAATCATCATAGAAGTAAAGCAGTATGCACATTACAGTGTTTATGGTAAATGGGGCAAAATAGCCAAGTAATGGGACATTGGAATACCTGCACGGGGAGGCCCCATTCAACCATGATTTTGTGAGGGGGGTGAAGGACAGCAAACTCAGACAGCCCCGGCTGAACTATACCTCCTAACTGTCCAGATTTTTGCAGAATGAGTAGATTTTTGCTTCTTATTTTTGGTTTGTTCCTCATAAAATTTGTGGTTTTCTGGCAAATCATTTATGAATAAAGTCACTAAATACTGACAGACATTGAGCTTCTGACTTCATACTCTTCAGAAAAATGCATGCTAATGCAAGACCTGTTGTTCTATCAACTGACTAAGTTTATACAAGAGCAATTTTTTTTGTACTCTTTGTATGTTCCCCCAATATATTTGGCCTTGTCCAGATTTTCTGCATTAAGAGGATGAGAGGTACGTGCAAATAAATCACTTTATAGAATTAGGTATATCCAAAACTCTCAACTGTCCCTGATTTTGGTGCAAAATGTTGCTCTCCCCCTAATAATTCCTCTGCAAAATGGCAAATTTGGAAGAAAATGTAGAGGGTTTACAATTAATAAATAATTGTAATGATCAGAATTATAGATTACTTTTAATTTCAGAAATGCATGTAGATTCTCTTATTTTGTCAGCTGTTTAAGTTAACAGTACTAATATTAAAAAGTATGCCTTCTTTGACAGGTTCCCAGCTGTATTGTGTGACTATTTTATATTTTTGCATCACATTTTTGGTCTGTTTTTCAAACAATTGTGTTTTTTTGGCAAATCATTAAAGATTGAAGTTAGAAAGTAATGACAGACATTTGAGTTTCAGATTTCATACCCTTCAGAAAATTCATACTAATGCAAAACTTACTGTTCTATTATCTTTCTAAGTTTATAAGAGCAGTATTTAAAAATTGTCCTTATTTTTGGGCCTTTGTCCCACTTCTGTTTATGGCTTTGTCCAGATTTCTTGCTCTGAGGCTGAGAGGTATGATAAATGTGTCAGAGCCATCACCATCAGCCAGAGACATTTCAAATTGTGACATACTTGTTGCACCCCACTCCCCCATGTAGTGACTCTGGATGTGTCCAAGCAAGGCAAAGAGCAGTTATGCAGTATAAGTGTGCACAGTATTCCCCCATCTAAGATAGACACAAGTACTACAGTGGCTTTCCATCTGTCCTTGATTTTGCATAATGTTCTGGTTTTCTATCATAATTTTATACTGTTGATTTATGCTTCTTATTCAGAAAACACATGTTGTTGCAGTGCCTGTTGCTCTGTGTTTACGTAGCAATGCTTTAATGACCATACGGTAAGCTTGTCTGAGACTGTAAGCTGTAAGTAAGCTTTAATAAGCATACTGTTAAAGAATTGCCAACATTGAAAGTCTTTTTGTTGTTGCCATGCAGATAATATTTGCATAACTAAATAGCGTATAACCCTTAGGTAATGAAATGCATATGACAATATTTGTAATAAAGGACAGGATTACTGTATTTTCAGAAGCTCATTACATTTATTTGTTGGAGACTTGCAGTCATCTTTGCAGACTTTACCCATAAACTAAACAGAATGCTAATTTATCATGTGTGGTCCATAACCTGTGCAGTAATCCTTTAAGCAATTTATCTTGAGCTTGTTTTTTGTTTGCTTTTCATTTTTTACCTTGATAATGTTTTCCTCATGAAACAAGTAGATAGTTGTTGTCAGGCAGCAGGTTTTTTTTTGAATAAGAAACATTTTTACAAGTGGGGTATTGCTACTTTCAGCATGTTGCTTGGTACTTTTATAAAGTTGAACATAAATTATAATTAGAACTCATTGCAAGAAGTGGTTTGAGTTGAGTGCTGCTTGTTTTTTTATACTTGATTTGGACTGGCATTCCAGTAATGTATTTAAAAAGTAATGTATTGTTAGATGCCTCACAACCTTTTTGTTTCCTTCTAGATATTAAGTAAGCTGTCATTTAACCAATGCATTAAGATATTTTTTTTTCTTTTACAATTCATTTTGTCTTGATTGGACTCTCATAATGACGGTTTGGCAGTGTTACCCAGGGCAGCATATTTAATTAAAGTCCCAGTTTTGCAGTTTTTAGCATAGCTGCACTCCTTTCTAGTTGGCCACACCCCTTCCCATTGGCCCATTCAGCTGTCTCTTGTAGTCCCCCTTTGATTTGAAGTCACCAGCCGCCACTGCCCTATAGTGTCTTTTTTAGGTAAGGTTCAAATGCCAAATTCACAACCATAACAGGTACAAGCAAGCAAACTCTGAGGGTAATGCTACTCAATGCTAGAAGTCTAAACCTCAAAATGCACTCACTTGAGGCACTCCTTAAAATGGAGAACATCGACATCTGTGCAGTGACAGAGACCTGCTTCAAGACTCCAGCGAGCACCCCTGCATTACCAGGCTATAATTCATACCATACCTTTCGGCCACCTAACCTGAACCGAAAGGCTAAAGGTGGAGGTGTGTCCATATTCATTAAGGATATCCACACCTCCAGGCTAGTTGCTCAACATAATGCATCCGAAATTATCCAAGTGCAGCTAACACTGGGCAAGACTGCAATCCAGGTTGTAGCTTGTTACAGATGCCCCACCATGCCCCAGGATTCCCACTCTTCATTTCTTAAGATACTGGAAAATATTAAGGTAGTACAACCCAATACCTTAATTATGGGTGATTTCAACAAAACCACCATCAACTGGGAAAACTACTCGTGTACCAACTCATTCGCTCAATGTTTTCTGGAATTCATAAATTCCAATGCCTTGAATCAGCTTGTCTACATCCCCACCAGGGGCAGCAATATCCTAGACCTGGTCATTACCATTATGGGTAACCGGTGTTCCACACCAGAGGTCAATTCCTCTCTGGTCAGATCTGACCACAAGCTAATCACCCTAGACATCCATATCCTACTGCACCACGCATTAAGGAAACCTCTGTCAAAAACTACTCCAAAGCCAACTTCATGCTTCTTAAGACAGAACTGGCAAACTTCACAACACCCATGCAGAGGGAAAATAGAGGTACAACTGCTGAATCTTACACAAATGCACTGTATAAGCACATACACGAATGCATGGATCCTGCCATCCCCAACAGAACCAAGTCCCCCTCCTCCAAAAAAAAGGAAGCCAATCTGGTGGTCCCCTGCCATAAACAAACTCTACAACAAAAGGAAGAAGTTGTTGCAAAAAAAGAGTAAAATCCCAAGATTGGATGCACTCTCTGGTCAGCCTCAGCAAGAAGCTAAGACCCCTCATAACATCCAAAGCTAGTAATGAAAATAAAATTGCTACTGATTCCAAAGACAACCACAAAGCATTCTACAGATATGTCAAGAATCTCAATGGCAACACTGAGATCTGCTCTCAGCTACAGCACAATGTCACTAAATATACAGAACCAACCGATATTGCCAACATCCTGGCAGATAGGTTCAGAGCTAACTTTACCCCCCCTCTCACCCTCCAAAGGGCCCATCTTAATACCAGAAGAATGCAAAGCCCCTGTAATCATGGATGAACAAGTAATGACCGCACACTCCAAAGCCAAGAACACAGCATCTATGGGACCAGACAACATCCCAGGCTGTGTACTGCATAAACTACAGAACAAACCAGCACCCCACCTAAGTACCATGTTCAGTCATAGCCTCACCTCAGGCTATGTGCCTACTGAATGGTGCACAGCGACGGTTATCACACTCCATAAAGGGGATGCCACCAAGGAGCCCAGAAATGACTGCCCCTCTAGCCTGATGAGCCTGGTTTGCAAGGCCATGAAATGTATCATCTTGGAGTGTATAAACAAAGACATAGGTAACCTCCAAACCCTGGACCCCACTCAGTTTGGGTTTGTAAAAGGTAGATCACTTCTACTAAACCTGATTGACTTCTTTGAAGCAGTCACCAGAGCTGCAGATGAGGGCAAAGTAGTGCACACAGCTTATCTTGACCTCGCCAAGGCTTTTGATACCATCCCCCACTCTGATATTATAGATAAACTCACTAAACTGGGCATAAATCCTTATGTCACAAGATGGGTCGCCAACTGGCTCACTGACAGAACCCACACAGTAAAGGTAGCTGACTCCAAGTCCGACTTCAGACCAGTGACGAGTGGAGTACCACAGAGTTTGGTCCCAGGTCCTCTCCTGTTCGGCATCTACTTCTCTGAAGTGCAGGCCAGCACAGAAGGTCTTTGGCTAACAAAGTTCGCAGATGACTGCAAACTAGGAGCCATAATAGAATCACCTAATGATGTAGACATTCTACAAAAAGGCATCACAGAAACAGATTGTGTCAAAGTCATGGCCTCAAGCTCAATGCCAAGAAGTGCATTGTCATCCCCTTTGGGAGAAACTCGGTACACATGAACTACCATATAGGCAGTAGCTCACTAAACACTGAAAGTGTGATAAGAAACCTCGGGACACAGGTGGATAGTAGTCACTCCTTTGATAACCACATCACCACAGTAGTCAGGAAATCTTTCTACTTGGCACACCTCATCACAAAAGAGTTCTCCTCTAGAACAAAAGATGTCATTGTTCCTCTCTACTCATTCCTCATCAGACCCATTATAGAGTACAATGCCCCATTTGGCATGTATCTCACAAGACACCTACAACAATTGGAAAGGCCACAGAAATACCTCACTAAGAGGATTACTGGCCTCAAACAGATGCCATACCCAGACCGTCTAAAAAAACTCCAGTTCTACTCAGTCGCATATCGCCTACTCAGAGGCAGTCTCTGCCTAACATACAAAGTTATGTCAAACCCAGAGCTGTTAGACATGCTACACTTAAAGTAATCCCAATCTCTCTGTACCACATGCTCCAGGGACCTAAATTGTGTCACCACAATAAACAGAACATGCTGGAGGGATAGATTCCGGTCCCAGAGACTTCCCATACTCTGGAACAAACTATCCATTCATGTCAAGCAAAGCTTCTCATTGGCCTTCTTTAAGAAACATCTTGATGACTGGATGGGAAATAGAAAATTCACCCTGGGGACCACTTCTGCGGTACTGCTCAACAGGAGCACAGGAAAATAATTTTCTTGGGTTGCGAAAGCCAGGGAACCTTTTTGGCTAGGCATATATAGGCCCCAGGGCTGATAGCCTAGTACCTACCTATGAACCTAAATGATCACCCTCTTCCAGATGGTCAGAGAAAGAACAATCTCACATGACCAGCTCACTGGCAAGTAATATGGCAATACTGACAGTGAGAATGGCGACATAAAATGCATATGTAGCATACAGAGCAGAGTAGATACATATAATAGGACATGTATAAATATAATAGGACACAACGTTGTACCATGGTAACACACTGTGTAGCAGCACATTCCATTAAAGATATTGCATTGTCTTCCATGTCTTTATATGATATACTACAGGAAGCCTCACATATCATCTTTAAGACATAGAATATACTAATATCTCTGTATGCTATGTGTGTTTGTACATCAAACAAGGTAAAAGCAAACTGGGCATAAACATTGCTAGATGACATCATCATCTGCACAGTGTACTAGGTGTGTGTATTTATATATATATATATATATATATATATATATATATATATATATATATATATATATATATATATATGATTGCCTAGTAGATGCTTGACATGACCTAAAACTGGAAATGTCACCATAATGATATCGACACTCACAATGCTGGAAACCGAAAAAAAAAGCATAAGACACCAAATCTCAAATATCCCTATCACTCCAGACCCAGGAACAAATGCTAACATGGGTCAAGTGGAGAGGAGAGTCCAGGAGTTCAGAATACTGCGTTTCCAGCATTGCAACTGTCAGTGTTGTCATGCCAGTATTATCGATTTTGGCACAGGTCATGTTGGGCATCTGGAAGACAACCAATACACACACACACACACACACACACACTATATATAAATATATATATATATATATATATATATATATATATATATATATATATATATATATATGAAGAACCCACTTTAGAGAATGTGCACTTAAACAAAAGTGTACTTTCGTGAATACCGATTCACCGAATTAGAAAAAAACAACAACAAAAAAAACGCACTAAAACAATTTTTTTGCAGGGGGGGAGCCTCCCTGCACCCCCACACCCCAACTACTTATATAAACCAAGATCACACTACAGTGGGGAAAAGGGTATATTTCCGTATCCCCACTGTATCATGGTTCGGTAAACTGGTGTTTGAGAAAGTGCACTTTCGCTTAAGTGGGTCCAGATCTCTGTTTTTCAAAAAAAAAATGATTTTCTGATAAAAAGAAGTAGACCCATATATATATATATATATATATATATATATATATATATATATATATATATATATTTATATATGTATACAGAGAGAGAGAGAGAGAAAGAGAGAGAAACACACACACACACACACACACACACACACACACACACACACACACACACACACACACACACACACACGCACACGCACACACATTAATACAAATCAGTTCAAGTATGATGGGGGTGTTTGTGTGTTTATAATAACATGCTACATGGGCATATGTGCAAACAAGGCTTTTGTATTTTAAAATGTTAGGCTCTCACCTCTGCAGAGTTGCAACATGTTGCACAACAGAGCTAGTAGCACACATCTCATCCACAGAATATAAGAAAGATTATATTTTTTTCTAGTTAGCATTTGAGCTGATATATGACCAGTGTGACATTATACTCTTTTTTTTATCTTCACTTAGAAAGTGCAGTTTATTCTTGTAAGAAGGGAAATGACCATTGTTCAGTATGTGTATTTACTACTAAGCTGCTAGCAACATCAGTTTCTACTGCACAATCTGTATGCTTTTTCCTGCTTTATTTTCAGTTGTATGTGGCTGTGTCCATGCTTGTGCCAAGCTGCAACACACTGTGCAGAGTGCAAGACTGCAGAACCCCAAACAATATAGTAATGACTTGTTCTCTCTGCACTACTTCAGATGATTGGAATTGTACTCCTGCAAGTAGTTGTTCATTGAGCAACAGTCTGCTATCCATTACAAAACAGTGGCACTCTACTGTATCATTGTGTCTGTAGACCTGCTTCTCTTCATGAATGTCTGCTTCATTGTTTATTTATAGCTATGATGCCCCTGCCCTGGCCCAGTAATCAAGGAGCCCCAGTCCTCGCCACTAACACCAGTGAGGGATGTGCACATTGGGAGGATGACAAGTACACACACAGTAAAGTACAATTTCCCTTAAGAGCATACAGAGAACACAGTCAGTCTGGGGATGGCCTCTCCCTCTCTCTCCAGATCCCCAATAAGACTCCCCACTGGCACAGCTATAGGGTGCAGATCTCAGCCAAGTGGTCAAGCCAAAACCTCCAGCACCCTCTCTGCCCAACCAGTGCTTCGTGTCCCTGCCCAAGTAGATGATACACACACACACACTTTAAGATTTGATTTATATTTGAACACACAGACACTCCCGGGGGAAGGCTGTCACAGGTTCTCTAGCTATGACCCCAGAGTATAAGGTAGTACTAACTGGCACCAACCACCCTTGCCAGCTACAATAAGGCCCTTCCCAAAGGGTGACCAGTTCTACTGTGAAATGTTACTGTTATCCAAATGGTAAGTGTGTCCAGGGCCAAGGCTATTTAAGAGTGGCCTGTACAGTGTTACCAAATACATATTCAAATACTCCAAGAGCTTAAATATCTCTAAACAAAACCAGCCAAAATTAAAAGTTTTAAATATATTTAATAATAAATAATAAAAGCACAAGACAATACTCATTAACTCAACACATTGACAATAGAGTTCAGCATCACAGGAAATATTTTAAAACAACATTGCAGGACAGTCTCACATAAATACAGAAAACATCTAGACTAATCTTGCTATATTCTTATCTATCTCGAAGAGAAATACTATGATCTAAGGCTTACTTACAGAGCAAAGACAACTGTTGGTGAGAGGATATTTACAGATCCAGAGCAAGATACAACATGCACTAATTTTCTCTTTGAGATAGTTCTTAAGTTATTAACAAACATTTCTGCTGGGTCATCTCAGATTACGTAATTCTTGTCAACTCTGCTTTTAGTTCCCAGGCCAACAGGAACTTAAAAATATAACACCTCAGTGTCAAGAATACTTATCTCTTAGAAGCTGACACTTATCTCTTAGAAACTTGCCGGGAACTGGAAATAGTAAAACTTTTACCTTGGAAACCTATAATTATTTCAGTTTCCAGACAATAGAAATAATTTCTAGCTGTAGACGTTCTGTCTCTTTGCTGTGCAAAACACAGTCATAAAACTCTTTATTTTCTTAGAATTTGCAAATTAACTCTGTATATTCCGGCCTTTACCATAAACACATACATTTGCATAGGCATGTAGTTTATACACATTTGTGCTCTTTTCCAGCAGGATGCACTGTGGTTACATTCTTGAAGCTCAGTACAGAACATATATTTTTCTTACATTTGCAAGGTAAGCATACAAGTCATATTACTACTCACAAATTACACAGAATTATTTACAAAATTCTAACTGGCTGGACTGGAAGCCTTCACAGTAGCAGCTGTTGTGGTACGCAGTGCCATTTCCTGATTTTTATTGGATCTGTGCAGATACCCTGTGCCACTTTTCAAATATTATACTGCACTATAGTGTGGCTGCATGGCACAGAGGGATGATTCCCTAGATGTTACACAGGTGACCAGTGCTTAAGTAGCATCACTGGCAATGTAGCAGCCAAGTGGGTGGGAGGTTGGTACATTGGTTAAGGTGTTTACCTTACAGACACAAGGTACAATTTTTGATTCTCACATGGGGTAATTGGCTAGGCTTAAAATGGCCTACAAAGGCAGGCAGCCTAGTACTAATCTATGAACCTAAGAATGGAGGGGGAGCGAGGTGGCATGGCCCACACACCTCTCCTTGGGGAATAGGTTTGCATACACTTAGAGGTACACAAAGTGATAAGAATTCCCTGGATGTGACCAGAAAAACCACTGCCAAGTGCTTCTGCATGAGTGATAAGGGTGCTTGAAGGAAAATCCCTTGTGGTAGTGAGGGGATGTCCCTTGCAGTCATCCCATCCCATGTCCCCTTCCCATCACCTCATCAGGTGTGCACAGGGGAAGTGTGGCAAAAACAGAAAAAGCTCAAAATAGTCCATATGGCTGCCTAAATGATGGCTCCTGCTGATTAATCCTCACTCTGGTGATGGAGGATGAATGGCCAAACTCTCTGGGAAGGAGCTGATGATCAACAGACAAGGGGAAAAATGTCAAAAAAAAATATTGTTATACTGCATTTTATCTGCTAATAGTCTGTGTCACTTCTAAATTATTATAGTGCATTGCTCCTTTCTGTGGCATCCCTGCATGTACCCCAAATCATTTTCCTTATAGCACTGGGTAACTAGCACCTGGATCCTTATCTCTTCCCTATTTTTATTGTGTTACTTTTCCACATGATTCCCAACAACTAAAACTATGTTTTGTTACAATCTGCATAATTCTCTTAACTATTTATTTCCAAACTATTATCACTGTGTCTTGGCCATCATGGTACCCCAAACCCTAACAACTGAGACCTCACCAGTTTATTAGATACTGTGGGACCAAAGTCTGCCCCTACTTCCCTTTTCTATTCCCAGCCTACTTGCATTAAGTACTTTATACAGTGTAGCAACTGCTTTAAATTCACGGAATTCACTTGTGAGAAGTGTAGATATGTATTTAAACTGGAGATAAACCTTTCAAGTCACCCTGTTCTCAGAATACACTATCCTCCCAGACTACTGAAGTACTCTACAAACACAAAATCCACATATGCTGAGATACTAAAAGTCCCTTCTCATCTCCTAGGCTTCTTAAGCAACACACTCCTTCATCAAATCCTCAGCAACATATTTACCCCTCAACTGCCATACACCCCACAGCACCTTCTGCTGCCACCACATGCAGTACATTTAACACCCTTAATGTTGTAAGAGAGAATACTGAGAGAATTATTAAAATGAGCTTCTCGGACAAATTATGTCAGACGTTAGGCTGCTTATACCTTCTGTACACGTAAAAATAGGAAACCTCAGCTATTTTTTTGATAACAAGGCACCTTTGTCAAGCAGTGCTGGACATGTGAATAACTAGGCATTTTGTCAGGCAGTGCAGGTCATGCGACTAATTAGACACATTGTCAGTTAGTGTTAGTCATGTGACTAACTAGGCACTTTGTCAGGCAATGCAGGTCATGTGACTAATTAGGCACATTGTCAGTCAGTGTTAGTCGTGACTAACTAGGCACTTTGTCAGGCAGTGCTGGTCATGTGACTAACTGAGCACTTTGTCAGGCAGTGCAGGTCATGTGACTAGATACATTGGCAGTCAGTGTTAGTCGTGACTAACTAGGTATTTTTTCAGGCAGTGCTGGTCATGTGACTAGCTGGGTACTTTGTTAGGCAGTGCTGCATATGTGTCTAATGAGACACATTGTCAGGCAGTGCTGGTCATGTGATGTTACACAGCTCTGCAGGGGAACAAAACATGTAACTGAGAGACAAGAACATGTGCGAGATAGAAAAAGAATTGAACATGAGACACATGCTTTACACTGTTATAGTTTACAATAAAAATGATGTATTCCTCATTGATGGAAAATTTATATTAATTAGATATGAAAAATAGCTTGTATTTATCAGAGGTAGAGAATTTATATTCTTCTTCTTCTTTCGGCTTTTACCGGTTATGGGTCATCACAGCGGATCACCTGTCATAGCTTGTATTTATCAGAGGTAGAGAATCAATATCTTTTGATATGAAATAAATAATTTGTAGTCATAACAAATGGAGGAAATTGCATTACTTGGTCATATTAAAAAAAAAAGATAAAAAAATTATAAAACTACTAGAGAGTATTATGAAACATTCACATGGCCAGACAGAGCAGTTTGTTTATTCCCATATTTTTGTGTATAAAAGTAGTTATAGGTTGTTGTAATTTAGATTTGCTTTTTTGGATGATCCTCAGCAGAGCTGTAACTCACTCATCTAGTGTCCGGTGGTCATTCCTGATGTAGTATCCATCCTCTCAGCTCTTAAGTAAAGAGCAAGAACTGCAGTTCATCTTACACAGTAACAAGGCAATTGGTACCTTCATATCTTTCATAGCTATTGGCTTCCTACTTTGTAAGCTGATCCTTGTCCACCTCACCTCTTTAGGGAAAAGCAAAAAAAAAGAGCACTTTGACAGCAAGATGATTAGAACACTTGAAGCAACCGGCTTCCTACAGCAGAACCATGCCCACTCAGCTATTCAAGTGAAAAGAAAAAAGATAAATAAATACAATAATGAAGGAAATGTACTTCTGCACTTCTCATCTGTGCACTCTAACACATTGCAACCAGGGCAGCTGCCTCCTTTGCCCCACCATTGTTAGGCTACTGATTCCCAAGATGGTGCTGTATCATGTTTGTGAATACATCTGCTTCCAGCAATGTGCCTTAGTGTCCAGAAGCCTTATTACCTTTAACAAAGTCTTCCTTTGCTTGTTGCCACACATAGTAATGGTTATTTTCATAGCTGAGTTAATGGTCAGACATACTGGCATACACACCACTCACTTGGCTCAGTAAAGACTGGCTCTGTCTTAGGTGCTAGGATTCCGGGTATTACCAGAGCAATTAGGCCCCTTCACCCCATCTGTATGTGCAGTTTGGTTATTGAGCACATGGGAATTAATGACCACAGATGTTCCACCTTAGGAGATATAAAAAGAAGACATGGATATGCTCTCAACATAGATGCCTGTGGCGAGAAAACAACAGATCTTGAACAACATCCTGCCATCACTAAAGTACAAGCAAATATTAATTGACTTCAACAAGTGGTCAGTAACTGGTGTCATTCCATGGAGATCCAGTTATTTCTCTAGCAGCACTGTATACTCTTTCACTTCTAATATGATACTGTTGTTGACTGATGAAAATGGAGATAACTGGACTTCAGAAACTGAAACTATTTTACCATATTATGAAAAAGATTTATGCATTCATTCCTCTCATACGTTAGCTGCACTTGCTCAGATTGCTTTCCTCACCTTTGCATATTTAATTGTGTTAGTATAGCTGTACTTTAATATTCACTGATGCATTCCATGAAGACAAAGCTGTTTTTTATTTAACATTTGATTTTTACTTGTATAATAAGACTACATGACTTGTTGCCTGTGATGATTTTCCTCTGTTATTCACCCTTTTCTCTTTAGCCCTCCCAGATCCATTATAATTTCTTCCTAAGTTATCTACCCTTACTAAGGCATCTCTTGGAATATTTCCCACTCATGACATCCTGAAATGGCAGTTGTGGGTGTGATTTCTCCTTCCCTCAATCATTAATCTTTGGGTGAGTGGCCATTGTAATGCTTGCATTACTTTTACTAATGCAGAGAACTAGATGAGTGATGGTCCTTTATCTCTTGAGTCACAGTTTTCTAAGCAAAATCCTCTGTAAGGTGTCAGGCTTAAGGCATAGATGTTTGTACATCAGACATATTAAAAATCTCACAGCAATGGTAATTCTGTAGTATGCCTTCTTGAGCAAAACTACTGAAATGTTGAAGAATGAAGCTAACTTTTTGACTGGTGTATCGTTTCAAAGTAGTTAAATAAAAGGTAAGTATAATATACAGTAAACTCTCAGTTAACTGGAACTCAAGCAACCAGCACTCTCAAGCAACCAGCAAAAAATTCGAAAAAATTCAGTACAATTTTCATGGGTTGCACTTTCTCTTTCCCCCCGCAGAAACATACTTTACGTTTTTAGAGTTTTTAGAGTTTTAAAAAGGAAGATAGGCATAAATTCTCTCTCTCACAAACCTGAGAGCAAGTCAAGCCAATCAAACAGTATAGGATACAGTATTTGTCAGGCCTATT
The DNA here is from genome assembly GCF_019279795.1 of Protopterus annectens. NCBI lineage: Eukaryota > Metazoa > Chordata > Ceratodontiformes > Protopteridae > Protopterus > Protopterus annectens. The sequence continues at coordinate 673,523,705 of NC_056751.1, read as the reverse complement.
TTTAATAGTAACTCTCAAGCAACCAGAAACTACAGTTATCTGGCATCTACCAATCCCCATGAGTGCTGGTTAACTTAGAGTTTACTGTATATATAAATGCACCTGAGCTGTGGATTTAACCACTTTATTTCCTGTTAATAAATAAATGTATACGTGTGTGTGTGTGTGTGTGTGTGTGTGTGTGTGTGTGTGTGTGTGTGTGTGTGTGTACTTGCATGTGTGCGTATGTGTGTTTGTGCTTGTATAAAGTGCAATGCTTGAGAGGAAATAATTCATCAAATCAAATATCCACTTTTAAAATATGACTGGCTTGCATCTCTTGCAGTCTGTGTGAAATGAAATGCATTATCATCTATGCTGCATAATATGTGACCCATGAGACTATACAAATGCCCATCTTCACTTCTACTGCATTTCATTTATGATGTCTGCTGGATGACTGTTGAATCTAATGCATTGGAAATAATAACAGATTACAAAGCAGTGAAAATTGCAATTCTATTTCTTACATTTAAGGTGCCCAAATGAGTGCCTTCCCACTCCATTTTATCTAAATTTCTTTCACTTTCACAACGTTATAGATATAAAAATCTTTACTGCCTCTTTCTTGCATATCTAGCATTCTTTCTCAAAAAGCATAATTAAAAAACAGACCTTTAGTTAAATAATAATTGCATGTATGTTCACAATAAGGCTATTGTTGCAATAATATCTTTTTCTGTGTTCGTTGCTACAGCAAACAACTGTTTAGAAAACTGATTGTAACTTAATAAGTGTTATTTCAGTCTCAAACACCCCTTCCCATCCTACGTAGACAAGGTCAGTCACCTGACAGAACCAGCCTTTATAACATAACAATTGTTCCTGCCAAAGTCATGACAAGATTAGTGTGGAATTAAATATGTATATTATCCCACAGTAGCTTAACAACACCTGTTGTTTATGATTTTTATTTAAGTTGCCTGTGACAGCTTTATGGTTCACTGAAGACTGCATGAATTTCTGGTGCCTCTGCTTAATCAACTGACTAGCTTGCAATAATTTAAGTTCACTTATGTAGATACACCTCTTACTAATTTGTAAGTCTCTCTCCCTTTACCATAAGGATAGGCCCTTCAATCAGATTCCCATGTAGACAGGCTTCAATACCAAGATGTAAAGTTAAAAATGTTCCATCCTATGTCCTTTTGATGTTATTCAGTTTGATGTATTAATGTGCTTATATCCTTCTAATTCACCCAGATGTGAAAAGTCTGTTTTGAAAATCATTAACTAGCTGCTACATGATGCATCAGCAGTTAATAATCCATGTCAGCAGAAGTTAGAGATATACATGCGTTAAGTGCAGCTATTCTTGCAAAAGCCTTAAATGTTCCATGTTTTTTTTCTAACTCAGGCACACATTAACTAACAATAAATATATAAATAAATAACTCAGCACTCATTCAACCTTCATTAGTAGCACAGTCAGCATTATACAAGAAAACATTACTGTCCAGGCTAAAGGCATACAAATAAATTGTACAATGCATTTCTTCTGCAAATTTCAATCCCTAATTAACATACATGATTTAAGGAATCCCAAATATCTCATGCAGTAAGTTAACCTTAATTTCTAAGCAAGTTAAGTAATTCTTGTTTGCTTTTAAAACCCTGGTCAGACTGCAGACTGAGTGTATGCATAACAACTATTTGCAAGAATACAAAACAAACCAGTAAAGAGACTTTAGGGCACTTTTCCAACGATTCCCATTGTAGTCAGTTCATACCAATGATTTTATAATGCCATAGTAAATGCATTCTCCTTTTTGCTGATATATGATGTAAAGCACTTTCATACTAAGATAGTTCGATCCAAGAGCCTTAAATCCATTATATAACCCGGCCTAAAGTATCTATCATTCAGTTTGTAACAGTTTCTGTCTACAGCTGTAGCATCTTGAAACTAAAGAACCTTTCTAGAGATTTAGTCAATCTATTCATTTTAGCTATAAAAATCAGTTCTTAATAAAATTAGTTTGCTAAAGCACTTTTTCCCAAACATCATTGCAAGAAAAAATGTTAAGGAAATAATTGTAGCAGACAAACTGGAACATCATAGAGCAAGTATAGGTATACAAAAAGGTAATATTTACAGTTTTATATAACAGTCTCTGATAAAAACTTAACATGGAGATAGGTCATTAGCTTTTTAGACTAGTAAAGCATTTAAACTTGATTTACAGGACTTCTATAAATGTTTAGACTCTTTGCAAAATGTTGTCTTAATAAATTTGTGTCTGTTTTGCCAGCTAAACTTCATCTGAGCACTGATACACTCACAGGGTGCCTCCTGTACAATTTGAAATATGACTTATCAGAACACCTGCAGTCATTATTTAACTAAAGTCTTGAAACTGGCTTTGTGCCATGTGAATGGAGCACTATGACGGTTATCCCTCTTCATAAGGGAGGACTTTCAACAAATCCTGGAAACTACAGCCCCATTAGTGTGACTAGTTTAATTTGCAAAGCCATGGGAAGAATTATCATGGAAATTATCAGAAAGAACACAGGGGACCTCCAGACACTGGATCCATCCAAGTATGGTGTTGTCAAAGGAAGGTCATGCTTACTGAATCTGATAGACTTGTTTGAAAAGGTCACTAATTCAATGGAAGAGAGGAAAATGGTGTACACCACCTAACTAGCTCTTGCTAACACATTTGATACAATACCTTACTCGGGTATTTCAACAAAGTTACGGAACTAGGTATAAACCCCTTAATAACATGCTCTATAACTAGCTTGCTAACTGATAGGACCCAGGAGGTTAGAATTTGAAAGGGTACCTCCACAAATAGGCAGGTCACCAGAGGAGTGCCCTTGGGATCTGTGCTAGGCTCACTCCTCTTTGGCATCTACTTCTCAGATGTCAAAGCTAATGTCAAATTCCTCTGGCTAACCAAGATTGCAGATGATTGCAAACTGATAGAAGAGTCATTGAATCATGAGAACACCCCTCAGGAAGGTCTCTCACAGACAAACACTTGGTATCAAAGCCACGGCTTTAAGCTCAATACCAACAAATGCATTATAGTACATTTTGGGAAGGCAGCCACCCCAGGTAACCACATCATTAATAAAACAATCCTAAAAGTTGATTCACTAGTCAGGGATCATGGAACTCATTTACATAGTAACCTAGCCTTTGACCAACATGTGTCCAAGGTAGTAGGAAAATCCCTCTATATTTTTCAACTTATAAGCATAGAGTAGAATGCCCCCTTTGGTATGTGCCTGATCAGATGTAGCAACTGGAACATCCACAAAGGTCCTTACAAAAAGAATATAGGGAGTAAACCCAATGTCCTGTGCTGATCACATCAAAGCCCTGTTTCTTTACTCTGTATCATACAGACTTCTGAGAGGTGATATTTGCCTGACATACAAGGCATCCCTGAACATTGTTTGATGTACCTTTTTCACATCCACAAAACAAACAGCATCAGAACTACTAGATTAAAAGACCTAAATGTTGCTTGTAACATACATAGGACATGCTGGAGAGATAGATGTGTTTCTCAGAGAATTCCCATTCTGCAGAACAGGTTCCCCCATCCATATGCAGCAAAATTTCTTCCTATCCATATTTAAGCGCAACTTGGACCCATAGATGGGTAATTGGAAATTCATCTCTGATCTGCATCCTATGTCTCTGATGGACAGAGGCAGTCAGTAAATCACTCCCTATATAAATAAAATTTGTAGGCCACATTTGGGTTGCACAGCTAGGCTTATAAGGGCCCTAGATATTGTTAGCCTAGTATACATCTATAAACCTATAACATAACATATCTTTCAAATGTGCCAAGAATCAGGGGAGAGGTGCTGCTGAAAAGTTGCAGATGCTCCATGTGTTTCAGAAATTCTCTTAAGGTGAGCATTGCTGAGATGTATGTATTCAGTTTGGAGTAAAAACAGAAAGTCTTACACTGCAGTCCTGAAATAAACATTGAACATATCAAATCACGCACTAAAGCTGCTTTGTATCTTATACCTTGCAGTCTGACTTCCCAGGTTGTTTCTATTCATTATCCATTGATCATTCTATGCCCATTTATCTGCCTGCGATTCCCATTCTACCTGCAGACTGTAATAACCTTTGATATGAACCACCAACAGTTAGCTTCTCAGCTCCTGTATATTATAGATTCATCCGTGATTAATGTAGGTCTGTTTTACACAAACTAGACATCCTAAAATACTAGTCCAGTATCCCTACAAACATTCCAGAAGCTCATGGCAGTTATCACCCTCTTCTTCTATACTTTGCCTAAAATAAGGAAACAATGGTCCCTGGCAATTAATGTGCTTATTATGTAGCTGGAATGTTTTATTATACTAAACTTATCCCAGAATACCCACCACATTAAAATTGTAGTTAACTACATCTGCCGATTCATTTTCCCCTTGGAATAAACACTACTGTGCATTCCAACAGAAGGCACATTGGTTTCTGGTTAAGGATCATACCATATTTCTTCAGTCTAGCTACATATTTCCTTATGTATGAAAGGTACATGCTATTCCCCAGGCTAAATCATTCCTAACATGCCTTTTCTATTTACACATACATATCAGTGACTATCTTTTCTCACTTCTCTCTTATTTTTCTCTCTTCTTCTCTTCTTATGGCAAAATGCATATGATTATATCTGGCCTAATGCACTGCACCCGATACAGACAAAGTTGCTGTAAAAACTATGTGTTTATTTCATAACTATCTGCTTTACTTATCCCCACTTTGTATGTATTACAGCCAGTTGTTACTTGAGCATTGTGTATATTGTATGGTACTACTATAAATAGTTCTCATGGAACTTTGTATGTAGTGCCACTAAATGTTACCTGAGTATTCTTTATGTGGTGGGCTGCACAGTGGTGTAGTGGTAAGTGTTCTCGCCTCATAGCAAGAGGTTCTTCTGTTTGATTCCCGGCTGGGATGCCTTCTGTGCAGTGTCTGCATGTCCTCCCTTCACTCACATGGGTTTTCTCTGGGTGCTCTGATTTCCTCTTACATTCCGAAGACATGCAGTAGGTGGATTGAACACTCTAAATTGGCCCTAGGTGTGAATGTGTGTGTGCAAATGCGCGTGGTGCACCCTCCGAGGAGGATTGGGCCTTGGCCTAACAAACTGAGCCCATAAAACTCATAACTGCTACAGAAACAATGAGCAGTGAAAGGTGTTCATTGTCCTATGTACCCCATGGTGCATAAACAGGAAAGAGAGAGAGAAAGATTATTTATGTTGTATATATATATATATATATATATATATATATATATATATATATATATATATATATATATATATATTACTACCATTATTTTTTGTGGAGCTTTTCTCCTTGGGCCTTCACTGAAAAGGGGCTTGTTTGCCCAGTCTGACTTTCCTTGTAAACAAATGGAAATAAATAAATAATATAAATAAGAGTCATGTAATGCTTAGATCTTTTCCTGACTATCTTCATTCTCAGGATAATGGTACACCCCTCTCTTTCTCTCTTGACCCTCATGCAAGCCAGAAATTGGTGTGAAAAGCTTTAGTAAAGTGGCCACAGCAGATTGTAGCCATCTTTACCTTGATCTGGAAAAGGAAGCAAATTACTCAAAATTCAGGCTTAACCTCATACAAGAATACTGCTGCACCTGCTAAAGGACAAGGGGTAATGTCCTTCTAGACACTTATTTATATGTTTCCATTTGTTTACTGAGAAAGTCTGATTGGGAAAACAAGGCCTTTTTCGGTGGACGCCAGAGGAGGAAAGCTCCACAAGAAATAGTAACAGTAGTATATATACTACATACAAACTACTCTGGTAGTTCCATGAGAACTATTTATAGTAATACTATACTATACTATACTATATACAGAATGCTCAAGTAACATTAGCAGCATTAATACAAATCTCCATGAGAGCTATTTATAGTGGTACCATACAGTATATATAATGATCAACAACTGATAACAACACATGCAAACTGAGGACAGATAAATCAGATAATTGTGAAACAAACAAGTACTTTTTGCAGAAACGTTGTCAGCATCGATCGCAGTATATAATTGTATGCATGTTGCATAAGAAGAGAAGAAGACAGAAAAATAAGAGTAACGAGAGACAAGATAGTCCCTGATATGTACGTGTACATAGGAGTGATAATTTAGGGATGATTTAGCCTGGGAAATAGCAGGGACATATTCAGGAGTGAAGCAGGACCATTTTTAATTTATCTTTGAAGATATGTGCATTGTTGGGGAGTCTGGAAGGGGAATTTCATTCTAGAGTTTTGAGATACAATTGGTGTAAACAGCATTTTCTGCTTTGTTGTGAAGTTTTTGATTTGGGAGGAGATGTTTGTCAGTAGTGTGGAGAGCACTGTCATGGGGCTGGAGTTGTGGTGCACCACTTAGGGCAGGGCATTTTTCAAGGTATAAGACTAAGCTTTATGCAAATTGATGTTGACAGCAGGTGGGATGGCTCAAGCCAGTTCTGGTGCTTGAGGGCAATACAGTGGTGTGTGGAATATGGCTTGTTGGAATCAAACTTGTTCTTCCAGAAAGATATGCAAAAAATTACACAAAAGGTAGCATACACAAGCAAGACAACCAACCAATCCAGACCAAAATGCTGCAGTATTATAACATTGATCTAGCTTAGTTGTCTGCATTGACTGGAAGCTAGTGAAAATGGAAGAGGCATATGGAAGTGTAGGCACCAGCTACATGGATATTAATGTTATCCAACTATTTTCAGTCAGATATTGTTCGGCTCTGTGTAGAGACTTAACTCCTGATGTGTTTTCTTGATTGCTTGTTGGATGTGGAGATTGAATGTCATGGTGTTAACTACTATAACCCCTTGTAATTTATTATTGGATACCACCTCAAATTTTGTGTTATTTGCAGAGGTGATTTGAAAGTCAGTTTTGCATTTAGTATGAGATTTAAGAGAGAAAATGAGAAGGTTTGTCTTTTCTGGGTTTGATTTGGCTAGCCGGTTTTCTGTGGATGATAACAAATCTTCTTTGAGCTGTTGCAGAAGAATGGTATTTTGTGCAGACCACATAAGGGCTGCATCATCGGAGTATTGAAATAGTATGATGTGTTTTGAGACAGTATATAAATTATTCAATGGAGCCTTGAGGAACACTGGCATTGGCACGTAAAAAGGTAGAGATGTTAGATTGCCATTTAACACCTTGGAATCTGTCAGACAGGAAAGACTGGAGTAGGACAGATCAAAGGAGGCTAACTGATGAAGCAGTTTATTATGAGAGATAGTCTCTATAAAAGAATACTTTGACAAAGCTTGGATTTGCTCCTGTATGAACCCAAGCTGAAGTACTCTTATACCTTTTTCTACCTCTACTCTCTCTATCCCCACTACTAACTTACCCTACCCTCCTTTCCTCTACACATACTCTCCTGAGGTTACACTAAAACCCTTTCCACATATATTCCTACTATCCCCTCTATCACACCCTACCCTTCTCTACTCGTACTATCCTACGCCTTCACCAATATAATATGTTAACATATTACATGACCTCTAGAATATTAATAATCATTATGATAATCTATTATGTAAATAATGCTGCATCTCCCTATTATCAGGCTTTTCATATAAATTATGCTTGAACATTATGACTTTATTATGTCTGTTGAGTTTTTTTTTCTGACAAACTAATGTGCAGTTTTTCAAATTTTGTGCTTGAATGTTGTGACTTTATTATGTCTGTTAAGTTCTCATTCTGACAAACTAATGTGTTGTTTTCATATTTGTACTTGAATGTTATGACTTTATTATGTCTGTCTAGTTTTTCATTCTGTTAACCATGTGTTTCTGGAGCTTTTCTCCCAAGGCCTCTACTGAAAATGGGTACCTAATGACCCCATCAGATTTTCCCAGTAAACAGATGCCAAATAAATAAACAGTGTCAAAGGTTTTGGATAGGTCTAAGTGAAGGGCAAATACAGTATTATCGGTATTGCAGCTATGATTAACATGGTTAGAGAAGTCTTGTAGTGCAGTAGAATGCTGATCCTTGGTCTAAAGCAATGCTGAGTGGGAGAGAGGAGGTTATTTGTAGCAATTTGGTTGGTAAGTTGAGAATAGATGCATGTTTCCTAAGACTGTTGATAGGGAATGTATGGCTATGGTTGTATAGTTTGATTGGTTATGCTTCTGCAGGGTAAGATGGATGAGCTCTTACACAGGAAGGGGTCATGGCACTGTTGGAGGGATCTGTTAATGAGTACTGAGATGGGGGTAGGCAATGGCATCTGTTGCAATTTTCAGGTATTCAGTAGGTGGATTGTTTGCAACTAGACTGCTAGGTTTTAATTCTTGGAGATGCTTTTTAATGATAGAGGTTAGAACAGTGTTGATACAGAAAGTGTTATGGTTGCCGAATGGTTATAAGTAGTGATTTCATTGTGTCAAAGTGATTGGGCTGCTCTGTCCTGGCAGTGGATAAAATTTTTTTGATGGAGCTCCAGAAAGCAAAAGATTTTTAGTGAGTGTTTTTTAGGTTAAAATAGTGATCTGTTTTATTATTTTTAACTTTTCTTTTGATTTGATTGTGAAAATGTCTGTAGTTTCAGATATTTTGTTATATTTTGTTAGCTTGCCATGTTTTGCATGGCTTATCCCTATCCTGCATTAATTTGTTGGTTATTTCAGATTGCCACGTGGCAATGTTTTCTTTAATCCTCTTCCTGCATATGGGTGCCAATTTGTTTAAAACACTGAGGAACTATGTATTAAATAGGAGGACTGCATCATCTAGGGGAATGGTTTTGAGATAACTCCAGTTTATAGAAGTAAGAATGGTTAGAAAAGTTTCTTTATTAAAGTTTGTTAAATTCCATACTTCTTTAAAATGGTATTTCTTTGGTTGAGAAGTTGTGTATCTAAGGACGAAGATTGGTAGATGATCACTAAATGCATCTGAGAAGGTGTCTAAAAATGACATTTTATCAGGTATGTTTATTAGAAATCAGACTAGTGCTAATTTTTTCCTATTTGACTTGAGCCTGGTTGTGGTATAAATGAGTTGTGAGTGACCGTATATTCTTCTCTCTTAATAATACAACCATTGAAGTTACTTCTCGTAGCAAATTATTAAGGATAATAGTCGATGCTAATCTTAAATTCAAGTAAGTATAGAAAATTGCATTAAAAAAATTACCAAAACCTAGAGATGCTTTATAGAGCCAAAAACTTTCTTACCAATGCATCCCTGCCCTCAGTACTTCATGTTGATTCCATTCTTACTAATCTCCAGGCATGACAAAAATCAAAACTTGAATAATGCTAGAATTAAAGTGGCTAAATTTGCATCAAATGCCCCTTTCAGAACCCAGCACTGTATACCACTAAAGTTTAAATTGCTTAGAACTACCCCATCACCTAACATGATTGTCATATACTTTGTATCAGTTCTTTACCAATATTTTTATATAATGTCTAATTTGGTATAATTATTTAAACTGTAGATGTTTTTGGTTTATTTTTGAAGATTGTAAAATTATTGTTCTTAAAATGTTTTGCAATAATTTGGAGCTTTTCTCTATAAGCCTCCTCTGAAAATGGGCTTGTACCCAGTCAGATTTTCCCTGTACTTTGTACCTATAAGATGAACACTTTAACCATTATGCCAAACCATTTGACAGTAATCAAATGTCAACAAATCAATAAATAATGTACACAGCTTCTTGCCACCTATAAAATTATTCAGAATCCATCTGCTTGTCCAGCACTAAATAACACTCTATACAAATATGTTCCCACTCGGTCATTACGATCCAATAAACAAAAAACAAACCCATCAAATCTTCTGGGAATGGTCTCTTCTCATACAATGTTGCTAAGGTCTGAACTCCTTAACTATATCCATCTGGTCAAAACCTTTCCTCCAGTCCTTTAAAACCATCTTGAGCAATCCTAGTTTAAACTATACTCTTAAATATGAACAAGTACCTATTCATACCTTACGCCTCCTTGCTTACCGTCTTCACTCACTTACCAACTTCAGTCACTTTCTCTCCCCTGACTCTATAACTAAATATGCCATAACCTTGTTTTTTCTCTCCCACTTCATATTGCAGTTACTGTTTGTATTATACTAACTTACTTTTAATTTCTCTGAATTGGCTAAAATATCTCTAAATATTAAATCATGCCTGGGGATTCAAAAAACTACTTGTAGACTTAGGGTGAAGTTTGCATCGAATTTACGTGTTTGTGCGACGTGTTAATTGCACATGCATGCCATACATCATGCTTACATGAATACAAGTGCAGTTTCATTTGTAGCACCAGTACTGCTGGCCAGGAAAACATGTAAAGCACCATGAATATCTGCAGACATACAAATACATTTACCTGTGAGCAAACTGCTTCTGTGGGATTGTGCAGACAGCCACAATAATTACCAGGGTTTGATATAAGGCAAAGCATAAAGTTCTAACACATTAGATGAAAGTGTAGTCACTGCAGATTACTGTGCAAACCTGTTTTAGGCATGCTGTATAAAAGTTTTATTATAGGTTCATAGGTTCATAGGTTCATACTAGGCTATCTGCCCTAGGGCATTTGTAAGCCTAGCCAGAGTGTGTTTGGCTTTCGCCACCCATTTTAAATTAATTTTGCTATGCCCTTTTTCGAGGTTAGTATACTGTGCCTCTGTCTAACAGTGACACAGAAGTGATACCCGGGGTAAACCTACGATCTCCCATCCACTCATCAAGATTCCTCTTGAAGAGAGTCAATGAGGGACTCTGCCTAACCTGGATTGGGATTTTATTCCATAGTGAAGGGAGCCTCTGGGTTATGAATCTGTCCCTCCAGCATGTCCTATTTATTTCAGTGCTGAGGTTCAAGTCTCTCGAGCACGTAGCTTGATGGGATTTGGATTTTCTGAGGTGCAGCATGTCCATTAATTCCGGGTTGGACATGGCTTTATACGTCAGGCACAGGTCACCTCAGAGCAGGCGGTATGCCACTGAGTAGAGCTGGAGTTTCTTTAACCGGGCAGCATATGGCATCTGTTTGAGCCCTTTGATCCTCTTGGTGAGGTACTTTTGGGGTCTTTCCAGTTGCTGCAGGTGTTTGGTAAGGTACATCCCAAAAGGGGCATTGTACTCGATTATGGGCCTGATGAGGGATGAGTAAAGAGGCACGATGACCTCCCCTAATCTAGATGTGTATCCCTTCATGATTAGGTGGGCGATATAAAATGTTTTTCTAACCACTTTGGCCACGTGGGTGTCAAATGAGAGATTGCTATCAACTTGGGTCCCCAGGTCCCTAATTACTTCTTCTGTACTTAATGGATTACCACCTATGTGGTAATTTGTGGGCACTTTGTTTTTGCCAAAGGGGATGACTATACACTTTTTGGCGTTTAGCTTGAGGCCATGGCTCTGGCACCAGTTGTCTGTTTCTATGAGGCCCTTTTGGAGGATGCTTGTGTCGGCTGGAGAGTCGATTATGGCGCCCAGTTTGCAGTCATCTGCGAACTTGGTCAGCCACAGTCCTTCCGTGTTGGCCTGTACCTCCGAGAAATATATACCAAACAAGAGAGGTCCCAGGACTGAGCCTTGTGGGACGCCACTTGTAACGGGTTTGGAGTCTGACATGGCTCCAGAAATTCTAACCATGTGGGTTCTGTCCTTGAGCCAGTTTGCAACCCATCTAGTGACATAGGGGTTTATATTTAAGCTGGTGAGCTTATCTATAATGCCCGAGTGGGGTATTGTATCGAAGGCTTTTGCGAGGTCCAGATAGGCTGTGTGGACCACCTTCCCTTCGTCAATGGCCTTGGTGACTGTTTCAAAGAAGTCAACCAGGTTTAAGAGGCAGGATCTGCCCTTAACAAAGCCGAACTGGGTAGGATCCAGTGTCTGTAGGTCCCCAATATCTTTATTTATGAGGTCCATGATGATCCTTTCCATAGCTTTGCAGACCAAGCTAGTCAGGCTTATGGGGCGATAGTTTCCAGGGTCCGTTGAGGCACCACATTTGTGGAGAGGGACCACTGTTGCTGTACGCCACTCTTTGGGTACATATCCTGTAGTAAGGCTGAGATTGAACAGTAGTTTTATGTTTGGGTTTAGCTCTTCTTGGAGTTCATGTAGGACACAGCCTGGGACACCGTCTGGTCCCATTGATGCTGTGTTTTTTGCTTTGGAGAGGGCGGCTCCCACCTGAGCATCTGAGATGTCAGGGGGGCAGCACTCTGCTGGGATAGATATTTGCCCTTTTGGTGGGGGGGGAGAAGTTTGCGCTGAACCTGTCAGCTAGGATGTTGGCAATGTCTGTGGGTTAGGTGTATTTTTTGTCATTTTGGACTAATTCTGAGCATATCTGAGAATTCCTACCCAGGTTCCTAACATAACTAAAGAAAGCCTTGTGATTATCCTTAGTGCCCTGTGCAATTTTTCTCTCGAAGCTGGCCTTTGACGATTTTATGAGTGCCCTTAGTTTTTTGCTAATACTGATCAGAGATGCCTTCCCTTTTTGGGATTTTGCTCTATTATGAGGTAGCTTCCTCCTTCTATTGTATAGTTTGTTTATGGCTGGGGTCCGCCAGACAGGTCGTCTGCCTTTGGAGGATTGGGTCTTGGTTTTATTTGGGATTGCATGATCCATGCATTCCTGAAGGTGTTCATAGAATGCATTTATAAAAGATTCTGCGGTCTGGGCCATATTTTCCACAGGCCCGGGGGCTTTGAAGGATTCCACCTCGGTTTTGAGGAATGTGAAATTTGCTTTAGAGAAGTTTTTCACTGTGGTTTTCTGGGCAGGGGGTGGGGTCGGGATGTGAATATCCAGTGAGATCAGTTTATGGTCTGATCTTACCAGTGAGGGATACACTTCTGGTCTGGAGCATAGAGTCCCCATGTTGGTGATGATCAGGTCCAGTATGTTTTCCTCTCTTGTGGGAGTGGTAACAAGTTGTTCCATAGCATTTGAGTTTATGAATTCTAGGAACCTTTGGGCAAGGGTGTTGGAGCTAGAGTAATGCTCCCAATCTATGTTTGGGTAGTTGAAGTCGCCCAATATAATGGTGTTAGGAGAGACCTTCATATTTTCCAGTGTTCTCAGGAAGGCCGAGTGGGGTTCCTGGGTTTGGGAGGGTGGTCTGTAGCAGGCTATAAACTGGAAGGCAGTTTTACCCACTGTTAGTTGCACATGGATAGTCTCTGATGCTTCGTGCTTTGCCACCAACCTGGAGGTGTGGGTATCTTTGATGAATATCGATACTCCCCCTCCTTTTGTGGTTCGGTCCAAGTTTTGGGGCCGAAAAGCATGGTATGAGGTATAACCTGGTAGTGCTGGGGTGCTCTCGGGAGTCCTGAACCAGGTTTCTGTTACTGCACAGATATCGATGTTCTCTATGCTAAGGAGAGTTTCGAATGCATGCATCTTGAGGTTTAGACTTCTGGCATTGAGTAGCATTACTCTTAGTTTCTTATCCCTTGTGATACCTATGGAGGTGGGTTTGTCTTTTGAGCCTTGCCTAAAAAAGGCACTATGGGGGTAGCAAGAGCCTTTGCCAATAACCGAAAGCCCAGGGGTGACAGGTGCAAGCCGTCCCTAGCAAAGCATCGTGGCTTGTCGTGCATATCATCCCAAGCTGACAGGCATTGGATCCCCTTTGAATGACACCAATACTTTAGCCAATTGTTGAAATTGATCATCTTGTCTTCATATTGTGGCATCATTCTTGGTGAGGGTAAGATGCTACTGAAGGTCAGGGTCATACCAGCCTGGGCTACATGCTCAGAGAGCTCCTCTATGTCTCTTTTCATGTAGTCCAGGGAGGTATGTCTCAGGTCATTCACACCAGCATGGACAATGACTGAGTCATATTTGTACTTGCCTTGGAGTGACCTGAGTGCTTGTGTTATGTGGCGGATCCTAGCGCCAGACAGGCTGCTCACCGTGACCTTCTCCTTGTTCAGCCTGGTGAGCGGGACGTCAGTGTGCCTGACGATAGAGTCACCTATTACAAGTGTATCAGGTGTGTTGTTTAGCCTTAAGGGCTGTGACTGTTCAGCACACTGGCTTTGTGAGATATGTGTTGCACGTGTTTTGTTTTGGGGTAGCGGTTGCTTGGGTGTCTGCTTTGGAGGTCTCTGCTGCTTAGGCAGATCTTTATTTAGAGCCTCCGAGTATGTTTTTGTGTGATTATGTGTTTGGTTTGCTGTCGTGGTAGGTCTATGTGAGACTGGAATTGTAGTGAGTGTGGTTTCCTTCTCCTCCTGACTGGTTATGCCAGTACTGAGTTGAGAGGGCTTAGCCTCCAGTTTGGCTATATGGTTGCATCTCTCACATGTGTTGGAATTTGTTGGGAGGAGGAGAGGGTTGTCTGTGTACATGAGGCAGTTGTAACATTGCTTCAAGATTCCTATATTCACCAGCTGGACCAGAGAGAAGAGTGACAACTGACCTTTGGACATGCTAGAATAATATTGGGAATTCCTTTATAATTGAAAACAAGGGCCAATGGGGAGCGAGGGTGTAGTGCTTTTAATTTTTAGTGCTGACTTATAATTGCTTTAGTGAGCAAGTGCCAGGTAGCAAGTGCAATGTGTTACAGGTAACTTAAATGCAAAAACGACAAACAGTAACTTTCTTTCAAGCGAAGCAAGGAAATAAGTACAGTAAGCAATGCAGATATCACTAGGGATCCACAGAAGCACTGAGAAGCCGCGTTTTAGGTGGAATTAGCATTCCAGGGAAATAACAAGCATACAAACAAAGCTAGATTCAGCAGGCCTGGATCTAGTCTATGCTACAGCAAACAAGGTGTACCAATTTCAGTAAGATACAGTTCAAATATTCAGGCACTATAAACCTTTAACCAGAAATTCTCAGCTCAGAAGGGCAGAGTCCAGCCTCTCCTCCCACAAGAGTGCAGACCACGAACCTTCTTAATGTAAAATAACTGGCCTGAAGCCCAAGTGCTTAAACCAGAGCTAATACACTTTAAGAATAACAGACACTGAGCTCTCAATCAGCAGTTCCCAACTTAGAAGGATGAAAGCTACCTGTCCTGCCACCACAGTGCATGCCACAAACCTTCCTAATGTAGAACAACTGGTCTGAAGCCCAAGTGCTTAATCCAAAAGACTTAGAATGATAGCTACACTTTAACCAAGTTACTACCAAGCAGTAATAAATACAACTGAATACTTTAAATAATGCCTGGATTAGTGCTCAAGTTATACAAACAAAGCTAGATTCAGCAGGCCTGGATCTAGTCTATGCTACAGCAAACAAGGTGTACCAATTTCAGTAAGAAGAAATTCAGATATGCATGCACTATAAGCCTTCAACCAGAAATTCCCAGCTCAGAAGGGCAGAGTCCAGCCTCTCCTCCCACAAGAGTGCAGACCACGAACCCTCTTAATGTAAAATAACTGGCCTGAAAGCCCAAGTGCTTAAACCAGAATTAATATACTTTTAGAATAACAGACACTGAGCCCTCAATCAGCAGTTCCCAACTTAGAAGGATGTAAGCTACCTGTTCTGCCACTACAGTGCAGACCACAAACCCTCTCAATGTAAAACAACTGGTCTGAAGCCCAAGTGTTTAAACTAAAAGGCTTAGAATGAGTTACACCAAGCAGTAATAAATACAACTGAGAACTTTTAAGATGACGTAAAAGCAAAATAAAGTAGGAAGAAACACAAGTACAGTAAAAGCAGAAGAATTTTTTTTTTTTTTTTTTTTTTTAGAAAAGTAGCAAAAGCAGTAGTAAATACAATTCTCATGCAGTGAAAGCTGGCACACTTGAATATGTAGCAATATTAGTCCACACACAGTTTGAAAAAATGTAATTAAATTAAAAAGGACTAAAAGCAAGTGTAGAAAGGGTTTATTAGGTAGAATGCGGTAAAGAGATGTCCTGGGGGAGTGTCTTAGATCAAATCTACAGTGGGGCGGGAACTGAAAAAGCCACCAAATTTAAACTACAACCAAGAATAGGGGGGGGGTGGGGAAACAGTTTCAACATGGATGTAAGGAATGTGCAAATTATAAAAAAATATATATACTGTTTTCTATATATTTGCAGAGCAGTAAGACACAGATATCAAGCAGACAATTTAGCTCTATAATACAGAATAACACAGAAAATATACTCAGCTCTATATACTTGAAGATAGTTCTGTAAGGCTGTCTCTCAAACTAAGGTTCCAGTTTGAATACAGGTTGTTAATTAAAAGGAGAGACAGCACTAGCTAAATTATATCAGCTGAAAGACAAGGCAGGAAATGAGGGGGGTGGGGAAACAGTTTCAACACAGATGTAAGGAATGTGCAAATTATAAAAATATATCTACTGTTTTCTATATATTTGCAGAGCAGTAAGACACAGATATCAAGCAGACAATTTAGCTCTATAATACAGAATACCACAGAAAATATAGTCAGCTCTATAATACAGAATAACACAGAAAATGAGGGGAATACTTTCCAGCTCTATATACTTGAAGATAGTTCTGTAAGGCTGTCTCTCAAACTAAGGTTCCAGTTTGAATACAGGTTGTTAATTAAAAGGAGGCACAACACTAGCTAAATTATATCAGCTGAAAGACAAGGCAGGAAATGAGGGGGGTGGGGAAACAGTTTCAACACAGATGTAAGGAATGTGCAAATTATAAAAAAAATATATATACTGTTTTCTATATATTTGCAGAGCAGTAAGACACAGATATCGAGCAGACAATTTAGCTCTATAATACAGTGATCAGCAAGGGTACATAGACTGCATTATAACTAATTATTCAGGGGAAGTGTGTGTATTGAAAAGGCCACACACATAAATTTTATGGATGAACACAGGGGAACAGGACAGGTTAAACATAGTAAGGTACAGTAGACAAGGGCATGTCAGTGTATGTACACCACAAAGACAAGACAGTTGTATCATAAACAGTAATCACATATCTACATGATACAGCATGTACTGTTCTGTACATCTCATGTGTGAGGAGTATAGTCATATCATCACACAGTTATTGTATATTATGTGACTGTCACACAAGGTGACATATCACTGGAGAAGATTTATTGTGATATAAGCATCCTGTCCTGACATGATCACTGGAGAGGACCTTCAGCAAGGATAGTATACACAATAGTGGGTAGGTGCCTATTGTGAAGCTGTCTAAAATGAATTGCCTGAAAATGAATGTAATGTCAGCATAGGTCTCAACCAGGTGGGACACATAGCAGCAGGATCATGGACAACAATAGACAGAAGCACCCACAGTCATGAACAGTATCAGAATAATACCACTACTAATCTCTGTCACTGACATAACATATATGAATACCACCATTAATCTGTGACATTGACATTACATATGTGATTGTGAGTTATTATACATGTTCTGCAAGAACACACTTGTACAACTATAATGATTTGTCAGTAATCTATAAGGGGAATCAAGCACAACTTCCTCAAAATTTAATATCTTCTGGAGGTGTTAAGAAGGACACTGTTACACCTGTAGTTTAAATTACGAGCAATCTTGTCTAGTTGACAGGTTTGCATGGCATATATATGTCACAATCCATACATTCACGAATATAACTCATGCCATCAATGTTATCAGTCAGGTATGTATTTACTGTGTGCATCACAGGAGCAAATATCTCACATGCATGTTGTATAATACCTTGAACAGGGTTCTGCACTGTCAACTCTTAATATTTATGTATTAAAAAGAATACTTAGTTATGGCTGATGAGATGTGTGGCAAATGTGGTGCGCCTGAGTAAATCATCCCTGTAAGATGTGTTGACAGGTACATGCAAAAGGGCATATTGTACTCAATTATTGGTGTGATGAGGGATGAGAACAATGAGACTATAATGCCCTACGATGTTCATAGGTTCATAGGCAAATACTAGGCTAGCTGCCCTTGCGGGCCGTTTTAAGCCTGGCCAGTTTCCTGTAGTCAGTTTCTCTTTTTGTGCTCAAAATTAATGTATCCCATTTGGTTAGAGATTGGTCTTACCCATCCCAACTCCGATAATTGCATATTACCCATAATGGGAATAACTGAGGCCATATCATAGATTATTTGAGGGGGAGCCATGCATGGGATAAAGCATTTATTAGCTGCAGTTGTCCATTAGTTGTATGGGGAAGTCTTGGGGTAAATGTTCTGTTTCCTGTAATACATATACATTTTCAGTGTCATAGGAATTTCACTCTGCCCCCACTGAAAAAAAAGATAAAAATCTGAAAAAAATAAGTCTTGGGAAATCTGAAAGCATTTTTTCCCAGAATCAGAATGCTCAGATTGAGAAGAAATTCCTTAAGTGCAATCGGCCCTCACCAATGTCAACTCTTTTCATTGAGAATCCAAATCAGAAAGGGATAGAACTCTTCTTTGAAGTATCAATGAGCTCCTTAGCAAATCCAAGCTGATGAGAGTAGAACAGGAGACTGGAAGGCTATCTCCTTATGTTCCCTTTTCCTGGGAATCTCCCTGGAAAACGACTGCCTTGTAGAAAGCATACAAGTCCCAGACATAGGCTCTCTATCTCAATTAGCTGAAGAACCTTCACCTGTCCCTTCCCTAAACTGACAAGACTAGCTCTCTCTTGCCCTCCAAGGACATCCCTACAGGTCACAGAGGACATAACTTTACCATCGTGTTTGGTGGTTGCATATGCTACACCAAAAAAAAACAAAAGATGAGTGGTCTGAAGAACAACAAGCACACATAGCAGAGTCACCAACTAGCAAATGAGGCAAAACAGGAGCTAATTGACACCCAAAACTCCCAGACAAGTTACTTGTTCTTCCAGAAAGATATGCAAAAAATTACACAAAAGGTAGCATACACAAGCAAGACAACCAACCAATCCAGACCAAAATGCTGCAGTATGCAGTACCAAGCAGAATGGAACGAAACAGCACAGAAGGATGTTTAAAAATAATTTTCAATCTATAATACACAGAGGTTTTCACAAGACTGATAAAAAAAACATTTAACAAAGCCAGAAAAGACAGAAACTTATGAGGGATGGTAAGGATTACATATTTTTTATCCTGTACCAGGTAAAAAAATAACTTGGTTTTATTTAGTGACGATGGGATGAATGGGTGTACTAGAAGTGATTCTTGTCATGAAAGAGAAGACCAGGACCCAGACTCCCCTTTAGGTCAGTTGGTCCCATGAAGGCCTGAGAGGATTGCCAACAGGAATCAGGGAAAGCTAAGGCAAATGCAAACCATTCAAGGAGACTTACAATATGAAGGACAGGAATCCATCATGGGGAGACAAAACAGAATCCAAACCATATCCGAGGAGACAGAAGAATTGAAGATACATATCTATGAGGATGTTCAAGGTACTCTACAAATTTCTACCCATCAGAATTTTAATATTTTCAAACTACCATTTATTAGCAGCTCTAATAAACTATCTTTAAAAAAGTTTTACATTTATACCTCGTGGACGGGTGGATTTGGCCTGGACTCTTAGATTTAAAACTTTTCACTAGAAATTTCAGTTTGTGCATATTACAGCAGAATGAGGCTGCATGTAACATCACTAATAATGGCTTTAAGAGCAAAACTACTGGATGTCCTGCACATACTCAGGAGTTGCGCTACATACAAGAGATTATTCATTATTGTGAGCATGTGCTGGTGGGCATTCCACATACTTGTCTATATTGTAATTAGGTTGTATATTTGCTTTCATAAAGTAAGTATTCCCCCATGATTTTGGTCATCTACTATGTCTCCATGGCTCTGGCAACAATCCTCTGTGTGTGTGTGTTTTAATACAGTCTGCATTATACTAATACAAATCTTAGATTCAATTATTATCTACAATTTGCAGTCCTCCACAAACATGGTTAGACAAAGAATGTATAAGTTAGTCTTGACTTCTGAGAATTAAATACTGAACAGGAAAAGGTCTAGTACAGAATCCGGAGGTACGGACCTGGTCACTGAACTCTAGATAGAGGTAACTTCACACACTTTGACATTATCTGTCACGTATGTGATCCAATTGTCCACCCACTTGATGATGTGTTCATGCCCACCTAAGACAGTTTGTAATATCTGAGTGTGGATTTGTGTCAAATGCCTTGGCCAGGTCAAGTCATGCTGGATAATATAGTGCTTTTCTCATGCATGCCCTTGGTGACCTTCTTGAAGACATCAAAGTGATATAACAGACATGGTATAGCCTTAACAAATCAAACATAGGTTTTGTACACAGTTCGGAGATTACCCGTGTCATTTTTGATAAGGTCCATGATGACTCATTGGTCTACCTCACAGATGAGGAGAGTCAGGGGTATGGGTCTATAACTTCATTCATCACATGATGGTCCACCCCCCCCCCCCAGTCAGATGGATGCATGTTGCTGTATACCCTTCTACAAGAACATAGGCTGCCTAGAGACTGTGTTGAAGTAGGGATACAACTGTATCTGCTAGGTCAGGCTGTCATTCACACTATAGCCAACCTGTGGTGTTGTCATGGCCCATTGCATCTGTGTTATTAGCTGTAGAGAGTGCACAGATGAGCTTTTATCCTGAGAATAAAAAATGAGTATTGTTTTTGCATGTAAACTCTGACTAATGGCCAGGGGCGACAGAGGAGTAAAGTGGTAGACAAACTGTCAACTAGCAGACAAGTTCCTCCTGTTGAGTATGTCTGGTGACATCCACAAACAGCTCTTTGCCTAGTTTTGTATTCCCCTTAGCATTTCACATTTCTTGAAATAAATGATTTGTGATAATACCTCCAAATACAACCTTGATCATGCATCACATTCATACAGCTGGACCAGTGTCATGTGATTACATCAATTGCACAACATATGCTTATATGTATTTCATGTGAAAGCTGTTTTTGAGTGGAATGATGCCATATAAGTGCACATTACAGATCAGTTATTTGTGGCTCATGCAGAACATTTCCTGACACAAATGTTAATAGTCACACAATGGTGCTGCTGACCACCTCAATAATCCTTGGGAATTTATTTATTTATTTTTATTTATTTACATTTGTTTACCAGGAAATTCCAACTGGACACAGGTCCTTTTACAGTGGAGGTCCAGGGAGAAAAGCTCCACAGAACAATAAATGAGCAGCTGAGTACATGAAGAACAATTTAATATACATACAATAGCAAATAATACATACTGCAGCAAACATTAGCTATACATGCAATATGAAACATAGTAAAGAACAAATATACCAATATCTAGCTAAAGGCTAGGAATAAAGGTAGGATGTATATACAGATAGTACTAAGCTCAAACTGATAGTGTTCTAAACTCATATACCTAAATCTTATATACAAATATTGCACTAAACTCAAACAGATATAAAGCAGGTGGTCCACACCAAGGCGGAACAAGCTAGAAGGGCTAATGGGATGGAAGGGGAAGATAGAGGAGTAAGAGAGGAGACTGAGTGAGTAGTATCCATGGTACTGAGAGGAACGTGTAAGTCAGTTGGATATGTATTTGGAGTTGAGATGAAGTGAGGTAGTTAAGCATGTTATAACAGGTCTGAGGGATTGAGTGAGGAGGAAAGGGGAGGGTAAAGGGTGAGCCAGAGCCTGCAGAGGAAGGAATGCAATGATCAGACAGTGTGAGGCAGGGTGGCTAGGAGAGGGGAGGGGAGAGGAAGAGGAGGTAAAAAGGAGGGCTACTAGTCGGGATTGGTGCATAGGCATAACCAGATACTTTTTAAGAGAGTTTTAAGTGCAATCTTGAAGTTATTTCAAGAAGGTAGTGTGGTTATAGAGGGGGAGATTGTTCCATAATATGGATATGATGCAGGAAAATAGTGCTTCTCCTGCTGACTTCTTGGGTTTGGTCACTAGAAGTAGATATTTGCTGTTGGAGTGTAGTGGTCTAGTGGAGCAGTAGGGCTGGAGAAGGTTTTGAAGGGATGGGACTTTAAGAGGATAGTTTACTAACTTGTGAGTGAGAGAGTTGATTCAGGTGAAGAAGATGAGGGAGTTCAAGCAAGTAAAGTTCTCTAAGTGAAATACAGTGGTATCTGTGATAAGATGCACCAGTGGCAAACTTAGAAATTTTATTGTAGCAAGCCTTGAGTTTGTTTAGGTCTGTTTGTCTAAGGCAGGTAAGTATAGGAAAGGCGTAGAGTAAAGTGGAGATTAGGTGGGAATTGGCAACAGAAATTCTGTCTGTCTTGGTGAGGAATTGTTTGTTTCTGCACAATGCACCTAGTTTTTTGTGAACCTTTTTTATGGAAAGAGAAATGTGAGTGTCAAATCTGAGATTGTTATAAATCTCAACACCAAGTAGTTTGGTGTGTTCTGTTGGGGAGATGATGGCATTGCCTTTGGCTGGAATATTAAAGTGGGGGATAACTGGGTTAGATTTAGCAGGTTGGAAGATAATGAGTTTAGTCTTGCTCGGGTTGAGTAATAACTGGGCATTAGATAGCCAGCTTTCTACAGATGAAAAGGTTCCTGTGTGATCTTGTGAAGTTCAGGTAGAGTTGGGGCTGAGCAAATGAGGTTGGAGTCATCTGCATTCTGTATAAGAGAAGCATGTTGGTGGCTGTGAATAGATCATAGATGAAAAGTGAGAACAGTAGGGGACCAAGGATGGAGCCTTGGGGAACACCGAGTGTTACAGGAAGTGGAGGAGATAGATCATTATGCCAGACAACTGATTGTTGGTGGCCAGTTAGATAGCTGTGAAACCAATCAGTAGCTGATTGGGAAAAGGATAGGTTAGTGAGAACAGAGATTAGTAGTTTGTGTGAGACTATGTCAAAAGCCTTAGACAGATCCAGAAATATAGCAGAGGAGAAAAGGCCATTATTTCTATGATGGATAGCATTAGTGAAAAAGAGCAAGGTGGTAGTGGTGCTATGGTATGGCCTGAAGCCATGCTGTGTGATGGAGAGGAGGTTATTAGCTAAGAGGTAGTCTAAGACTTGAGAATGGATGCATTTCTCAAGTTTTCTTGGAAAGTGGAGAAAGGATGGCTATGGGGCAGTAAATGGAAAGTTCAGTGGAGGAGCCACTTTTATGGAGGGGAATGATGTGGGATATTTCCCACAGTGTGAGGACATAGCTTTCTGATAAGGACCGATTAATTAAGATAGAGACTGGATAAGCTAGGGCTTCTGCTGCTATATTTAGGTATTCAGAGGGGAGATTGTCAGCTGCAAGTTTTGTAGGCTTATGTTTCAATAGAAGTTTTTTTTATATAGGAGGGAGGTACTGATGAAAAAGAAAAGAGTGTGGGCAGAGTATTTGGTTTTGATGTGGGGAGGGTGGGTAGAGGGTTGTTTTGTTTAGTCAAAGATATAATGGTTTCAGTAAAGTGCTTATTGAATGAGTCAGCAATACTGCTGGAGGAAGGGGGAGTGGTAGGTGGGGGGTGTCTACTTCACCTGGATGGGGAATTGAGTTTATTGTGAACCAGAACTGCTTAGGCTTGTGATGGGAGGAATTTAGGGCAGACTGATAATATTAGGTTTTATCTTCTTTGATTTGCTTTTTGACCTTATTGTGCAACTCTAGGAATGACTGTCTAGAGGAGGGGGTTTTGTTAAGCACCGGTGCTCCCAGGCCTTATCTCTGATTTTCATTAGTGCCCTGGTGCTTTTTTGTAGCCAAGGGGAGTACTGTGTTTTGTCTATGGCATTTCTTATGGAAGAATGTGTGTTTAGGATGCTTAGGAAAGTACTATTGAGGAAGTGGATGGCTTCATCCAGGTTAAGGTACTTTACTGGCGTCCAATCACATTTTTGAAGGGATGAGATAAAGGAGAGAGGGTTGAAGTTTACCCTAATTCAGATTTGCCTAAAGGTGATGGGTTTAGCACAATTTAAGTGGTGTCTCAGAAGGAATGTTGGAGTGTGGTCACTGAGTCTGTCTGGTAGGTAGTCAGCTAAGTATGAGTGATGGTCTTTGACTATTACCCAGTTTAGAGTTTTCATTTATCCGGATAGGTGACTGTATTAGTTGGGAGAAACGACAAAGGTTTAGGTGGTGGGCTGGATGATTGCTACTACAAGATGTCCAGTTGAAATTAAAATCACCTGGGATTATGGTTTGCTGGGGTAGGGAATGGTTAGCCCAGTTCAGGAGTTTTCCAGGGGTGGGATGTTTTGGCCAGGTGGAAAGTAGCATCCTATGATGTTGACTTTTTATTTGGGTTTAGTTTGAGGTTGACATATAGGATTTCTTCATTTCCAATGTGGGGGGAAGATGTGTTAAGGATCTGGATGTTTTCATAGTTTCATAGTATAGTATAGTACTAGGCTATCTGCCCTGGGGCATTTGTAAGCCTAGTCATAGTGATGTGGCTTTTGCCACCCCTTGAAATGGTACAAAAATGTACAGAATAAATCTAGAATACTGTGCCTCTGTCTAGTAGTGACACAGTGAAGGTCCCCTTATATAATAGAATTAGTTTACTGTGCCCCTGTCCAGCAGTGACACAGATGTGACCCCTGGGGTAAACTTACGATCTCCCATCCACTCATCAAGATTTCTCTTGAAGAGAGTCAGTGAGGGGCTCTGCCTAATACGAACTGGGATCCTGTTCCAAAGCATGGGAAGCCTCTGGGTTATGAATCTATCCCTCCAGCATGTCCTATTCATACTTGCACCGAGGTTTAAGTCTTTAGCTCTCATGGTCCTGATGGATTTGGATTTTTTGAGGTGGAGCATGTCCATCAGATCCTGATTGGACATGGCCTTGTACGTCAGGCAGAGATCACCTCTGAGCAGGCGGTATGCTACTGAATAGAGCTGAAGTTCCTTTAGTCTGACAGAATAAGACATATGTTGGAGACCCTTGATCCTTTTGGTGAGGTACTTTTGTGGTCTCTCCAGCTGTTGCAAGTGCCGGGTGAGGTACATACCAAATGGGGCATTGTCCTCAATCATGGGCCTGATGAGGGAGGAATATAGGGGTACAATGACATCCTTGGATCTGGATGTGAAACCCTTCATGATGAGGTGTGCAAGGTAGAATGTTTTTCTAACCACTTTGAGGTGGTGTTTAAACATTAGAGCCACACCACCCCCTTTCTTAGATAGTCTATCTATGCAAAGAATGTTATAACCTGTTAGGAGTATTTCCTCACTTTTGATATGAGGTTTGAGCCAGGTTTCGGTCAGGATGAGAATATCAGGAGAGTATAAAGCTATGTTGGCATTTAGGTCATGGGTTTTATTAGTTATACTTCTGATATTTAGACAAATGAAGAGGAGGTCAGATGGCTTTTCTGTTGGATGTTAGTTGCGAGACGGAACAGCTATTAGGCAGATTTCTGGTAAGGAGTTGGTTATGGTAGTTACCAGGGTTAGGGTGGATATCACCACTGAGGGCTAATTTGGATAGGGAAGTAAACATAAGTTTTATAAACCTGGTAATTAACCTGTCATATTTTAGGGATATTTTTGTTTGAATGCAACAGGTGACTGGTAGTATGGTGGGTGTACTAGGATGGAGATTGTGATGGTATAACAAGTGTAATTAGTGGGTGGGTGATGGATAAAAGTAAGAGTAAGGGTGCAGTGATAGTGGTTGGGTGTGTCTATTGTGGAGTCCTGGTAGGATGTAAGGAGTGCAAGAAGAGTGCAGTTAAGAAGTGTAAGCACATTAGGTAGTAGCATGACTGTGTCAGGTGAGCAGTTAGATTGGAAGTGGGTGAGGTAATGTGGGTGGCAGAGGAGATAAGTTCCTAGTATTTTTCTGATTGGTTGCTGGTTATTGGGAGGGGTTAGTGCCTACAATAAATCTAGATGTAGGGGCTGGGTGAAATTAGGGGGCAGGGCAGGGCACGAAGTGAGCCCGTGTGTAGCACGGGTAAATGTAGTGGGGCTTAAACCCCTCCAAGCTGTGGATCACTAGGTAAGTATCTAATGGTTTACCAGCAAGCAGAATTCAGTTGCTCAATAGCAACACAACTTCATGTACCATGAATTCCACAAGGTTGCAGTTGAATCAAAACATGTGATATTGTCATGTATATCTCAGCATGACAACATGTGGATGAAACAAAACTTATGTGCACATGTAATCAGTATGAATTTATATTGATGTCTGTCGCAGAGCATTTAATGATAGTACGTAGGCACATGAACACCTGTGCCATACTGCAAGTGTACTCTGATGGTGGAATGAGAACTGTGTAGAATTCTGATCTGCTCCAGTGCAACAACTCATGTCCTAATACACCAACAATATACATAAAAGTGTATCATACCATGTCAACAGTTCTCAGGAGGCATATTACTACCAATGTTATAAAAGGAGCGTGTATTGAAATGGCAGTAGCGGCTGCCAATACATTAGCTCACATCACAAATTGTAATACCCCCTTGTAGCCATACTGTACATCCACACCTTAATATAGCCCATGTCAATGACAGCAACATTGATATGTCAAATGTTCATAGGGTCATAGGACATTATTAGGCTAACAGCTAACATCACATAAGATCCTAGCTATTATTATACCATTTAAAACAAACTCTCCACTGTTTATGGCAGAAGATAGTAAGAATATTGTGTGTATGTGTGTATTTGTTGGATTGTATTACATACCTATTGTCCATATAGGACATGTGCACCATATAATGACAGAATTAGCAATTACACATGCAGTGGCCTAGAGATGGCTTGTAAAGCTTCATGGAAGGACTCTGCTTCATGAAATGTGCATGGATATTTGACAAAAGAACATCCTCCACTCTTCTGCAGGAATGATGTCATATAGCCATAAGACAAAAGAGGATGGTGGATACATGGGTGTTGTTAAATGTTCTCCTTAGTGGTAGTGAAATAAAGAGTGATTCCAAAGATCATACAATGACCATAATATACCACCAACCATGCATACACAGCAGTAGACTGGGCCTGATTTGAATATTACACCTTTGTAGATACAGAAGATAAATGCCATGCAATGTAACACTAGCAACACCACATATATCTCACTTTAACACTGTCACATTTCAGTTTATGGAGTATGATAGCATCACTGTATGCTGAGAACATGTTTGAAGGAGTGTCTGACATGAATGTGGAGTCACATCTCTGTGTAAAATTGTCTCAGAAGTAATATTTGGATGTATACACAATCAGGTTGCCTGTTTCCAGATTAGAACCCCTAGTTATAGAGGGTCTATATCATAACATCGAAGTTTTAAAGCTTTGAATGTTCTAATATCGACCCGTTTTGAGCGATTGCTAAAAATAGCGAAGGTGCAGAACACCAAATTCTTTCTTAGGGAAAGAATTTGGTTGGCCGGTTCTGTGGCTTTGCTATTTTCAGCGCTGTGGTGGAAATTTACGGGTCAGGTTCAGGTAAGTGTGTGATTGTGTGGTTATTAGGATTAGGGCATGGGTTAGGTGAGTTAGGGTTAGGGCATGGGTTAGGTGAGTTAGGGTAGGGAGCGGGTTAGGTGAATTAGGGTTAGAGGTGGGTTAAGTGAGTTAGGGTTAGGGCGTGGATTAGGTGAGTGCGCAATAGTGATGGACCTTAGGGTTAGGGTTAAGGTAAGTGGATAGATAGTAGTGTATGTATAGTTTAGTGTAGGGTTAGTTGTAGGATTATAAGTGTATGTGTGTGGATTGACGTTTTTTAGGTGTGCTTGTGTTGTGTGTATGTGTTTCAGAATAGCGAATTTTTTCCGAAGGAAAAAATTTGCTGTTCTGAATGTTTGATATTATGTGGTTTAGATATTTTAGGCACGTTGAAATAGCGTTCGCTATTTTCATCTTTTGATAGCATGATATAAATGCATTATAGAAGCTGGAGAACATAGTACTTAACTTAGCTCAGTCAGTTTAAGCAGCACTGTGTGGAGTTAACCGCACCATGACATAGGACTTGAAGAGCATTCACCAGCGCTCAGCATTGGTGTTGGATGCCAAACTCCACACAAATGCACAGGGCAACAAGTGAAGAGCTTCATTGTGGATTTCCTATTTATGAATCTAGTGTGTGGTTCTATTTTCTTACCAGATTAAAGGGGTGAAACTGAGGTAGATAGGAAAGTGGTGAAATGGGGGGGCAAGCAAGGGGAAGATCAAAGAGAAAGCAATATAGGAATGTTCAGGAAGGAATTATGGAAAGTACCATAGCTATCCACTTCTTCAGAAGTGTAAAATGAACATAGAATAGTGGATGAATTTTGAATATCACCTCAACAAGGATGGGTGAAAACAATGCAGTAATGTTTTATAGCCAACTGGACAGAATAAAGTGTGTTGTGAAGACACATGTGTGAAGTGGAGAGCTATGTATGGGATGATATATTGTTTTTGGGACAGGTGCCCAATTTTGAGTTTTTATTTCAGTAAGAATGGGATGTTGGGTAAGGGAGGTAGGTATGTCAGGGTCAGTAAGCAGGGTAGGTGAGGAAGTGGATGCAGACAAACAGGACAAACAAGACAAGTGACAGGGATGGTGAGGGACATAAAAGGTTGGGGGACACCATGAATGGGGATAGGGAGGGAACATCACATACACATGCCTTTCAAACATGAGGACAATGAGAACCTAGTCCTCACTCTCACAATTGTCATCACCATCCCCCTCCTTAGCTTTCTGGTGGAGTGCTTGACATTTTCTTTTGTCCAGCATTCTGGCAAGCATCTTATCCATCCAGCTGAGGCTTGCACTGATGGTGCTTTCCACAACCTCATGCACCATGCCTGGCATCTCTTGGTGAGTGACAGAATCAACACCTCTACCAATACTCCCAGAGGGTACCACTGCACCAACTGCCAAGGTAATGCTACCCAATGTGGAGGGCTCAGGTAGTGCAAGGGCTGGAGAGGAAGTATTGCCAGGTTCGGTCCCAGATGTGCTGGTTGTTGGTGCAGCAGCCATTGGAAGGGGTGGCAGGATGAGCTGCACTGGTTTTCCTACCTCCCTGTGCTGTAAATCATTTTGTGAGTTGTCAGAGATTGATGACATCAGAATGTTGTGGCCACATATATATATAACAAAAAAAGAGAGATAAGGGGTGGGGTAAGAGACAAAAAAGGAGACAATTAATACCATCGTATGTGACATACAATAAATTAGTATGATACAAATAAAAATTATTTTACTTTTACATTAAGTATACTTTTTAACAACTACAAACTATGATTGATGATTTTCCAAGTAATCCTTATAATACACATATATTGCACATATGCTTGATCAAGTAATACAGAAATTAAGTTAACAGCATGGAATGAATGCAAATTGTGTTGAAATTATTATGTAATATTTTAAAATTATTTTACTATATATTTGTTACTTGTGGAATTTGAAACCACATCTGAATACATTATTAGATTGACTCCTACAGCTGGCTTGAGCTGCAGACTGAAGTATGTGTGCTTGATTTTATAGTTAAGCTATGCATGCTTAATTTGCTACCAATCTATACAAGAGCAATACTTTAGATAAAATAATATTCTATTGTGCTGCATACATACCCCTTGCTTCTCTCGATCATAGGTTCATAGGTTCATAGGTAGGTACTAGGCTATTGGCCCAAGGGCCTACATAAGCCTAGCCAACAAAGTTCCCTGGCTTACACCACCCAAGAAAGTTATTTCCTGTGCCAGTGTTGAGCAGAGACACAGAAGTGATCCCCGGGGTGTATTTCCTATTTCCCATCCACTCATCAAGATTTTTCTTGAAGAGTGCTAATGAAGAACTTTGCTTGACATAGATGGGTAGCCTGTTCCAGAGTATGGGAGTCTCTGGGACAGGAATCTATCCCTCCAGCATGTCCTGTTTATTGTGGTGACAAGGTTTAGGTCCCTAGAGTGTGTAGCTCGGAGGGATTGGGATTTCTTTAGCTGTAGCATGTCCAACAGCTCTGGGTTTGACATAGCTTTATATGTTAGGCAGAGATCACCTCGGAGTAGGCAATATGCTACGGAGTAAAGCTGGAGTTTTTTGAGGCAGTCAGTGTAGGGCATTTGTTTGAGGCCAGTAATCCTCTTTGTGAGGTACTTCTGTGGACTTTCCAGCTGCTACAGATGTCTTGTGAGGTACATTCCAAAATGGGTGCTGTACTCTATAATGGGTCTACTGAGTGTCGAGTAGAGGGGAACAATGATCTCTTTTTTCCTGGATGAGAACCCTTTTATGATGAGGTGTGCCACATAGAAGAATTTCCTGACTACTGTGGTGATGTGACTATCAAAGGAGAGACTACTGTCCACCTAGGTCCCAAGGTCTCTTATCACGCATTCGGTGTTAAGTTGATTGCTGCTTATGTGGTAGTTCTTGGGTACAGAGTTTTTACTAAAGGGGATGAC
Source organism: Protopterus annectens (assembly GCF_019279795.1). Taxonomy (NCBI): domain Eukaryota; kingdom Metazoa; phylum Chordata; order Ceratodontiformes; family Protopteridae; genus Protopterus; species Protopterus annectens. The sequence goes on along the minus strand of NC_056751.1, from coordinate 673,493,323 downwards.
ACTGCACTTTTTGGCATTGAGCTTGAGGCCATGGCTCTGACACCAGGCATCTGGCTCAGCGAGGCCCTTCTGTAGGAAGTTCACATCATTTGGGGACTTGCCTATGGCTCCTAGTTTGTGGTCATCTGTGAACTTTATTAGCCAGAGGCCTTCTGTGTTAGCCTGTACTTCAGAGAAGTAGCTACCAAACAGGAGAGTCCCAGGACAGAACCCTGTGGTACTCCACTTGTCACTGCTTTGAGGTCAGATTTGGAGTCTGCAACTTTTACAGTGTGGGTTCTGTCAGTGAGCCAGTTGGCAACCCATCTTGTGACATAGGGATTTATACCTAGTTTAGTGAGTTTAGCTATAATTCCAGAATGGGGGATGGTTTTGAAAGCCTTGGCGAGGTCAAGATAGACTGTGTGAACCACCTTACCCTCATCTACGGCTTTGGTGACTGCCTCATAGAAGTCAATCAGGTTCAGGAGACATTATCTGCCTTTCACAAACCCGAACTGGGTGTAATCCAGAGTTTGGAGGTTACCAATGTCTTTGTTTATGAGTTCCATGATGATACGTTCCATGGCCTTGCAGACCAGGCTCATCAGGCTAATAGGCTGATAAATTCCCGGAATCAGTGGAGGCTCCCTCTTTGTGGAGTGGGATAACTATTGCTGTGCGCCATTCAGTGGGCACAAAGCCTGATGCGAGGCTATTATTGAACATGGTGCTTAAGTGGGGAGCCAGTTCGTTCTGAAGTTCGTGTAAACACAGCCTGGGATGTTGTCCAGTCCCATAGAGGCTGTGTTTTTGGCTTTAGAGAGTGCAGCTTTTACCTGCATAGTTGTGATTACAGGGACTCTGCATTCTTCCTGTATAGATATGGGCCCTGTGTCTTTTCACATACACATCATGGGCATCTCTGTTTGATGCTATCTCCTAGGTGGCTGTAAAAGAAAAAGGGGAGAAAAAGAGAAAAGCATTATACATACCAGTCTTGGCTATCTGCAGCTTTCCTTAGCATTTAAAGTCTATACTTATACAACTGTGAGATGTCAGCAGGCCTAAACTCATCCAGCCACTGGTTGAGTTGTTCTTGCTTGTGCCTTGTCATGTCATTGTAATGGTGCCTGCATTGTTCTCCAGTCTATGGAATGCCAGTCGAACTGGAGACAGCCATGGCCAGAGTATTCCAAGCCTCAGATTTGTATTGAGACCCAGTATAATCCTCCAGCAATAGCCCATGGCTTCGACGCTTTACAAGGAGTCCAATGAATATTCTGGAGACCTCTCCATCCTGTCTTTGAGCCATAAATTAGGCACCTTTCCTTCTAGCTACTGCCATGTCCATACACGGCCAACAGCAACAGTTAAGACTGTTTTCTCAACAATTCCAGATATCACATTTTACAGCTAGTGTACAGACCCGAACAACTATGCCAACCACATTTGTGTGGTGTTAAGTGGAGAGCAACAGTGTCAAACAGAGTAGAAGGCAGTACAAGAAATAGGAAGGGTAATGTGACAGTTGGCATTAGTTTTTGGTTTGGATGATGCTGTAACTGTTAGTTGATTTAACTTTGCAGACATGTATTAAAGGTATACATTATATGACATGACACATTTTTGGTGTGGCTTTACACACTGATAAAAGTAATTCATACAATGAGGGATTCACACCTACTTAAAATAGATAAAACATATTCTTCCACATAAGTGTTTTTTTTTTCCTTGCCAACGAATAAAGTGCTTGTCAGATATGCTCATAAATTATATATACATATGACAGAGTGAGGGGTTTAACCATGTATCTGTGTGACCTGACAAGATCCTGGTTTATACATTCATGTGTGTATGACTATCATTTAAGTATCTAGTACAGCTAAGGCTAGAAAAGACAATTATAATTACAGTAACATAACTGCCAGTATATCCTCAGTCACACATATAATTCATATGAGCTCTAGTGGTTTACAGTTATTATTTATAACTATAATTACATTGTTCTTTATTTTTTTTTAATTCAATTGACAACCATTAATACAATTTGGAGTGTGTTAGATTAGAACCCTGGCTCACCTGTATTGTGAGTATTAATTTACACCAGTTGCCACAGGGAAGGTTAGGCTATAAATGTATTTTTTATAGTTGTTACTGTGCAAAGTGGTCATTGCAACTGAGACCTTGTTTGTCAGTCCTGATCATTACCTATACATATACATTGAAGAGTTGAGTGTTTACCCATGTATGTGTGTGACATGAAAGTTCAGAAAATAAATGTTTAATTGTAGAACCATAATTCTAATAATGCCTGCAGTTACACATTTAATATATATATATATATCATATGTATGCTCAATGCACCAGCAAAAGATAGTTATTTCTATGTGTAAATGTTTTTCTAATGTTAATTTTCATATAATGTAAACTGGAACACCAATAATAAAACTTTGGTCTTTGTTATATTAGAACCCAGGTTCACCTGTATTGTAGCCGATAACTTACACCTACTGTCACAGGAACAATTAAGCAACAGCTGTACATTTTCACATTCATTACTATATGTTTGCTAACCACTGCATAACTCCCTCTAGCATGTTAGCATGGTGGCAAACAACACATGATAGAATGTAGCCTTTTTGAAATTGACAAATGTCTCCTTGGTGTCTGCAGGTGTCCTGGTCTTGCAGGTGTTGTGGCACATAGATACTGCCAAGGGAGTGCTGGCCACAGTGAGAGGTGACTAGCAATCATATATGATTGACTTTTGTGAGAATTGTGTGGAATGTGTTTATAACAATGCATTATGTGTTATTCCTTGGATTGTGCACACTGTAATTTTCCTGTTGTTTTGGGAGAGGGGTAGCAAAAGTTGGGTTTCAATAGTTTTGCTCGGTCTATCGTGTAGTCATCCTGGTATTTATGTGGTAAACAATACAGTACTCCATTGATATTCCTTGTTTTGGACTAAACATTGGTTTGTATGTGAGTGTGATATGTTCAGACACAACAACCATATATCACACACCTTATATGTAGTTACATCAGCAGGTTACAGTACGCAAGGATCTGCTTTCATTGTGTTCTTAGACATTTCTTGTTATATTTCATGTTCAGCACTTACCTTGATAGTCTAACAGTTACACGTGTTTTACTTCAGAGCTGAGTCTGTGAGATGCTAGCAGTACACAGCCATTAAATGGGTAAGTAAAGGTTGTAAGTGTTGTCTGGCATCTGTGTTACTGAATGTATGTGTATATGATGAAAGTTTTACCCCCTAAATGGTGAGCATGTGTGCTATTCATTGCCTCTTGGCCAGGACGAGGGCATATTGGGGATACCTGCGTCCACCTACATGCACAGCGGCTACTGATTCCCCTTCTGACTCCTCACCTGCATGTGGCAGTGTTGATGGGATGTGCGCCCCTTCCCCTTGGTGTTCCTGTTGAAAGTGTTTTCTCAGAACAATATTGTGTAGGAAAACACAGACAGTGAAAACTTCAGCACAAGTATAGGGACTGTACTCCAGGGCTTCCCCTGATGTATCTAGGCACCAGAACTGTGACTTCAGCAGCCCAAACACACGCTCTATGATATTTCTTGTTTGAGCATGTCTCATTATAACATTCCTCAGTGTGTGTGTGTGTGTGTGTGTGTGTGTGTGTGTGTGTGTGTGTGTGTGTGTGTGTGTGTGTGTGTTTGTATATCTTTCTTATGGGTGTCATCAGCCACGACTTGAATGCATACCCTGCATTCCCCACTAAATGACCTTGTGAGATATCCTCCCTAGAAAACCTCTGATACAGTTACGAGTTGTGGCAAATATGGGAGTCATGATAACTGCCTGGGTTGCCAGCATACACATTCAGGATTATTCCCTTAGCATTACACATCACCTGGCAGTAATGGAGTGGAATTGCTTTCTGTTTATGTACACCATTCACTGTTTCCCCAGGCGGTGCTTTGATTTCAATGTGCATGTCGTCTATGACACCTAGGATTTCAGGGAAGTGTGCTACAGGATAGACATCCTGCATAGTTGCCGCTTTGTCCTCAGGTATATGGAGAAACTGTATATAATCACTAGCATGTTGTAGCATAGCATTCAGGAATTGATGTAGGCTCCAGGATGTGACACCTATGACACCCCCAGCATATCCCCTGTTGGCCTCTGAAAGGTTCCTGTAGTTAATATTCTGAATGCTACATATACCTTAGTCTTCACAGGTAATGGTTCCCCTTGGTTTGCCCTTGCTCTCAGTTGTGGACAACAGAAGTTGCAGAGTTCCTGTAGTGTGTTTCTATCCACTCTGTAGCACACTGCAATTTCCATCTCATGCAGACCATGGAAGGTTAAATGGGGTCTAAACATCCTTCTTGGCTGAGGTCTATTAGCAGCAGCAGTAGAAGCATAGGCTTGGGCCTGTTGTACATGCACATGTTTAAGAGCAGCTGCAGCCCCTAACATTGTTTCTGTGTGCAGAAGTCTCTGTGGTTGTATTCCAATAAGTTTTGGAAGTCATGGGGAAACCTACACTGAGTCTACACAACTGCTTTACAGCTTGTTGAATCGCTTCCCCATCTTGGATTGGTTGATTTGCGTACAGTAAAGCTGCTTATATGGTAATTAGCATGCCATGATGTTTACTCTGCTTGTGCATCTTTACATACCATATAGAGCTGCTTACTGAATACAAAATGCATGCTACCATGTGCGTGTCACAGAGCAATGCGCACTCAGTTTTAGCGGGCCATGTAGCCTTTATTGAATTTGTGCCATTGTCATATAAGTTGTATCCATTTCAACCAGTGTTTTCACATTTATATCTGATTTGGTATAATTATTTAAAGTGTAGATGTTTTGTACTGTTTTTAAAAATTGTAAAATTAATATTCTTAAAATGTTTTTGTAATACTTTGGAGCTTTTTTCCAAGGGTTTCCACGAAAAATGGGCAACTACCTAATCAGAATTTCCTGTTAATCAAATGTCAATAAAGAAATTAATTAAGACATCAGTCTGCAATTAAGCATTCTAACCTCTTTCCTCCCTTATACTTACTAACTGATCCAGTATTCCCCGGTGATCACAGCTTACTCCACCCCCCACTCAGCTATTAAATACTACTCCGCCTATATTCCTTTTCTCCTCTCTTGCTGACCTATCTCTCTACAAAATGCACCCACTAATATACCTTTCTCCCTCCAACAATTTGTATCACTTAAATTACACCAGTCCTATTTCCCTGCACTAATTTCTTCAACTACAGTCCCCCTTGCCTATCCTTATTCACATCCTCAACAATCCTCCAATACGTCATGACATATAAGACATATTACATGGCCATACAACATAAGACATATTACATACACATACAATATAAGACATATTACCTACTCATACAGCATAAGACATATTACCCACCCATACAACATAAAGCATGTTACCTATCCATTCAAAATAAGACATATTACCTACCCATACAACATAAAACATGTTACCTACCAATTCAACATAGGACAGGTAACCTCCCCTTAAAACATAAGACATGTTACCTACCCATACAACATAAGACATATTACTTACCAATATAACATAAGACATATTACCTGCACATACAACATCAGACATATTATCTGCAAACAGAGCATAAGACATATTACCCACCCATACAGCATAAGACATGTTGTATGGGTAGGTAACATGTTACCTACCCATTCAACATGTTACCTACCCATGCAGCATAAGACATGTTGTATGGGTAGGTAACATGTTTTATATTGTATGGGGAGTTAATATATCTTATGTTGCATGGGCAGGTAATATGTAAGACATATTACCTACCCATTCAACATCTGATGCTAGCTTACATACTTGTAACACTCATACACTCCTCATACCATATCCTCTTTCCATCCAATTATTTTCTAGTACCCTCTAATAATATTACCACCCGCATCCCCTAAATATCACCAAACCTCTATAATAACTCCTAAAGAGACTTTTTGAAGGCCTAGTCCTTGCAGCCTCACCAATCCATGCCAAAGCTCACCCCATAACCAGAGTAGAACATAAATCACTATTTCACTGTGTCGTTTATCCTAAAAGAAAAAGTGAAGGTGAAAGTGGATTTGGTGACATATAGCTGTTGGGCAGAGTTGGGATTAGGTGTTGGGGAATGTTTGGCTAGGGACACCATACTATATGTGTATATGTCTGCAGCTATATGTGTGCCTTTAAGAGGGGTGGGAAAAAGGTAGAGTTTTTGGTGGAGAACAGATCCTATAAATGTAATGGTATGGGGGATGGTTGGGGAATTGGGGGTGGGAGGGAAGCAAAGTGGGCAAGAGCACCACACTAGCAGGAAGTAAGTATTATGGGCATGCTTAAAGTCTACAAATGTTGCTTATATACAAAGCCTTAAAGTAGATAACTCATCTGTATAGTCAGCTACAATGTTTTCCAATATAAATATATAAACATACAGATACTTAAAAACTGATGGAATGCTTTAAAACTCTGTTGAGCTCTTCACTCTGGAACACACTGCATTCTGTATAACTATTAATTCTGTAATATTTTGTATCAAAACACATGAACTAAACATTATATACCAAGGCTAAATAAACTGAACTCAAAATCATATCCAGCCACCCTATGCCTGGGTTCTGACTGAAAAGGACAATTAGACTAGTATACCCACATAATTATTAAATGAATTAAGAAAAAAAGTTGATCTGGTCCTTCATAATTATCCACAGCCAGAGATCAATCAAACACTGGATGAGCAAGACAAAAACATCCAGGAAGATCATCTGACATAAGATACTAAGGTATGCTACTTACCTGCTACTGGTGAAAACTTGAGTCAGTCTGTCATGTGGACATTAAAGTCAGTCCTAGTGTGCTCAGCATTATATAACAAGGAGGGAAAAGTGGAACGATGAATACTGACAGATCACCAAAATCTCTTACAAATACTTCATAGATCATGGCTGTTTTTCTGCTAACATCAATACATGTTTTAAGCATGCTTGTACAGGCTTAGAGACTCTGTTTTGATTACATAATGACTTTTGCCATCTTCTAGGAATAGCTCACATTAACATTCACAACCATGAATTCATCCAACTGACAAACAGTCTGGTCCGGTGGATGCAGTCTAGTCTACCAATTACTTTCAGTTTACTATATCATGCTATTGGATTAGAAGAAAAGCAACACTGCATTTGAGGCAACCAACCTCAGTGTGTTTACAAATATACAACATGCTACTCTCTGTAATTAGAAAGTAATATACAGACAGACAGACATGTTTTTTTCAATATTCATGAGGCAAACATTAGAGCACAGTGCATCTGTATCTAGAATTTGGTGGTGTAAAGTACGATACAAGTCTGAGCTGTGCCACAACAACCCAAAATTATGAAAAGCAATCACAGCCTTTCTTCCAGGTGCAGTAAACCAAGGATATATTTATGATGAAAAAGTGAAAGCAATCCCATGAGTAGACTGTAACACTTTCTATAAAATATAAAGGATGCTCTCAATGTCTCATATCAGATAGTCACAACAAAGATGTAACACCAGTCAAACTGGATCTGTCTTGGCATTAGGTTATGGTATTATTGTGCCAGAACAGTTCAACAAAAAACAGGTCACAGAGTATGTTGTGACATGGGTACAGAAAAAAACATTTCAGGACATGATAGTCCAAGAGGTTAGTACGTGTAGGGCAGGGTGCATTCTCTTCCTACTACGGTTATAGTCATAAGTATATTGTGACATCATAAGAGGGTAGTACATGTAGAGCATGGTGCATTCACTTCCTACTAAGTGGTAGCATTCAGAAGTATATTGTGACATCATAAGAGGTTAGTACATGTAGGGCATGGTACATTCTCTTCCTACTAAGTGGTTACATTCAGAGCTATATTATGACATCACGAGAGGTTATTACTTGTAGGGCATGGTGTATTCTCTTGCTACAAAGTGGTTACATTCAGAGGTATATTGTGACATCACAAGAGGTTATTACCTGTAGGGCATGATGCATTCTCTTCCTACTAAGTGGTTACATTCAGAAGTATATTGTGACATCATAAGAGGTTAATATGTGTAGGGCATGGTACATTCTCTTCCTACTAAGTGGTTACATTCAGAGGTATATTGTGACACCATAAAAGGTTACTACATTTAGGGCACGGTGCATTCTCTTCCTACTAAGTGGTTACATTCAGAAGTATATTGTGACATAAAGAGTGCAGGGGTGAAGTGAAGGTAGAGAAAACACATCTTCAGAGAGAAATGTATCTAGAAAACCTAAAAATGTGCTCAGCTATCCCTGAGTACACAACACACAATCTGTTACTGCTGTCACATGACTGCAGCCAAAAATACTTTGGGGGACTGGTTAATTTTACAAATATTTAGAGACTTTGTTAACACAGACATTAATAAGATATTTAACCTAGATAAGAAATCGTACCCCAAATTATTGGAGTTCTTAATAAATATCAATAACAATGCAATGAAAAATAAATCATATTTGTCACAAACTTATAAAATGCTTAAGTTAGATTTCATATATTCAGACAACTTCTGTTGGAACTACTCCTCAAAAATTAATAATGAAGGCTTCTCTGAAGAATATAAGAAAATAACATTAAAATCTACACATAAAACTACATCTTCATTATATTGAAAAATTTTCACTTGGAAACTCTTACACAGAGATTTTTTTACTCCTAGCAAAACTATGGTTATGTATAATTCAAATAGAATTAAATGCTGGAGATGTTTTTCTGAAATAATAGCTGATTGGATGCATATGGTATATGAATTTGAAGTAATTTCCCCTTTTTGAAAAGAAATTATTCATTTCATTCAGGACCTATGGTCAGATACAGTAATATTTCTAAATCTTTAGTTTTATTTAATGCTCTGTTTTATGAGATAATTCCAAAAACCCAAGTGCCTCTTCTTTGATCTATTCTTGCTATAGCCAGAAAAGTAATTACTAAAAATTGGAAATGTAAGTTACCCCCTCTAGTGTTCAATTTATTAGCATGGCAAAAATTGTTTACAGTAGTGAACTGCATACTATAAAGATGAGAACTCCTTGGCTTAAACTTAAAAATATGCTTGAAAAATATTAATTGTTGTTGATATGTATAACTGATGCATTGATCAGCTGTGGACCTATGTAAATAGTTGTTTGATTTATAATTGATTTGTTTATTTATTGTTTTAAAACCAAATAAAAAAAAAATAAAATAGTTTGCGGAACTAGTTGTATTCGGAATTCAGTAATGGCTGTGCATACAGTATACAACATTCACTTTACTACAACTCATAGCTGACTACGTTTAGGAGAAGTTCTGAACTGATAAATTGCAGCAGTTTAGACATAGTTGAGCACATAGCATACAGTGTTATACACCTGTTGAAAGAACATACCCCGGGATTCATGAACCTTGCGCCAGGCGCACGCATGGCGTAGGCGCCACAATGCCAGACATGGCCGCCGAGCGATTCAGGTACGATCCAAACCCACGTGCATCAGCGGTGTACGCCGGAGTTGCGCCGCCTCCGGCGTAGGTATGTTAAATACCCCATGTGCGGTGTTGCACCATGCAAATGAAGGCAAGTAGCGATTCACGAAGTGGCGTGGGCGTAGCATAACAGCACGGCAATGTAAACCTAATATAACGGTTTACATATATCCAAACATGACATAGGAGTAACGGAAGGCTGCCAACGTCATGTGTCATAGTGGTGCAACATGGCAATGTGGAAAGAAACCGAGAATGTCAAAGGAAAACCTGCAGAAAATGTAAATAACGACATAAATGTCATGTACGCAAAAACCACAGCAGAACCCCAGGACATGTCCGCGGAAGGTGAGGAACAATGAAGTAATATGACAATGCCATAAAAGAGCAGTATAAGACACATCAGCATCACAGCCACAATACACCATAGTATGAATGGAAAGCCACAACCACAGCCCAAGGGTTGCCAAGGAGTGGCGTCGGTGTCTGGCGCCATAACCATGTATTAGTAGTCAATGCCATGCAAATGAGGCAGATAATACTGAATCGCAAAACCCCTGCCGGCGTAAGGCTGCACCAAACGGCGCAGCGGTAAAACACCGAGTGCCCTAGAGGGAACACCTGTCAATCGCAGAGGGTGTGCGCTGTAGGAGGAAGCACATTGGAGCCCAGCAAACCTGGGCTGTACAATGCACATCACAGCATCAGGACCGGCGTGTGAGGAAATAGATGCGCTGAGAGTATACAATGCGCGCACAGATGCATGTGCACGAGGATGACTACGTTCCCCAAACCAGTCATGTGACGGCCGCCCCGTCAACAACCATGGATACAGGAAGGCGATGCGGAGAATATGAGGAAATGCGGAAGCAGTGTAATTGGAGTCGTAATGAGCAATTAACACCAATCAACCGACGGAGGGCAATCGGCGGCAGCTGACAACTCTGCATGCAGAAATCTGTAAAACGGGAAAGGGGAGGAATGTGAATGCAAAGAAAGTAGTGGATGTTGCAGAAATGCAAAGAGCGAAGAACCGATACAGCACAGCCAAGGAGAGAGTTAGCATAATGGCGGCGCCAGACAAAATGCATGACATGTCATGTGCCTGCAGGATGCACTCCCGTAAATAGTAGGTGCAACGTGCAGAAACAGTAAAGTAAGGTGTAAAGCTAAACCAATGCAGGCAAGTGTAATGTAACACCAAAGGCAACAGCGTTGCAGTGCCAACGGTAAAACACGGTAGATAACCCACAGATACGGCAGCAGAGACACACCCAATGACATCACTGGGTGTACAGCACAACACTATAAAGTGGGAATGCACACAACACACAGCGAATTCCCAAGCGCTCGCCTACGGTATAAACACACGGGGAACTTTTAAAATGTATATGTTGGGTGCTGCCGTGGCCGTGATGCATCAGCATGTGTTAGAGACAGACGGAGTTGCGGAGGAGGGTGCCGACAACTACCGGAGGCCTCAGAGGAGAAGGAGAGTGTTCAGACCAAGGGTGACCTACCAGGGGCTGCAAGACCTGGAGATAGTAGAGCGTTACAGGGTGGACAGGGACACGTTACAGCAAATAGTGGAGCTGTGCCGGCCAAGCCTGAGAACAAGAGACAACAGAGGGGAGCCCATCCCAGTGGACATAAAGGTATGTGTAAGCTTGCGAATACTGGCAACAGGTACCTTTCAAAGGCCAACCGGGGATATAATGGGCATCTCACAGGCATCAGCATCCAGGGTACTATACCAGTTTCTGGATGCCATGTTACAACATGCCCATGAGTATATATACTTCCCCAGATCTCAGGAGGAGTTGGCTAGCAATATGCGCCACTTCCACCGTGTGGCACAATACCCGGAGGTACTGGGTGCGATAGACTGTACGCACATAGAAATCAAGTCACCACCCGGTGAGCAGGGTAGACGCTACATAAACCGCAAGGGATTCCCCTCCATCAATTGCCAGGTCATGTGCAATGCGCAGGGCATTATCATGGATGTGTGTGCTGGCAGCCCCGGAAGCTACCACGACTCCCATATCTGGCATGCCTCACAGCTGTATCAGGTATTCGCCAGGGGGGACATCACACAAGGTCACCTTGTGGGGGATGCTGGCTACGCATTGGAGCTGTGGATGATCACACCCATCAGAAATGCACACACACACACATGCAAGAACGCCATAATGAGGCACACGCACAAACCAGAATAATCATAGAGCGTGTGTTTGGGATGTTGAAATCACGGTTCCGGTGCTTGGATACATCTGGTGGAGCCTTGCAGTACTCTCCAGGCACTATTGCCCACATATTCATAGTATGTGCTATGCTACATAATATGATCCTGCGGAAACAGCTGCCGCAGGGACATAATGGTGTAGGGCCACCAAGCCCGCCACAACTGCCAAGGCAAGCACAGGCAGAGGGCGTTCAGCGCCATGAACACACTGTGCCAGCCCCAGTAGGCAGAAGGAGGCGTACCCAATATGCCTATGCCTTGGCAAAGAAGGAACGTATAGCACATACTCTGACAGCGTAGGCCCCATGGACTGACACCTCCCTACCTGCACACACAGTGAAATGGACGGCACACAAACATGTCCGCCCATAATGTGTACTGTATGGGCGGTCCCATGTGTGACTCCAACATAGGTAGCACCCAAACACTGCACAACCAACAGCCAGCGGAGCATGGAACGCCAACACCTCAACCGCACGCGGGTCCGACAGCAGACGGCGTAGCCGTATGCTGCCACGTTCGGCGCAAGGTGTCTACATATGTACATATGTGCATACACAAATATGGATATAGATATCATTACACACGTAGAAATATATGTATACATACACAGATATAAAGTACAAGTTAAATAGGGAATCACAGGGATGCAAGGTTACAGATGCAGTAAGATGCGAACCCTCATCATAGTAAACATACTGAACGACAATCCGACTATCCGGGAGGGTGGACAGAGCAGGGAACGCCACCCATGGAAAGGTCAACCCACCTAAATGCATATTAAGCCATTGGGATGATCGCCAGGCCACGATACAGTAACAGGACATGTGCGTGTAATATTCTTAGGATATGAGGAGGTAGACACCGCCCGGCGATGTGGTCAACGTAGGTACTGTGTGCAACCGTCCCTCTTGGCGGCAGTATGTCTATGTGTGAGGTGAGGGTGTCGTGTGTTCGCTGTGCCAGTGTAATGTGTGACACTATAAAATGTGTATGTAGGTGGCATGTGACAGGCGGAGTGGAATAACATGTGTAGGCATACAGTATAGGAACCACAGGCGTATGTATAGCAGTACCCACAAAGTAGTACTGAGAGCTCCTCACTGGCTAGGCATGGCGACGTAAAGCGATGCAAATCGAAAATGTCCCAGAATGTACCACAGGAGTATAGCCAACATGACATGCAAAGGGCGCATGTACAAACCATCACCGGATGTATGGCCGACATGTTAATTCCAATACGATATATCGACAGCGTTACGCAGCAATAGTTATGTACCGTGGAAATACGCATGTGCTACCTCGGCACCGATCGTGGACACGTATCGTCCGTAAACACCGCTGTGTGTTCTACGAGTGTTAAACAAGCAATCGCCACCGAATAGGTGGCAACCGGTAGCATACAGGCCGTCCCAACTACAGGACCACAATGACCGTAAATATCCGTGACAAAATGCCAAGGGATAGTCGGCACCTGTGAACAGCTGCAGATATACTACCGATGTGACGGAGGAATACATGCAGGAAGCTTACACAAGCAAGCGGTACCGACAGCAGACGACATCAACAAAACCTACACTCCTAGAACAACAGACAGGTAACTTGTAACTCCCCAGGCAGGGATGGAGCACACACAGAAGCATACCGTGTATGTACAGATGCAAGGCCCACAACCCGTACCCGTCACCCACAGCCGCCGATATACCCCATCGCACATATCAAAGGGATACAATCCGAAATAGCTGCAAAAACATACAGGCAGTTAATGACAGCGGCATACCGCAACATCCGTGGGAACCACTATCAGCAGCGGATGCATACCTGCATCTGTTGTGTACAGGAATACAAGAGCTATGTTACACATCAGAATGCAATACGCCATCGACAGACGCCGGCAGGACACGGACACCCACATGTGGAACATAATACCATACCCAACACACACAATCCAAGGCTAAAACCACCGCCAAATGTACCTGGCGACACATAGCGGTTGTAGTCACACATAATATAACATAATACATACCATCCCCACGTAGGTAGTGCAGATAACCAATGCCCAGTCGATGGATGTACCATGGCCTAGATCCGTCGAGTACCGTGCAGAATGGAGGAGATGCACAGGTGATATGCACATAAGTACACACCGTGGAACAGCTATTGGTGTGATGAACCCACATGCCGCAGGTGATGACGGATATAAGGAAGACTCCCAGGATAGTCAAACTGTATGTTCATACCGAACAAAGACGTTATTCCTACAAGAGCCGATCACTTGTCAGTAGCGAGACACAAACGGAATACGGAAAGCAATACAGGAAAGGTATGTAGAACCCACGAGATGTACTGGTGTGTAACGCATGATATGTATGACGAATCGGCACTGTATGTGAACGGTGTTTGTCAGTAAAGATACCTGTCCATAAAGGAGAGAGTGGTGAAAGGTGGTTATGTAGTGTTAACCTGCTGAGTATACCAACCACTGTGGACACCGTGTGCACAGCAGTGGGACATCATGTACACAGCTGGGATAGGCCAAGGGGTGCCATCGTGATTTAAAACACTGAACAATGCCACACCCACGCTGATGCTGTCAGTGGATGTCCAACAATGAAGTGCCACAGCAGGGGATAGGACATGTATGTATAGTGTCACAGCACACATGTGTATGGGCAGATATTGTCGATGTCATACGTAATGTGTGCACGACATGCACGTATGCCTCGCAGTAGGGGTGACCATGTCAAGTATGTATAATGTAAAGCTATCATGATGGATACGTTCAGACATTATACACAGTATCACAGGCATAGCATGCATGATGGACGTATGGCCTAGTGTTATGTACATTAACAGGATATGTATGGCCTGCAGATATTGGACAGAGCAGTAGCAGAATAGCCACCCAAAATGGAAGGAACATCAAGTAACCATGTCCAAGCTATCTGTAGCAGGTGCAATGTGTGCAACAATGATGTCTGGCAGGTCCATGTGTAAACACGTGTGCAATGTACACAGTCGTGCCACCCCCATGGTACTGTCCACTGGACAGCAAGGTGGATGTCAACTGCATGTCTACACAGTACTGCTGTTGTGGTGGTCCCATGTGTATGTGTCACCCTATCAGCAAGGGAGCTATCACATGACCAGTGCCACAGTGTGTCCCTGTGGGATGTGCACAGGA